>NC_141681.1:37656806-38161806 GCF_028749965.1 Puma concolor | reverse complement strand
TCATTATCTCTGTGTATTCATAACACTCATTCTGATTACTCCCATTACCTCAGAGTAGCCAATATTATCCTTCTTAACCTTTCAGTGTTTGGACATAGATCTCCTAGGGGATTTTAGAGTGCTGATTCAAAGTCACCATATGCTGTTGGCTGCAGCAGCCAGAGGCTAAGTTCTTGCTCATGTTTTCATAGATTTCAGTCCTTCTTTGTCCCTGTGGTGTAGCTCAGCAGTGGTCCCTTCCTACCCTGGGGATGTCTTGCCCAACATGACTCCATCCATCCCTGTCAAGTGGAGGTGGCAGACTGTGCCTCTGTGGTGAGCTTTATACTAAAACGATTTCTTTCTTCACACTCTCTGGATAAAACAATTTGAATTCATTTCAATAGCTTGTACTTTCCTAGCTTTGAAGACTGCCTGTAAATCAGAATTCTGTGAGTAGAGGAGAGACAGCTTTTCTGAAATCAAGATAAATTTCATCTATGGTTTCACCTTTGTTTACGCATTTAATAATGGGCTTCCCACACCTGATCGCACAGGCTACATTGCAGCATCCATCACCCATAACTCTGCCATGGTCCACTCTATTTACAACCAAATCCCCATCTTGTCTTTGTAAAATGGCCCCATCCTCCTCCATGTATTGTTCCCATCTGCTAGACCTTAGGGAGATAGCTCCTGAGAGCTGACCTTTCCCAGATAATACCTACCTATCTTAGTCTGCCATTTCCCTCTTCCTCAAGGTATGTTTCATCTCTGAATGCAGTGCATGGCAGCCCACACCAGCCCTAGAGTCACCTCCCAGGTCACCTGACACACTCTGACCTCATCAAGACCTATAGTGTCTGTCATCTCACCACATACACCCCTATGGGCTTGGCCCATATTCTAGAACATGCAGAGAAGTATTATGTAATGACAAAGGACATGTGAACCATGGGGGAAGTATGTGGAGCCATGTTTATGAGGCCTGAGAAGTACCTCGGGCAATTACATACACAAAAACATACACAACCACCTAAAGTTACAGAGAGAGAGAGAGAGAGAGAGAGAGAGAGAGAGAGAGAGAAATGCAGAACACAGAAACAAACAAGATATACTTGTCTATTCTGGCACTTGTTTTTAGCCATGTAGGTAAGAAAACATTATGGTTTCCCCCATGCAACTTGTATGGCTTTAATCATGTCTTCTGAGTCACCTGTTTTCCAGTCATTCTCAATCTGGCAGTTCTTATATTTTTGTGTTAATTTAAATTAAAAAAAAAAAATGATGTCATTTACTGATGTCAATGACCACCTAGGCTACAGAAGGAATGCCCTCTGAGGTCTGCTTCCTGTCACAGAAAAGAGAATGTGCTTTATACTCTCTCAGTTCCTCTAGAGGAAGTAGCTTGTTCTGCAGTGCTGCTCTCAAGACGGACAAATTGCCCTGTTCCTTCAGCCAACTAAACCAGGCCCAGAGTCAGCAGTGGGAATGAGGAATGGGTACAATTGAGATAGAGAAAAACAGGCAATGGGAAATCAATCCCTAACATTTTTTTTTCCAGTCTATTCGTTCACTCAAAAAATATTTATTGAACATTAACCATGTGCAGGGCTGGTCTGACCCCTGGGGATAAAAGAATAAATAAGACAGACAAGGTGGGGACAAGGGACAAGGGAAATACAATTAATAAGCAAGTGAACACAGTGTTTTTAGATGACCTCATCTAGAGTTCTAGGAAGTTCTAGGAAGATAATGAGAAGGCAGTGTGGGGAAATAATAGGGAAGGAGAGGCTATTTCCAACTGGGTAATCAGGAAGGCCTCTCTGCATTGAGAACCTGAATGAAGAGAAGTTACCCAGGTGTGTGAAATGAGAATGTTCTGGGAAGAATGAACAAGGATGAAAGCCCTGGGTCAGGAATATAATACTTCCCAAATATTTTTGTCCAAACCCATTCACCCAAATGCCACCTTGTTCAGGGTGCCCTTCAGGAACACTATAAGCCACTTCCTCTGAGCCATGTGAAGCACTGGGCCCCTCTGGCAGTCCAGCCCACCCTCTTTCCACTCTCACCCCTCTAGACTACTGCAGTGACTACATCTTTTTCAGCTCTGTCTCTTCCACATCACCAAGCATGGAGTTTAATTGATACCAGCTGTTCAACAGAGATCTACTGAGTAAATGAACCAATGCCAATATAAGACTGGAGTGGCATGTCTGTCTTTTACTTGGGAATTATGACAATTCTAATTTTGCAGCACACTCTACTTGAGGTTTAGTTTAGGGTTATATCTCTCCCTTATAAATTGGTTGTAAGGTAAAAGTCAATTGTATTTTGGAGATTTCTCTGCACATTTAAGGGGTAATAAGATAGGGATGGTTGCATCTTGTAGCCAAAATTATTGTTCCATCACTCTCACTGGCCTAAACTTACAGGATCTCAGGTGCTATGCATACTTGGCCCCAACATGGCCAGATAGGGTTCATAGTAACTTTAAAAAGAAAAGAGTAGATGAACATCAATGAAAATGACAGAGTATAGACTTCTGACAGGTATAGACCTCACTCCACCAGAAAGACAATGAAAAACGGACAAATATTGTCAGAATCATTTTTTTCAGAATTCTAAAATTAGCCCAAAGCTTGTAGCAACCAAGGGTTTTTATAAAAGAAAAACAACTGAATCTCAGTAAGAACAGTGAGCTTTGGGGTGCCTCAGTGGCTCAGTTGGTTGAGTGTTAAACTCTTGATTTCACCTCAGGTGGTGATCCTGTGGTCATGGGATTGAGCCCTGTGTTGGGCTCTGTGCTGAGAATGGAGCTTGCTTGGGATTCTCTCTCTCCCTCTCTCTGTGCCCAGCCCCTGCTTGCACATGCTCACTCTCTCGGTCTCTCTCTCTCTCAAAATAAATAAATAAACACTTAAAAAAAGAAAAGGGAGCTTTGTAGCATTTTAAATTACCTTAGTCCCATCCCCCTTTCCAGCTCAGTAGTAGCCTTGAAAATAGCAGTCTGCATTCCCTATAATGGAGGGAACAGAAGAGATCTCATTCCCAAGGAATTGTCATCATTTGACCTGTCTGGTGATTCCCTGGATGATCCAATTAGAAAGGCTTGTCTTTATCTGTAGCCCAGGGTTAAAAGCTTGAGGGGAGAGTACTTGTGTAAACATTTACTGGCAAGTGTTTTAAATGTACAGCTGCCCAAGCAAATAAAAAAAAAAGGCAAATAATAGACTAATCAAAAGGCTTAAATGGAAAAGTTGAGGACTTTGATCCACTATATTCCTGGGAATATAGAAAACTGAGAATCTGCCACATAGGGCTGTGTACCTACCCAGGAAATCCCTACACTCTCAGCTCTGGATGACCTTGAAACTCTTCACAAATGGGAAGTAAAGGCTGGGGCTGACTTGTAAGCTGCTTATCTGAGTTTTGAAGGTGCTCCCTAACATCAGCATCTGTAAAGTCTAGGAGACTTTCTGGTTCCAGAAATTTAAGGAAATCTCTGTCCAACCATTATCTACCAATAAACTGAGTAGAGACTTTGTTATGTGGCAACACACAAAAAATACATACTATACAGAATTAATTCAGAAAAGTCACTAGATAAAAAACAACTACAAGCCACAGTGACAACAAGTCCTAAAGTGAGGGAATAATCTTATTTCCAGAGTTGCCACATTGTATTATTTTAAATATCTAGTTTTCAGTGCATCTGGGTGGCTCAGTCAGCTAAGTGGCTGACTTCAGCTCATGTCATGATCTCACGATTTGTGGGTTTGAACCCTGCATGAGTCTCTGTGCTGACAGCTCAGAGCCTGCTTTGGATTCTTTGTCTCCCTTTCTCTCTGCCCCTCCTGTGCTCATGCTCTGTCTCTCTCTGTCTCTCAAAAATAAATAAACGTTTAAAAAATTAAAAATAAAATAAAATATCTAGTTTTCAACAACAACAAAATATTTGATATGCAAAGAAATGAGAAAGTGTACCCATGAATAAGAAAAAAACTTCATCAATAGAAAATGTTTCCAAGGAAACTCAGACCTTGGACTCACTAGACAAAGCTTTTAAATATGTTCAAAAAACTTAAGAAAATAATGTCAAAGAATTAAAATATATGTAAGAATGATATCAAATAGAGAACAGAGAATATAAATAAAGGCAAATTATGAAAAGGAGCCAAGAAGAAATTATAGAGTTGAAAAGAACAATAACTCAGTGGGAAAATCCACTAGAGGGGTTCCATAGCAGATTTGAGGAGGCAGAAGGAAAAATCAGCAAGCTTGAAGATGGATCAATTGAAATCATCCAGTTTGAGAAACAGAAGGAAAAAGAATAAAGAAAGATAAACAGAACTTTAGAGACATGCAGGGCACCATCAAGTGTATGGGGTTTTGTTTTGGAATGATGAAATTGTTCTAGAATTAGATAATGGTGATGGTTGCACACCTCTATGAAAATACTGAATGATATACTTTAAAATGATAAATTTTGTGACAGATGAATTATATCACAATACAAAATAATTTTTTTTAATTTTTTTTTCAACGTTTATTTATTTTTTGGGACAGAGAGAGACAGAGCATGAACGGGGGAGGGGCAGAGAGAGAGGGAGACACAGAATCGGAAACAGGCTCCAGGCTCTGAGCCATCAGCCCAGAGCCTGACGCGGGGCTCGAACTCACGGACCGCGAGATCGTGACCTGGCTGAAGTCGGACGCTTAACCGACTGCGCCACCCAGGCGCCCCTACAAAATAATTTTTTAAACAAAGTAGCAAGTAGTTTGGTTTTACAATACCTGCAAATGCCAAAACACATCATGGAAGATGTGTCCTTTCTTCCCCTGCCCTGCACGTTTTCTGGCTTATAAAATTATACAATGAATTCCTAGTTTATTGTTACTGGTTGTGTTTTTCTTTCCTAGTCTTCCTTTTTAAGAATTAAATAATACCAGGGGCGCCTGGGTGGCTCAGTCGGTTAAGCGGCCGACTTCGGCTCAGGTCACGATCTCACGGTCCGTGAGTTCGAGCCCCGCGTCGGGCTCTGTGCTGACAGCTCGGAGCCTGGAACCTGTTTCGGATTCTGTGTCTCCTTCTCTCTCTGCCCCTCCCCTGTTCATGCTCTGTCTCTCTCTGTCTCAAAAATAAATAAACGTTAAAAAATTTTTTTTAAAGAATTAGATAATACCAACCGACACATGAAAAAATGCTCAACATCACTCACCATCAGGGAAATACAAATCAAAACCACAACGAGATACTACCTTACACCTGTCAGAATGGCTAACATTAACAACTCAGGCAACAACAGATGCTGGCGAGGATGCAGAGAAAGAGGATCTCTTTTGCACTGTTGGTGGCAATGCAAGCTGGTGCAGCCACTCTGGAAAACAGTATGGAGGTTCCTCAAAAAACTAAAAATAGAACTACCCTATGGCCCAGCAATTGCACTACTAGGCATTTATCCATGGGATAGAGGTGTGCTGTTTCGAAGGGACACATGCACTCCCATGTTAATAGCAGCACTATCAACAATAGCCAAAGTATAGAAAGAGCCCAGATGTCCATCGATGGATGAATGGATAAAGAAGATGTGATACACACACACACACACACACACACACACACACACACACAATGGAGTATTACTTGGCAATCAAAAAGAATGAAATCTTGACATTTGTAACTACGTGGACGGAACTGGAGGGTATTATGCTAAGTGAAATTAGTCATTCAGAGAAAGACAAAAATCATATGACTTCACTCATATGAAGACTTTAAGAGACAAAACAGATGAACATAAGGGAAGGGAAACAAAAATAATATAAAAACAGGGAGGGGACAAAACAGAAGAGACTCATAAATATGGAGAACAAACTGAGGGTTACAGGAGGGGTTGTGGGAGGGGGATGGGCTACATTGGTAAGGGGCATTAAGGAATCTACTCCTGAAATCATTGTTTCACTATATGCTAATTAATTTGGATGTAAATTTTTTTAAATAAAAAAATAAAATTAAAAGAATTAGATGATAAAATACAAAAGAATATGTATCCAGAATAATGACAATTATATTTTTATTAACATAGTATTGACAATTATATAGCATCTTCACCTTTATTTACAATCCTTCCTGTGAAAAAGATGGATTTGCCTTTGTTCAAAGGCAAGAAGCAAAAGCTCAGAGAGTTGATTAACAGGCCTGAGATCACACAACTGGTAAATGGCTTAGCAGGGACTTGATCCCAGCTCATTGACTTCACAGCCTAATTGGGGTATTATAACACCTCATTTTGATAAGGCAGAGTAGAGAGTAAGTTGCATTTCAAAGCACAACAAATTGTGCCAGGAATGATGGTTCTAGACCGTGAGGACATAAGAGCCATGCCCAAACTGGAGGAAAGGTTGATGATACCTGTGGTGTACAGTCTATACCAGGACAGAGAATGCTCTCCATAAGAAGCTGAGCCAAATTTGAAAATGGGAGTCACCTTGGCTTACAGGTTTGTACTAGCAGTCATATGCATCCCCCTCAATCACCAGTGGCCTCTGCAGAATTCCAGTACTTCCATGGCAATAGTGGCATAATGTTAAGTAGGATATTAAGATGATGGTAATTATCTAACCCAGGGAGTGGAAGGTATCTTCCCAGAGTACCATAGCACAGGGTTTATTGAGGAAAAGGTCTTATTAATTGCATGGCTATCATACCTGCTTTTCCAGAAAAGAACTTTCCAGCCTTTCCCACTCCCCAGATACCAGTGTGAGCGCCCTACTCTGCCTCAGGGGTGAGGTGAGCCACTTGGCAACTTCACTGAGACAATTTGGGAGGTTTGGGAGTTTCAGAATCACCAAGAATCTGGGGGCCCTGCCATGGCAATGGTCTTCTAGGTTTGGAATGAAAGTAATCCTTCCTATTGAAAAATAATTGGAGAAGAATTTCCACAGTAGCAAAACACTGCTAAATATGTCAAGAAATGGTAGTCTCAGTCGCAGAAAGACAAAATTTTATTCCTACTCTCCCAACAGAAATTTGAACGGAAATGTAATTACATGGTGCATCACTGCCATCAAGTGGCCAAATGAGGGAAATACCCAAAGCCTGAAACTGTTTCCAAGAGTGAAATTCTGGGCAAAAGTGCTTAGATGAAAATCATTCCTATCACCCCGATTCTCCTCTTTGTCCAGGTAGACATATCTAAACTCCACATTTTTAGCTCTTCTCAGCTCACTCTCAGTTTCTTTCAAGAAGCTACACATAATTTCCTCTCTGGGCCTTTGCAGTTGCCTGACTTCTACTTGGAAGGAACTTTCCTCAGAACTTTATTATTATTATTATTATTATTATTATTTTAAAGAGGGAGAGCGTGCATGTAGGTAGAGGGAGAGAGGGAGGGAGAGAGAGGGAGAGAGAGACAGACAGACAGACAGAATCTCAAGCAGGCTCCATGCTCAGCCTGGAGCCCACCGCAGGGCTCAATCCCACCATCTTGGGATCATGACCTGAGCTGAAAGCAAGAGTCTACACTCAACCAACAGAGCCACCCAGGTGCCCCTCCACAGAACTTTAATAATGCATCACTTTTGCCCTTCAGATATTGTCTGAAAGTCCACCTTCTCCAAAAATTCTCCTCTATTCATTCCATTTAAAGTAGCCACCCCACCCACAAGTCACTTCCTCATAAGACACAAGTTTAATTCTTATTCACAGCCTTTCTCACACTCTGAAATTACTTTATTTATTTACTTATTTATTTACTTACTTCTTTTATGTACACCTTCATACCCCACACTTTCCCACACCTTCATACCCCAGAATGAAATTTCATGAGAATAAGATTTTGTTTGTCTTCATCATCCCACCATCTGGAACAGCGCCCAAATGAGAAGAATCTCCAATGTAACAAGTGCTGCCTGGATGGATGGATGAATGGATATATATATATATATATATATATATATATATGGATAGACAGATGGACAGATAGGTGGATGAGTGGATGGGTAGGTGAATGGGTTAGATGGGTCAGCAAAAGAGTGGGTGGATGGATGGGAGGATGGAAGAAAGGACATATAAATGAGAAATAAAAAGACCAGTATTTTACACCAAAATCCCAAATAATACTGCCTCCTTTAACAACTCCATGGTCAACATTTGGGTTTCATTTTTTCAAGATTTGATGACTTTGAATGGCAAGGACAGTCTGTGTTACTCACTCATATTTAGAGAACACCTGCAATCAGTTAATTTGGATTTTTTAAAACACTCAAGTTTTCTGCCAAGGTGCCAAATTACCCCAGGTATTGTACACAAAGTATGCTTTCCTTTAAACTGCATCTATGCCCATAAAGTTGTTATTGACACACGAAGTCTTTAAATGATTCTTTCCTGTGTAAATTGAGAACACTTGTGATAAAATATAGAAGATCTCCAGCAACTGAAAAAGAATGCACATTTGCTACTGAATATGGCAATTTTCTAGAATCAAAGGCCTTCCTCATGATAGTTTGCTGATATTTCATATCTGTGGATTTAAGTTGCAGATGTGAGCTCATCAATATAGCCTGTCAACAATGGGTATGCACTTAAATAAAATCAAAATATACAGGCAAAGTAGCCAGAAGTGGTGTTTTGCAGGGACCTTTTCCTTCCAGGGGAACTAAAATGAAGCTACTGTTGATGTTGAATTATGTTCTCATTCACATATAAATAACTTTGGCAGGTCACAGTGGAGGTGACATTGCTAAGGAACTGTGCAGTGCCTCCTCAACTGTTACATCACTATCTTGACAGGTAGTCTATAGCAACTGTGTGGGAATCTTCAAGCTTCTACTTAGATCTTCAGGCACAGCTCTGGATAAGTAGGTGGAAAATTTTGCCCTCTGCTGCAGATAGAGATGATGGATTTTTCCAAATGAATTACATGGCAAATCTATGTGAATTTCCCTCCCAAAGTAACTAAGAGAAAACTAACTTAGACTTGCTGCCAACCAGAGTTTTCAGGAAAGGTTTAGGAAAAATCATGCAAACTTGCAAAGATGATATTTAGCCCCAGGACAGGAGAAATACCCTTTTGTCTAGTGATAGCCATTCTGGCTTCACTGTAAGCACTCATGAAGTGCTTTTTAGCTTATATCCCAAACCATAACATCTGCCTATTCTCCCCCCACCTTCCCAAGTAAATATGAACTGTGAATACATCTTACCTTCAAGTCACAGTTCAGCTGTTCTTCACATTCATGTGTTCATTATTTCACTCAACAAACATTTGCTAAGCACCTACTAAGTGCCCACCTATCAATGTGCCAGGGAGAGAGGTTGATACTGAGATGATACCCCACCCTCAAGGTCTAGAGGAGTTATAGCACAATGAAGACTATAACTGAAAAAGAAAATCTAAAGCACAGTTAAGAGTTCCACCAATTATCCACTACATATGTTTGGCAAGTAACTTCAACTCTGTAAGCCTCAGTTTCCTCATCTATAAAATGGGGGGGGGGCGGTATAGCAGAACCTACCACTCAGGAATGCTATAATCAGTGAAAACTCATCAGGATATGACACACTATAGGGAGTAACCAATAAACTGAGAACTTCAAGGGTTCAGACTTAAGAAAGGGATCCCTGACCACACAGCTGGTAAGTAGGGTCAGAAATGCTTCATGGATGCTTGCCCATTTGATTAAGTCATTTCCTGGATCCAGGACTCAGTTTCCTCATATTTTATATAAGGAAGTTGGATTATGGTTGATCCCATCTGGCTCTTACTTTCAGCTATTTGATCTGTGTCATGAAAAAATGAGTAAGATTTGGACTTGTAGAGATAAAGGAGAGAAAGATATTTCCAGTGTAGACTAGAAGAGAATACTCCTTAACTTAAAATATCACCCTTATTGTCCACTATCCATAGAACATTTAATTCAGCAATTGTTTCTTGCGTAACTTTCGTGTACTTAGGAAAGATTTTTAAAATACTTACCATGAGGCATGAGCTCCTACTGACACACAGGAATGGATGATGCTAGCCAAGGGATTCAGGCATGGTCCAGAGGACTCTGCTGGGCCAGGATTACCTAAGGGTAGATTTTGTAGAGGTTCTGAGAAATGAGCAGGTAAGCCTGGACAAGAAATTGGGAAGGGTTATGATACTTTGTTAGTTCACAACAATACCATGTTACCAATCATCATGGAGAAATTTCAATGCTTGCCTTCCTATGTGTCAGAGTTGAATAAGACCCAGCCTCTGTCCTCAAATGTGTCTCCAAGCAAATCATGCCCCCATGGGCTGGTAAGTTCAGCAGTGGAAACTGTGATAAGGTCCAGTGGAGCCAGCCAGCTCAGAAGAAGCAGACATCAGCTCTCTCCAACCTGTTAATGAATTGGGATCAGAAACAATCTTTCTCTCTAGCTCTACTCCTGACCTCACATAGTCACAGCTGTGGGCTCAGGGAAAGGGAAAGAAATTTCCCTCTGTGTGCAGCCAAGTGGCAGACTGAGTGCCAGAGGTCCAGCTATCTCAAACACAAATGCAAAATGGCAAATGGAGGCAAGGCCAAGAGTGTGTGCCAGCAGGTCTACAGTGTAGACCCCTCCATGTCAGGACTACCCTGTCTTAGTCTGTTAGAGGTGCTATATAAGATATCATAAACTGGGTGGTCTATGCCAACAGAAATTTATTTCTCACAATTCTGGAGCCTACAAGTCCAAGATCAGGATGCCAGGAAGATCAGGTTCTGACAAGGTCCCACTTCCAGGTTACATACTATAGACTTCTTATTCCATCCTCACATGGTGGAAAGACAGCAGAGAAAGGAAGCAAACTCTCTCCATCTCTTCTTAAAAGGGCACTAATTCCATTCATGAATGCTCTACCCTCGTGACCTAATTACCTAATCACTTCCCAAAGGCCCTACCTATAATAGTGTCATACAGGGGGTTAGAATTTTAACATACAAGATTTTGGGAGACACAAACATTCAGTTAATAACATACCTCTGCTCCAATTAATAACAATAATCTGAAGAGACACTGGTCATAAACAACTAATACATACCAGCTGAAAATGGGCCTTTATATCCAACACTAGTAAAATATCCACTATAGACCTAATGTTGTGTCAATGCATTACCCAAATGTGTTATCTCATTTGCTCTTCAAAACAACTCTGTGAGGAAGATACTTTATATTCTCATGTTAGAGATGAAGAAACTGAGGCTTTGGGGGATTGTGTATTTTGCTCTAGTTCACAGAGCAAGTAGTAACTTGAGCCAGGGCTTGCCCTAAGACCCTATTTACCTGAACCTAGTTTTTTTTTTTTTATTTAATTTTTTATGTTTATTTTTGAGAGAGAGAGACAGAGCATGAGCAGGGGAGGGGCAGAGAAAGAGGGAGAATCTGAAGCAGGCTCCAAACTTTGAGCTGTCATCACAGAGCCTGACACAGGGCTTGAACCCACGAACAGCGAGATCTGTACTGTACTTCCTTAAGTTTGTGTGCCAAGCTTCTCCAACACTGCCAGCAGGGAGAGGTGGAGCCTGGCAGAAGTGTAGTCTAGTTCAACCGTAAGAATATAGAAGTGAAAGAGAGACTTGCACTTGCACACACCCTGGAGAAAAGCCTCAACCAGTGTGGAGAGAGAGCAGTTAAGAATTGATAATTCTTCCTCAAAGTGCCTTGGTGGGATTGAGCTCCATTGCCTACAATCTGACCAACTCAATAACACACCATGCTCTAATCCTTCCCCATGTTACTCATTCCTTGGGGTCAGCTCCCAAATAAACCACCTACACATGCATCCTTATCTCAGGTCTTCTTTCAGAGGGAACCCAGGCTAAGACATAGCCTCAGAAGAGGCAAAGTGGAAAATGGCCACAGTGAGGACCTTATCCCTTAACACTATAGAAGCCCCTCAGAACCGGACTCAATCCCTTGAAAGTGCAAAAATCCTGATTGACTGGAATTTCCATCACCTGCAAGAATGGGGACTCACAAAATAAAGTTTAATTGTTAAAAAAAAGACCAAATTGCATTTATAGCACATATGAAAAAAATTGACCTGCAGCCCAACCATGAAACAAGAGAAAAGGGTATCCCTGCTCATCTTTCCTATGAAGAGCCAGTTAGTTTTTAGTGAAGACCTGGAGTACCTGCCCTAATTCTTCATTCACAAGTAACTGACCATGATGAGCTGAGCAGACTGCATCTGCACACAGGCAATCAACAGGGCATTTGAGCCACCTTTCTGAGCTCTTCCACAGGCATTGGCTGCCCACCCCCATCTAGTTCTCCTGGCCCACTCAACCAAGCCCAGAACAATGTCTTTACCCAGCTTAACACCATGGCCACCTTCCCACCCCTGGTCCAGTGGGAGCTGCACACCACCTCTTTTGACTCCAGGTTACACCAGGGGCCACCAAGACCACCAACAGTGCAGTCCTTAACTTCTGAAGTCTCAGGATCCTGAGAAAGAATTGATGAGGCCCTAAGAACGCTGCCGTCTGATCTGGGCTTCCAGGGTGCCGGTATGGGTCCATCTGTTGACAAGGGGGTGGGGAGGAGAGATTCCTTCTGTCTAAACTTTACTTCTGAGACAATCTCCCCACTGCCTTGTCCCTGCCTGAATCCCAAGGTGGGCCCCCAGCTGCCTGTATCTTGCCTAGTTACAGATGCCAAGCATTGTCCACTTTTGTGGCATCATGTGTTGGAGAGACTAGTGGACTAGGAAGCCAGTGACCTCAGACCCGAATTCTCAGGGCTTCACCCCTTCTTCCTGGCCCCAGGTGGCTAATGGGTATGAAGGGCATCTGAAGGCAGAGCTCGAGCCCAAGGTGGGTGGAGAGGGGAGTAGCAACAAGCTAGATCACTGTGTGGTCCCTTACCCTCCCACTGCCCCAATTCCAATTTGGAGACAGGTCCAGGGCTGTACCCCTCATAGAAGACATGAGATTGGGTTTTCTGATTAAACTTCATTTCTGTCTTTTCAATAACAACAAAGAGGGCATTAGAGGACATTCTCCGTGTATATCTACATGGAAGAGTTGTTTTTTTTTTTAACTTTTTAAAAGTTGATTTATTTTTGAGACACACACACACGCACAACGTGAGTGGGGGAGGGGCAGAGAGGGGGAGAAGAGAGACACAGAATCCAAAGCAGGCTCCAGCTCTGAGCTGTCAGCACAGAGCCTGACATGGGGCTCAAACCCATGAACTGTGATCATGACCTGAGCCAACGTAGGATGTTTAACTGACTGAGCCACCAGGAAGGCTTGGAAGAGATTTTTTTTAAGTTTTTAATTCCAGTTAGTTAACATACAATGTTATATTAGTTTTAGTTGCACAATATAGTGATTCAACAATTGGATTCAACAATTCCATATCACTCTGTGCTCATCACGAAACACGCGCTCCTTAATCCCCATCACCAATTCTCCATACCCCCACTTCTGGTAACCATCAGTTTGTTCTCTATAGTTAAGTCTGTTTCTTGATTTTTCTCTCTCTCTTGTTTTTTCCCTTTGCTTTTTGTTTTGTTTCTTAAATTTCACATGGGAGTGAAATCATATGATATTTATCTTTCTCTGACTGGCTTATTTCACTTAGCACTATACTCTCTACCTCCTGGATGGGAACAGATTTTGATGAAGCACAGGTCAAGGGACATTCCTGCATCCACAATGAAAATTTGACCAGGTCTTCCCTTTCTCTTTACTTAAGTCCAGAGCTAACAACATGAGCTAGTCTCCAGAGATCTCCATTTTCACAAGGCAAGTGGTCAGCAAGTTTTTCATCTGGCCCTATCACTAACTGAAACAGGCTCTGATGGCTTCCAGAGGCTCTATCAGTAATGGGGTGTGATGGCTTTCCTGCATTTCCATGTAAAAAATGGAAGAGATACAGGAGGAAATGATGAATGACAAATGGCTTATAGTATTCATGGCCAAATTCTAGGTAATTGAGCCAAAGAGGAGGAAACATATTCTTAAAGATGCTATTAATATAGAAGACATTTTGGGTTTCCTAACTTCTGTTTCACCCATCCTTAATCTTAGAGACATGGAACAGGTTGTGGCAGATGCTGAAGATTGCTTCCCAACAGCCATTTTATCTTTATTTCTTTTTTTACAGAATCCTGAAGTTGTTTAAGTGCTAAGCAACTACTCTGCTTAAGAAAGGGATAAAAGAACTTTACAGCTCCAGAGGGTGATTGGTATCAGCCAGTCATAATTATTTCATTTACCTTTTCAGAGATTGTCTAGAACTAGGTTGCATGCCCACCCTTAAACAAATAAATGATGGAGGAGCACGTGACACAGTTCATATCAATACTATGTGAGAGGTCTGCTAGGTTGCTTCCAAGGATGTTTTTCTTTTCTGATACAAAGAAGTATATTTAAAAATCCCTCTTTTGGCAGCTGAAAAATATTGCGTCTATATGTGATGCGTGAAACAATGGCAGCCATTGTTTTGTCCCTGATGGGAGAAATAGGCCACTATGCTCTGGATGGCATAACATAAAGATGAAAAAGCCTGTATTCTTGAAGTCATTTCTGATCCACTGTAACTGCCCCCCTTTTTTTACTTTATCATTAAGATAATAATTCCTGGGGGCGCCTGGGTGGCGCAGTCGGTTAAGCGTCCGACTTCAGCCAGGTCACGATCTCGCGGTCCGTGAGTTCGAGCCCCGCGTCGGGCTCTGGGCTGATGGCTCAGAGCCTGGAGCCAGTTTCCGATTCTGTGTCTCCCTCTCTCTCTGCCCCTCCCCCGTTCATGCTCTGTCTCTCTCTGTCCCAAAAATAAATAAACGTTGAAAAAAAAAAAAAATTAAAAAAAAAAAAAAAAAAAGATAATAATTCCTGTATTATTTAAACTATTTTTAGTTGAGGTTTCAGTTTCACCTGTGATCAAATAAATTCAGAAAATAAAATTGAACAAGTTATGTCTACTGGCATTTCAGAACCTAAGTATTGAACACAAATGTACATCATGAATTTTCAAAAATAAAAATCCAGTAATCTTGTACATCTAGCCTGGGGTCATACTGGGTTACTGGGTTTTCTAGGCCAATGGCAGTTATTGTATTGATTCCCCAAGACATCTTAATTTCACAGTTATATATTTTTTTAAAAACTGGGATACCTTTGGTGGCTCAGTCGGTTAAGCCTCTGACTCTTGATCTCAGCTAATGTCATGATCTCACAGTTCATGAGATTGAGCCTTGCGTTAGCCTCCATGCTAATCCCAAGAAAGATTCTCTCTCTCCCTCTCTCTTTGCCTTTCCTCTGCTCATGCTTTCTCTCTATCCAATAAACTTAAAAAAAAAAAGAATACTGAAGCAATATATAAAAAATAAAAATAAAACAGAAATTCTCAATTTTTATGGAAAGCTTTCTATAGTGAAAGCTATAACAAATTCACATATTTGTTATGTGAGTCATAACAAATTATAATTTCTTTTAAAAAACTTTGAAAGTTTAGTTTACTTTTTAAATTCATTATTTTGATATAAATAGCATTAAATCACTAAAAAATTTTGGTTTAAAATAACTGTCAAGGGGCACCTATGTGGCTGTCAGTGAAGCGTCTGACTCTTAGTTTCAGCTCAGGTCATCATCTCACGGTTTGTGGGATTGAGCCCCATATCGGGCTCCATGCTAGGATTCCTTCCCCTTCTCTCTCTCTGCCCTTCCCCTGCTTTCTCTCTCTCTCTCTCTCTCTCTCTCTCTCTCCCTGTCTCTCTCAATAAATAAATAAATAAATAAATAAATAAATAAATAAAATAACTGTCAAGTCTGGCTAAACCAGTAATTTGAGGTACTCTTCCTGGCATATCCTCAGCCAAGAGCCAGGATCATTATGGTTGTTGTCATCAAAACCTTGAATCAATGGGGCGCCTGGATGGCGCAGTCGGTTAAGCGTCCGACTTCAGCCAGGTCACGATCTTGCGGTCCGTGAGTTTGAGCCCCGCGTCAGGCTCTGGGCCTGGAGCCTGTTTCCGATTCTGTGTCTCCCTCTCTCTCTGCCCCTCCCCCGTTCATGCTCTGTCTCTCTCTGTCCCAAAAATAAATAAACGTTGAAAAAAAAATTTAAAAAAAAAAAACACACAAAAAAAAAAAAACAAAAAAAAAAACCTCGAATCAAAGTTGCCACAGGAGAAGTCGGGCATAAAGCAGTGGGTGATGTTCAGGTCCCTGGTTTTAGCTCTGTCATTACTATCTGGGTGGCCTCAATTTCTCTGAGCCTAGATCCCCATTTTCAAAGTGAGGGTCTCATTAGTACAAAACCCTTACAGATGCAGAGAAGAGAATCTAAGAGAATGCATGGAAAGATGCAAAGTGCTTAGCATTGCATGGTACATAGTGAACATGCAACCATGGTAAGTATCATTGTTTTTTAACCATCTCCTCATCCCTCCTCTGTGGGGCTGCACTTTGTACCTCTAGTAAGCTTCCATCCTCCCTTCCTTGAACTCACAGAACTTTTTGCAAACCACATACCCAATTACATCAAATGTGTTTCTGATATCTCTAATTTTTACTATTAAAGTTTCATCTCTAACAGAATTCCTCTCAAGACCCACCTGCACCATCCTCTAGCCCCTTAGTGTCAGGTATACAACACCCACTTGAATCAATTCAGCCTGACCCCTTTCCAGGTGGATAGGGCATGGAGGTGGGGGGATGTCATGTGAAAACATTTATTTCTTCTGAATTCCAGTTACTAGGTCCATACAGACTCGACTTGAGATCGTTTCCAATGTACTCTTCAGAAGATTAAAGAATGAATAGTACTTTTTAAAAATACTTTCCTGCAATTCAACATCAAAGATGACATTCTATCCTATTCTCCTCATCACATCTCATAGTTCTAGCTATGTGGCTGCAGCTGCTGACAAAAGGTCCCCAAAGGCTTTCCTAAAGACCCTTGAGTCCTAAGTTCAAAGGTGATTAAGAGCTAAATTGTCAATAAGTGCTTACATCAGTCTTCAACACTCAGGCTGCTGGAGTGACAGTTCATTTTCTCAGAGTTCTGAACTCGAGAAGGAAGTTATCTTACCTCTTGTGGTAGACATCCACTGGTTTTTGTCATCCAGTCTGGTTGTAGCACTTCAGTTTTCTTTTGGAGGGCCACTTCTCCCATGTGAATGGACTTTCTTCCCCTCACATGTCCAGAGAAGAACACGTGACCAAAACCAAGCCAAGTTGCACCAAGTGCAACTAGGTTCAGGGGCTTCTGTCCCAAGAAGCACTCCCTTTGCTGTAACTGGAGATTGCAGTGTTTACCATGTGGAGAGAAGCTGCCCATGAAGAAAGCACAGAAGAGGGAGAAAACCAAGAACAGCACTGGACCCCCCGTGTTTTCAACTACCTTTGCAATCAAATTCCCTTTTATGGTTTCTCTTAAACGTTTTTATAGTATTTTAAGACACTTTGAAAGGGCTTCCTGTCACCTTCAACTTAAAGAGTCTGAGTAACAAAACTTCCAAACAATTAGAATAGAAATTTTAGCTAGTAATAACTTATTGCAAAATCACACTTTCATTTTTAAATTTTTTTTTCAACGTTTTTATTTATTTTTTTTGGGACAGAGAGAGACAGAGCATGAACGGGGGAGGGGCAGAGAGAGAGGGAGACACAGAATCGGAAACAGGCTCCAGGCTCTGAGCCATCAGCCCAGAGCCTGACGCGGGGCTCGAACTCACGGACCGCGAGATCGTGACCTGGCTGAAGTCGGACGCTTAACCGACTGTGCCACCCAGGCGCCCCCACACTTTCATTTTTAAAGTCATCTCCTATGTATCTTCATTTCATCCTGAAGCAGTAGGTCAGGAATTAGAGCCTTTATTTTATAGGTGAGGGACCTGCAACCCATAAAGTGTTGTGAGTTGTGCATGGTCCCTTGGTGTTGACTAAAAAGCCAGCCACACTGCAAGGCTGCGTGTGCCAGGTAATGCTCATCTATGTAACTTCTATAAAGCATCACCTTCAAGCTTTACAAGGTCAGGATGAATTTATTCCTTATCATTAACCTACGCAGAGCACCATTTTTGTATTATAGCAACTGTATTAAGATAAAGCACAGGTGAAATCTTCACAAGCCAGCTTCTTTCCCAATATGTTGCTCTCACAACCATGTGCTTTACAATGCTTAACTCACTGATTTCCTAATCTCAGAGAAAATAAGAGGATTAGTAAGAGATAGTTGAGGCATCTTGAATCTGTAGAAAAAAAAAAGTCATTCTTTAAGCTCCTGAAGATTCCATACTGGGGAAGGAGAGAAATGTCAGGTATCTGGCCAATGTTTTGTTTCACTATTTTTCTTGGCTTCAAACTTGCAAGAGAAAAGATTTTACAAATCTTGGGTGGGTGTTAAAAGTGTTTTAAACTGTATAGTTAAAAAAATCTTCAAGAAATTATTTTTTTCTAGGTTCCCAAAGCTCTATGTATTTCAGCACCACTAGGAATGAAGAAGTTTCATGGATAATGTAGATGATAATATTAGTTGTTATCACATACACTGTGCTAGTTAGGATGATCTAGGTTTTGTTGTAATAACAAACAATATTTCAGGGCTTAACACAATAAATCTTTATTTTTTATTATGCTCAAGGGCAGTTCGCCTCTGCCAAGGTCTCTGCTCATAATCATCACCCTTAAACCCAGACTGAGCAGGAGCTGGTTTTAAAATGTGCTTCCATAGTAACTGTGGCAAGGGAGAAGGAATGTGATGAATTGTGCACTGGCTCTTACATCTTCCACTTAGAAATGACACACATCACTTCCACAGATATATCATTGGTTAACAAATCACATAGCTGTGTCCAACTTCAAAAGAGTCAGGGAAGTTGACCTACCATGTGCCTGAAAAGAAAAAAGAGGAGCACAAACACAGCTTTAACATCTGGTCACCCCTGGCCAACAATTCTACAAGGTTGGAGAATCAGACAATTCTTTCCATTTTAGATGGAGACACCAATAGAAAGGCCATATGTAATAGGAAGAAGAAAGCTAATGTCTTGTCTCTAAACCCAGTTTTTATTTCAGTATGTAAAGAACCCTATATCATCAGAAATTGGGATTTCCCAATATCGTCACTTGTGGGCAAGCTAGCAAAGGGACATGGAAATGGATTTAAAATATATCATTTTAATTTACAGAATAGCAAAACTGCATGAGATAAAGGGAGCAGTGCTTAAAAAAGACTGAATCACTTCACCATGTATGTAATTAATGTTCTAATGCTGTACACTTTAAATGTATACAGTGCTAGATATCAATTATATCTCAATAAAACTGAAAATATGAAAGAAAAAGAGAAAACCTCTGTACTAGATGATATCTGTGTGTCTCAAGCAGCACGTTAGAATGACCCACTGAGATTCTGAGAGAGAAGGAGATGACCCTGACCTCCAGTCCTTTCACTAGGTCAATTCAGAGTAGCTCTTCCTTAGCAGTTTTTATATTGAGTTTTAGTACGATGTAGTTCATTGGAAGAAATTTTTCTTCAACCTAATTATACTTTAAAATTAAAACCACTGATTCCAGTCTGAGTACTTCATAATGCAGATGAAAAGAATGAGACTCAAAGAAACGAGATGTCTGTCCAACATGAGATGGTGGCAAAGCAGGAGCTAATCTTTAGCGAAAGTCCTGGATGGAGAATAAAGAGCCCTAGGGTCTACATGTATTCCCTTCACTAGCTGTGTCCCCACAGGCGAGACACTTAACTTCTCTGCACCTGTTTCTCCATTTGCAAAATGGTATAAATGTGTCTGTCTTGTCAAATGTAACTAGAAAGTAACCATGGAGAAACAATCATTTTTAGTAATAAGACTTTAAATGAAAATAAAAATGAAAAATAATTTTTCATGTATTAAATCAGTAATTTAAAAAATCACATTTATACTTCTGATAAGCATGTAGAGAATTGGTACCTACAAACCAGTATGTATGCTTCTTGGACAACCCTTTAAAAAACAATTTGATAATAAAAATAAAAAGCCATGTGGCTCCTTGGTGGCTAAGTCAGTTAAGCATCCAACTCTTGATTTCAGCTCAGGTCATGATCTCACAGTTCATGAGTTCAAACCCCACATCGGGTTCTGCACTAACAGTGTGGAGCCTGCTTGGGATTCTCTCTCCCTCTCCCTCTCTGCCCCTCCAACCACCACCACCCCAGCCTCAAAAATAAATAAACTTAAAAAAATCAAAAGTCACTAGAAATGTTCATACCTTTTGCCTGAGTAATTCCACTTCCGGGAATTTAGCCTTGGGGGAAAAATTTTTAAATACCAAAAATGATGTGCACTAAAATATTCTTCATGATACTGTTTACAATAACAGAAAAATCTGTAGAGTGCCTAGGTGCCTCAGTCAGTTATATGATGACTCTTGATTTTGGCTCAGGTCATGATCTCATAAGGTTTGTGAGTTTGGGTTCCATGTCAGGCTCTGTGCTGACAGTGCAGAGCCTGCTTGGGGCTCTCTCTCTCTCACTACCCCTCCCTCTCTCTCTCTCTCGCTCAAAATAAATAAATAAACTTAAAAAATAAATAAATAAAATAACAGAAAAATTGGAAATGCACAAAATGTAGAGTAAAATATGATAAATCCATCAAAAGTTATGACTATGGATAGTATAGAAAAACATGAGCGGAGGAGCCAAGATGGCAGAATAGCATGGAAGTTGTTTGTGAGTCTCACATCCATGAAATACAGCCAGACCAACACTAAACCATCCTGCACACCTAGAAAAATGACTGGAGGATTAACACAACAATCTGCACAACCTGAACCACAGAATTTAGCAGGTACGTGGCACAGAGAGGTGAACTTGGGAAGCAAGAAGGTGCTGGAAGGGAGGTACTTTTGTGGGTGGAGAGAGGACAGAGACTGGGGCAGGGGGGAGAATACGGGTAAGCACCCCTTCCCAAAAGCAGCTGGAAAGAAAGTGGAAAATTGGACACAGTCACAGGGTCTAAACCAAAAAGGGAGAAAGGAGAAAGGCAAGGGTTTAAATTCCATTAAGACTGTAACAAAGGGGAGCACAAAGTCTGCAACTCTGCAGCTTGATACCTGGCGGTACTCTGGTGGGAAGGGCAAATCCCCAGGAGCAGAGTGGGGTCTGAGAGGTTCTCAGGCCACAAGGGGAAAAGCAGTTCCACTGCTGGAAGGACAGTTGGTAAAGACGGTTGAAGCCATCTGGTCCCAGCAGACCCCAGAAAACGGCCACATTCGCTGGTGCTGGAACAAGGTCATTAAGGGTGAAGCCTGGTGCCAGATGTGTGTTGTGATTTTCCATAATCCCTGAAAAGCAGCTGCTACACTATCTCGCCAACTTTGTCTGGGGCAGGCTGGCACCTGGCCACAGTCTCAGGGCACCGGCAGCAGCAGGGTCCAGCAAGTGTTCCTGGCTGCAGCTGACATTTGACCATTGCTTGCTGATATCCTCCTACAGAGAGGCAGAACAGGTCAAAGCCGCAGTCCCTCAGAAGTAAGGGGCCGGGGAAAACAGCCACAACTAAGACAAAACTCGGGAGAGAGGTACTCCCCTCTCCTGGGGCCTGGTCACGGACAGTGAAAAAGCGGGGAGTGGACAAAAGCTGAAGACAGAGGACGGGTGTGCAATTGCTGATTGGAGAGAACAGAGTTCTGATACTAGAGACTGGGTAGCTGGATGATGCCATTTCCACCGCTCCCACACATGCGCATATGCACCTAAGAGTGCCACAACACTCCACTCCAGTAGACTAGCAGTGCCATTTAGTGGAGAAAAGAGGCGTTACACTGAGCTCCACCCAAATGGGCCAACCTTGCTCTTCAAGAACACAAGTCTTGCTGCTTACTTAGTACATGGACTATAAAGTGCTACATAGTCCGACGTCTAGGGAAAACGAAGTCATTTCAGTTCTATTTCAATCTGTTATCATGTCCATCTATTCCATTTTCTTTCCTTTTTTTTTTTTCTCCTTTACACTTCTCTTCTTTTTCTGGAAGACAGAAAGAAAAAATCATTTTATTTTCAATTTTTATTAAAAATATTTTTCTTTAATATTTTTACTATAGTTTCTACTTTTGCATAAATTTTCTCAAATTCTATTGTTTTATTCTTCCATCGTTTTATTTTAGTTTACTTCAGTGTATTCACCTTTTCAAATTTTCAAACAATTTTCTTTTTTCTTTTTCTTTTTTCCCTTTTTCATTTCTTTTCTTTTCCTTGAATTCAGAAAGAGAAAAACTTCATTTTTACTTTCAACCACTATTAAAATATTTTCTTTAACTTTTTACTATATTTTTTGCTTTAATGAAATTTTTTTAAATTCTATTTTACTTCCATCATTTTATTTTAGTATACTACAGTGTATTCACTTTTTCACATTATCATAAGATTTCTTTTTTTCTTATATCTTTTTTCTCTTTTTTGTTTCTTTTATTTTTCTTGAATACAGAAAGAGAACAAGGTTATTTTTATTTTAAATTTTTGTTAAAAATATTTTCCTTAAATTTTTTCTACTATATTCTTTACTTTTGTGTAAATATTTTCAAATTCTATTTTACTCCCATCATCTCAATTTAGTCTACTTCAGTGTATTCATTTTTTCAAATTCTCAAACAATATCCTTCTGCCCCACACACCTTTTTTAATCTAATCTGTCAAACCACTTTCAACACCCAGAACAAAACACACCTAGGCTCTAGCATCATTTATTTGATATTTGTGTGCGTGTTTTTAATTTTTTAATTTTAATTTTTTTAATTTTAATTTTTCTACCACATTAATTCCTATTCTCCCTTCAAAATGACAAAACAAAGGAATTCACACCAAAAAGAAGAGCATGAAGAAATGACAGCCAGGGATTTAACCAACACAGATACAAGCAAGATGTCTGAACCAGAATTTAGAATCATGATAAGAAGAATACTAGCTGGAGTTGAAAATAGATTAGAATCCCTTTCTGCAGAGATGAAAGAAGTAAAAACTAGTCACAGTGAAATAAAAAAAATGCTATAACTGAGCTGCATCATGGATGGATGCCATGGCGGCAAGGATGAATGAGGCAGAACACAGAATCAGCGATATAGAAGCAAACTTATAGAGAATAATGAAGCAGAAAAAAAGAGGGAGATTAAGGCAAAAGAGCATGATTTAAGAATTAGAGAAGTCAGTGACTCATTAAAAAGGAACAACATCAGAATCACAGGGGTCGCAGAGGAGGAAGAGAGAGAAATAGGGGTAGAAGGGTTATGTGAGCAAATCATAGCAGAAAACTTTCCTGACCTGGGGAAAGACACAGACATCAAAATCCAGGAAGCATAGAGGACCCCCATTAGATTCAACAAAAACCAACCATCAACAAGGCATATCATAGTCAAATTCACAAAATACTCAGGCAGGAAAGAATCATGAAAAGAGCAAGGGAAAAAAAAAAGTCCTGAACCTACAAGGGAAAACAGATCAAGTTTGCAGCAGACCTATCCACAGAAACTTGGCAGGCCAGAAAGGACTGGCAGGATATATTAAATGTGCTGCATCAGAAAAATATGCAGCCAACAAATCTTTATCCAGCAAGCCTGTCATTCAAAATAGAAGGAGAGATAAACACTTTCCCAGACAAAAACTAAAGGAGTTGTGACCACTAACCCATCCCTGCAAGAAATTTTAAGGGGGACTCTGAGGGGAGAAAAGATGAATATGTATATCTATATATCTATATCTATATCTATATCTATATCTATATCTATATCTATCTCTCTCTCTATATATATATATATACAGAGAGAGAGAGAGAGAGAGAGAGAGAGAGAGAGAAATACATAAATAACAAAAGCAACAAAGATTAGAAAGGACCAGAGAACATCACCAGAAAATCCAACTCTACAAGCATCATAATGGCAATAAATTCAGATCTTTCAGTACTCACTCTAAACATCAATGGACTCAATACTCCAATCAAAAGACATAGGGTAAAAGAATGGATAAGAAAACAAGATCCATCTATATGCTGTTTACAAGAGACCCACTTTAGACCTAAAGACACCTTCAGACTGAAAATAAGGGCATGGAGAACCATCTATCATGCTAATGGTCAACAAAAGAAAGCCAGAGTAGCCATACTTATATCAGACAATCTAGACTTTAAAAAAAAGACTGTACCAAGAGATGCAGAAGGGCATTATATCATATCAAGGGGTCTATCCACCAAGAAGACCTAACAATTATAAAAATTTATGGGATAAATGTGGGAACACCCAAATATATAAATCAATTAATTACAAACATAAGGAAACTCATCAATAGTAATACCATAATAGTAGGAGACTTTAACACCCCACTCACAGCAATGGACAGATCATCTAATCAAAAAAATCAACAAGGGAACAATGGCTTTGAATGACACACTGGACCAGATGGACTTAACAGATATATTCAGAACATTTCATCCTAAACCAGCAGAATATACATTCTTCTCCAGTGCACATGGAGCGTTCTCCAGAATAGACCATATACTGGGACACAAGTCAGCCCTAAGTACAAAAAGACTGAGATCATGCCGTGCATATTTTCAGACCACAATGCTAGAAAACTTGAAATCAACCACAAGAAAAAATTTGGAAAGGTAACAAATACTTAGAAAGTGAAGAACATCCTACTGAAGAATAAATAGGCTAAACAAGAAGTTAAAGAGGAAATTAAAAAGTATATGGAAGCCAATGAAAATGATAACACCACAACCCAAAACCTCTTGGATGCAACAAAGATGGTCATAAGAGGAAAGTATATAGCAATCCAGGCCTTCCTAAAGAAGGAAGAAAGATCTCAGATACACAACTTAAACTTACACCTTAAAGGGCTGGAAAAAGAATGGCAAATAAATCCTAAAAGCAGCAGAAGACAGGAAATAATAAAGATTAGAGCAGAAGTTAATGCTATCAAAAAAAAAAAAAAAAAAAAAACAAAAAACAAAAAAAAAACCCAGTAGAACAGATCAATGAAACCAGAAGCTGGTTCTTTGAAAGAAATAACAAAACTGATAAGCCACTAGCCAGTTTGATTAAAAAGAAAAAGGAAAGGACCCAAATAAATAAAATCCAGAAGAAAAGAAGAGACATCATAACCAACACAACAGAAATGAAAACAATAATAAGAAAATATTATGAGCAATTATATGCCACTAAAATGGGCAATCTGGAAGAAATGGACAAATTCCTAGAAACATATACCCTACCCAAACTGAAACAGGTAGAAATAGAAAATTTTAACAAACCCATAACTAGTAAGGAAATAGAATTAGTAATCAAAATCTGCCAAAAAACAAGAGTCCAGGGCCAGATGGCTTTCCAGGGGAATTCTAACAAACATTTAAGGAAGAGTTAACACCTATTCTATTGAAGCTGTTCCAAAAAATAGAAATGGAAGGAAAACTTCCAAACTCTTTCTATAAAGCCAGCATTACCTTGATTCCAAAACCAGAGACCCCACTAAAAAACGGAGAACTATAGACCGATCTCCCTGACGAACATTGATGCAAAAATCCTCAACAAGATATTAGCCAATCAGATCCAACAATACATTAAAAAAATTATTCACCACAATCAAGTGGGATTTTTACCTGGGATGCAGGGCTGGTTCAATATCCGCAAAACAATTAGCATGACTCATCACATCAATAAAAGAAAGGACAAGAACCATGTGATCCTCTCAATAGATGCAGAGAAAGCATTTGACAAAATGCAGCATCGTTTCTTGATAAAAACCCTCAAGAAAGTAAGGATAGAAGGAGAATACCTCAAGATCATAAAAGCCATATATGAATGACCCAATACTGATATCATCCTCAATGGGGAAGAACTGAGATCTTTCCCCCTAAGGTCAGGAACAAGACATGATGTCCACTCTCACCACTGTTATTCAACATAGTATTGGAAGTCTTAGCCTGTGCAATCAGACAACATAAAGAAACAAAAGGCTTCCAAATTGGCCGGGAGGAGGTCAAACTTCCACTCTTCATAGATGACATTGTACTCTATGTGGAAAACCTAAAATATTCCACCAAAAAACTTCTAGAATTGATTCATCAATTCAGCAAAGGCCCAGGATATAAAATCAATGCAAATAAATTGGTTGCATTCCTATACACCAACAATGAAGCCACAGAAAGAGAAATCAAGGAATTGATCCCATTTACAGTTGCACAAAAAACCATAAAATACCTAGGAATAAATCTAACCAAAGAGGTGGAAAATGTATACACTGAAAACTATAGAAAGCTTATGAAAGAAATTGAAGAAGATACACAAAAAGGGGAAAAGATTCCATGCTCCTGGATAGGAAGAAAAAATGTTAAAATGTCAATACTACCCAAAGCAATCTACATATTAAATGCAACCCCTATAAAAATAACACCAGCATTCTTCGCAGAGCCAGAACAAATAATCCTAAAATTTGTATGGAACCAGAAAAGGCCCCAAATAGCCAAAGCAAGCTTGAAAAAGAAAACTAAAGCAGGAGACATCACAATCCCAGACTTCAAGCTCTATTACAAAGCTGTAATCATCAAGACAGTATGTATGGCACAAGAACAGACACTCAGATCAATGGAACAGAATAGAGAACCCAGAAATGGACCCACAAACGTATGGCCAACTAATCTTTGACAAAGCAGGAAAGAATATCCAATGGAATAAAGGCAGTCACTTCAGCAAGTGGTGCTGGGAAAACTGGACAGCAATAGGCAGAAGAATGAACCTGGACCACTTTCTTACACCACACACAAACTCAAAATAGATGAAAGACCTCAATGTAAGACACAAAACCATGAAACTCCTCAAGGAGAAAGCAGCCAAAAACCTCTTTGATCCTGGCCACAGAAACTTCTGTCTCAACACGTCTCCAGAGGCAAGGGAAACAAAATCAAAAATGAACTACTGGGACCTCATTAAAATAAAACATTCTGCACAGAGAAGGGAACAATCAGCAAAACTAAAGGGTAACCGACAGAATGGGAGAAGATATTTACAAATGACATATCAGATAAAGGGTTAGTATCCAAAATCTATAAAGAACATATCAAACTCATCACCCAAAAAACAAATAATCCAGTGAAGAAATGGGCAAAAGACATGAATAGACACTTCTCCAAGGAAGACATCCAGACGGCCAACCGCCACATGAAAAAATGCTCAACATCACTCATCATCAGTGAAATGCAAATCAAAACCACAATGAGATACCACCTTACACCTGTCAAAATGGCTAACATTAACAACTCAGGCAACAACAAATGTTGGCTAGGATGCGGAGAAAGAGGATCTCTTTTGCACTGTTGGTGGCAATGCAAGCTGGTGCAGCCACTCTGGAAAACAGTATGGAGGTTCCTCAAAAAACTAGAAATAGAACTACCCTACAGCCCAGCAATTGCACTACTAGACATTTATCCATGGGATACAGGTGTGTTGTTTCGAAGGGACACATGCACCTTCATTTATAGAAGCACTATCAACAATAGCCAAAGTATGGAAAGACCCCAAATTTCCATCGGTGGATGAATGGATAAAGAAGATGTGATATATATATATATCACATTATATATATAATGGAGTATTACTCGGCAATAAAAAAAGAATGAAACCTTGACATTTGCAACTATGTGGATGGAACTGGAGGGTATTATGCCAAGTGAAATTAATCATTCAGAGAAAGACAAAAATCATATGACTTCACTCATATGAGGACTTTAAGAGACAAAACAGATGAATATAAGGGGAGGGAAACAAAAATAATATAAAAACAGGGAGGGGAAAAAAAACAGAAGAGACTCATAAATATGGAGAACAAACTGAGGGTGTGGGAGGGGGATGGGCTACATTGGTAAGGGGCATTAAGGAATCTACTCCTGAAATCACTGTTTCACTATATGCTAATTAATTTGGATGTAAATTTTAAAAAATAAAAAATAAAATTAAAAAGACAGAAAAGAAAAACATAAGCAAATGCTTAGGTGACAATGTTAGCTTAAGAAAGCAAGAGTCAAACTGATTACAATATAATAAGAAAGAATAATGGTTTAAAGACTAAATGAAAATAATGAAAATTACTTTATTTTCCCCTTTCCCTATTTTGTACATTTTGTAGTATGCAAATATATTGCTTTTATAGTGAACAATAATTGGAATAAAAACTTCCCAGTAGCTCTGTCGTAAAAGTAACAAGCAGATATAAATTATATAATTGACGTGAAAGTGCTTTCTCCTCCTTAAAATGTGGTCTCAGTAAGAAATCATAATGATCAGTGTTAAATTATGTTTGGTACCAAACCATTCACTTTCAAGGAATTAAAAGCAAAAATGAACTATTGGGACCTCATCAAGATAAAAAGCTTCTGCACTACAAAGGAAACAACCAACAAAACTAAAATGCAACTGACAGAATGGTAAAAGATATTTGCAAATGACATCAGATAAAATGATATCAATGTCACTTATCACCAGGGAAATACAAATCAAAACCACAGTAAGATACCACCTCACACCAGTGAAAGTGGCTAAAATGAACAAATCAGGAAACTACAGATGCTGATGAGGATGTGGAGAAACAGGAACCCTCTTGCACTATTGGTGGGAAAGCAAACTGGTGCAGCCGCTCTGGAAAACAGTGTGGAGTTTCCTCAAAAAATTAAAAATAGAACTACCCTTTGACCCAGAAATAGCACTACTAGGAATTTAGCCAAGGGATACAGGAGTGCTGATGTATAAGGGCATGTGTACCCCAATGTTTATAGCAATGCTTTCAACAATAGCCAAATTATGGAAAGAGCCTAAATGTCCATCAACTAATGAATGGATAAAGAAATTGTTGTTTATATATTCAATGGAATACTACTTGGCAATGAGAAATAATGAAATCATGCCATTTGCAACTACATGGATGGAACTAGAAGGTATTTTGCTGAGTAAAATAAGTCAGTCAGAGAAGGACAGATATCATATGTTTTTCACTCATATGTGGATCTTGAGAAACTGAACAGAAGACCATGGGGGAAGGGAAGGGAAAAATTGTTACAAACAGAGAGAGAGAGAGAGAGGCAAACCACAAGAGACTCTTAAATACAGAGAACAAACTAAGGGCGGATGAGGGGTGGGGGAGAGGAAAAATGGGTTATCGGCATTAAGGAGGGCACTTGTGGGGATGAGCACTGAGTGTCGTATGTAAGCCAATTTGACAATAAATTATATTCATAAAAAAAAAAACCGGTTCACTTTCAGAACACTACCACCTCATTTTTTATTTTCTGGAATTAAACTAACAGCAAAAGAAGGCAGATTCTCACCCCATTCCATATTTAATTAAGCTTTTAGGATACATTCTTTCTCTTGTAGGTTTGATTACCTGTAATTCACTTGAGCCTTATCCTTCTATAGAACACAATACAGGAGATGATTCTTCGTGGTTACAATTTGTGTGATTAAAATGATTTGTAAGTAACCTATGCATTTGTAGCACAAGGAGGTAGATCCTCCAAGCATTTCCCAGTCAGGGCCATCTTATAAATCGATGCTGGGCAGTCACTTCCTGAAGTTCAGAACAACTCAAAATACTCACAAAGGTCTCCATGTGAAGGCAAAAAGAAGATTGGCAGAACAAGCTTTTTAAATCCACTAGGTGCTGGCATAGGATTCTTCCTCCGTTGCTCAGAGATTCTCAATCCAGACATAGATGTACTTTGCATTTCCCCCATTACTCTCCAATCACTCTGTTTTTGCCTCCAAGCATCTGAAAAACTATATTTGTGGACAGTTTCATTTTCCCTTAAATAATGTCTGTTGGGGCGCCTGGGTGGCGCAGTCGGTTAAGCATCCGACTTCAGCCAGGTCACGATCTCGCGGTCCGTGAGTTCGAGCCCCGCGTCAGGCTCTGGGCTGATGGCTCAGAGCCTGGAGCCTGTTTCCCATTCTGTGTCTCCCTCTCTCTCTGCCCCTCCCCCGTTCATGCTCTGTCTCTCTCTATCCCAAAAATAAATAAACATTGAAAAAAAATTAAAAAAAAAATTAATGTCTGTCAACTTTTCTAAAGAAGACATCCAGATGTCAAACAGACACATGAAAAGAGGCTCAACATCACTCCTCATCAGGGAAATACAAATCAAAACCACACTGAGATACCACTTCATGCTGGTCAGAGTGGCTAAAAGGAACAAATCAGGAGACTATAGATGCTGACGAGGATGTGGGGAAACAGGAACCCTCTTGCACTGTTGGTGGGAATGCAAAATGGTGCAGCTGCTCTGAAAAACAGTGTGGAGGTTCCTCAAAAAATTAAAAATAGATCTACCCTATGATCCAGAAATAACACTGCTAGGAATTTACCCAAGGGTTATAGGAGTGCTGATGCATAGGGGCACTTGTACCCCAATGTTTATAGCAGCACTCTCAACAATAGCCAAATTATGGAAAGAGACTAAATGTCCATCAACTGATGAATGGATAAAGAAATTGTGGTTTATATATTCAATGGAATACTACTTGGCAATGAGAAAGAATGAAATCATGCCATTTGTAGTAACATGGATGGAACTGGAGGGTAGTATGCTAAGTGAAATGAGTCAGTTAGAGAAAGACAGACACCATATGTTTTCACTCATATGGATCTTAAGAAACTGAACAGTAGACCATGGGGGAAGGGAAGGGGAAAAAATAGTTACAAACAGAGAGGGAGGGAGGCAAAGCATAAGAGACTCTTGGATACTGAGAACAAACTGAGGGTCTTCAGGGGTTGGGAGAGAGGGAATAGTGGACGATGGGCACTGAGGAGGGCTTGTTGGGATGAGCCCTGGGTGTTGTATGGAACCAATTTGACAATAAATTATGTTTTAAAAATAATAAATAAATTATGTTTTAAAAATAATAAATAAATACTACAAATATTTTTTAAAATGTCTGTCAAAAAAATCCAAATATTTAGGTTTTACCATAAAAGCAGGTAAGCCCTAGAATGAGGAAATGTATAAATTGTTGCCCATTGATGTTTTCATCCATATACAGTTCACACAGTTTCATAAATTGATTTTTATACCAAACATAGTCTAAGAAATTGAAGCACTACTTCATATACACATAGATTTTTTAGAAAAATGGACAGATAGCATACTAACGAATAAGTTAGTTATTGAGTCAACAAGCATGCACAAAGCTACATGCCTAGCATTGTGCTAGGTGCTGTGTAGGTTACACAAGAAGGGAGATACATAGTCTTCACCTGCTAAGAGTTTGTAGTTGAGCAAAAACATAAAACATTTACTTATAAATAAAGGAAATAATATGACAGAGTTTTACCTGCACAATTTGATATCTGATGAAAAAATCAAAGTGTTACAAAAAATCAGAGTGAAGAAGAAACATTTGTGGTTGAAGGGATCATGGAGGGTTTCCTGGAAGAGGTGGAGGTGTAACTGGACATACATTGATGGAGTTTGGCTGAACATAGAGGATGGGGAAAGGTTGGAACATAAGTACCAGCCTGTTGGGGCGCCTGGGTGGCTTGGTCGGTTAAGCGTCCGACTTCGGCTCAGGTCATGATCTCATGGTCCGTGAGTTCGAGCCCCGCGTCGGGCTCTGTGCTGACAGCCCAGAGCCTGGAGCCTGTTTCAGATTCTGTGTCTCCCTCTCTCTAACCCTCCCCCGTTCATGCTCTGTCTCGCTCTGTCTCAAAAATAAATAAACGTTAAAAAAAATAAAAAAAAAAAGTACCAGCCTGCAAGAATAAGGGTTTAATGTAAGCAAAGGAGATGGGGGATGCCACTAGAGGGGAACAGGAGAGTTAAACAAAGAAGTTCAAGAGACTGGACTAATATAAAACAGAAGTCAAATGCCCCTGGGAGTTTTTTCTTAAATGAAATACCCCATCTCAGCTTATGTTTGATATAGGGACAGATTAGTCATAGCAAAATGTAGTGGGAGGATGGAAGTGGTCCAGCCTTGAAAGCAAAGGGACAAGGAGCATCCAAGACAAAAAGAAACAGCATGATTACCAAAAAGCTGTCAGGTGCAGTAATAAGCCCTTATGCTTCATCAAAGTTACTTCTAATTATTTTGAAACTACATCTTTCCTCCTGACCATCTTTCTGCATGCAAAAGAAATGTTAACTTTCTGTAGCTCACCCTTATCACCCTCCTCCCAGACAATTGTTTTCCTAAGAGGAAACCAAGCTCACCAAACTCAGCAGCACTAGGACAATTTCAGGGAAGTGGGGTCTCTAAACAGAAGAAACTCTCCTGAGAAATGTTTCCATGCAGGAGACTCTTGGGTGAGGTGCAACTGGCATCAAAGATAAGCTGAAGTTTTTTTTTTTTTTTTTTTTTTTTTTTTTGCATCTCACATCCATGAAATACAGCAGATCAACACTAAACCATCCTGCAAACTTAGAAAACTTATCGAGGACTAACACAACAATCTGCACAACCTGAACAACAGAACTCAGCAAGTATGCAGCACAAAGAGGTGAACTGGGGGAGAGAGAAACTGTGGAAGGCAGGGAGCTGTTTTTGCTTGCAGAGAGAGGATAGAGACAGTGGGAGAGTACAGGAAAAGCACCCCCCCAAGAGCAACTGGAAAGACAGGGAAAAGTGGAAATAGCCACAAGGACTAAACAAAAAAGGGAGAAAGGAGAAAAGAGAGGGTTTAAATTCTGTTAAGACTCTATAAACAGGGGGAGCACCGAGTCTGAAACTCCACAGCTCAATAACAGGTGGTGCTCTGTTGGGAAGGGAAAATCCCCAAGAGCGGAGAGTGAGGTCTAGGGATCCTCAGGCTACACAAGGAGAGGCAGTTCTCTTGCTGGGAGGACGTTTGGTAGAGGCTGTGTAGCCACCCCGCAGCCTAACTTCCCAGCAGACCCCAGAGAATAACCACATTTTCTGGTGCTGGAACAAGGACGTTAAGGGGGAAGGCTGGTGCCAGATGTGTGTTGTGACTTACCATAATCCCTGAAGTGCTGCTGCTACATAATCGTGTGAACTCTTTTGAGGGGGGGCTGGCACCCATCTGCAGTCTCTGGGCATCGGCAGCAGCATGGTTCCGTAAATGTTCCTGAGTGCAGCAGGCACCCAGCCATTGCTTGGTGAGACCCTGGCCCAGAAGGTCTGAGTGGGTCAAAGCTCCAGTCTCTCAGAGTGAGAGTTTGTGAAACATGGTCCCATCTGAGATAAAACTCAGGAGGGAGGTGCCGCCTGACAACCAGATAGCTTGGTCACAGACAGTGTAAAAGTGTGAGTGGATGGACGCTGGATACAAAGGAGGCATACACAATTGTTGATTGGGGAGAACAGAGTTCCAATACTAGAGACTGGGTAGCTGTGTGACCCCTCCTGCACACGCACATACACACCCACAAGCGCCACAACATTCCACTCCAGTAAGCTAAGCAGCACCATTTAGTGGATAATGGAGACGCTACAATCAGCCCTGCACAACTGGGTCAATCTCATTCTTCAGGAACACCACAAATCTCTCCACCTGCTTAGGTTATGGACTATAAAGTGCTTCATAGTTTGATGTCCAAGGGAAAATGATGTAATTTCAATCATATTTCACTCTATTCGCTGGTTCATCTATTCAATTTTTTCTTTTTCATTTATTTTCTTTTTCTTGAATACAGAAAGAGAAAAAATTTATTTTTATTTTCATTTTTTGTTAAAAATATTTTTCATTAATTTTTCTACTACATTTTTTACCTTTTTGTGATTTTTTTCAAATCCTACATCACTTCCATCATTTCATTTTATTCTAACATTGTATTCATTTTTTTTCAAATGTTCAAGTTTTCCTTTTTTTTCTTTTCTTATCTTTCCCTTTATTCTCTAATCTATCAAGCTCCTTTCAACAACCACACCAAAACACACCTAGAATCTAGCAACACTTATTAGGTTTGTGTGTGTGTGTATGTGTTGTTTTTAATCTTTTAAATTAAATTGTTTTTGCCTTATTAATCCCTTTTCTTCTTTCAAAATGAAGAAATGAAGGAATTCACACAGAAACAAAGAGCAGAAAGAAATGAAAGCCAGGGACTTAATCAACACAGACAAAGCAAGATGTCTGAACCAGAATTGAGAATCACAATAATAAGAATACTATCTGGAGTGGAAAATAGATTAGAATCCCTATATGCAGAGATAAAAGAAGTAAAAACTAATCAGGATGAAATAAAAATGCTATAACTGAGCTGCAATCTCAAATGATTGCCACGGTGGCAAGGATGGATGAGGCAGAGCAGTCAATCAGTTATAGAGAGGACAAACTTATGGAGAATAATGAAGCAGAAAAAAAGGGATACTAAGGCAAAAGAGCACAATTTAAGAATGAGAGAAATCAGTGACTCATTAAAAAGGAACATCAGAATCATAGGGGTCCCAGAAGATGAAGACAGAGAAAAGGGGGTAGAAGGGCTATGTGAGCAAATCATAGCAGAAAACATCCTTAACCTGGGGAAAGACACAGACATCAAAATCCAGGAAGCACAGAGAACTCCCATTAGATTCAACATAAACCGACCATCAACAAGGCATATCATAGTCAAATTCACAAAATATTCAGGTAAGGAAAGAATAATGAAAGTAACAAGGGAAAAAAGTCCTTAACCTACAAGAGAAGACAGATCTGATTTGCAGTAGACTTATCCACAGAAACTTGGCAGGCCAGAAAGGAGTGGCAGGATACATTCAACATGCTGAATCAGAAAAATATGCAGCCAAGAATTCTTTATCCAGCAAGGATAAGGAATTCAAAATAGAAGGAGAGATAAAAAGTTTCCCAGACAAACATAAATTAAAGGAGTTGTGATCACTAAACCAGCCCTACAAGAAATTTTAAGGGGGACTCTCTGAGGGGAGAAAACACAAAAGAAAGAAAGAAAGAAAGAAAGAAAGAAAGAAAGAAAGACCAAAGCAATGAAGACTAGAAAGGGCCAGAGAACACCACTGGAAACTCCAACTCTACAACAAATATAATGGCAATACACTCATAACTTTTAGTACTCACTCTAAACATCAATGAACTAAATGCTTCAATCAAAATACATAAGGTAACAGAATGGCTAAGAAAACAAGATCCACCTATATGCTGTTTACAAAAGACCCACTTTAGACCTAAAGGTACCTTCAGATTGAAAGTAAGGGGATGGAGAACAACCTATGATGCTAATGGTCACCAAAAGAAAGCCGGAGTAGTCATACTTATATCAGACAATCTAGACTTTGAAAAAAAAGACTGTAACGGGATATAAAGAAGGACATTATGTCATAATTAAGGAATCTATCAACTAAGAAGACCTAACAATTGTAAACATTTATGCTCCAAATGTGAGAGCACTCAAATATATAAATCAATTAATCACAAACATAAAGAAACTCATTCATAACAATAACATAATAGTAGGGGACTTCAACACCCCACCCACAGTAATGGACAGATCAACTAAACAGAAAATCAACAAGGAAACAAAGGCTTTGAATGACACACTAGACCTGATGGACTTAACAGATATATTCAGAACATTTCATCCTAAAAGAGCAGAATACACATTCTTCCCCAGTGCACATAGAATGTTCTCCAGAATAGATCACATACTGAGACATAAATCAGCCCTCAACAAGTACAAAAAGATTGAGATCATACCATGCATATTTTCAGACCACAATGCTATGAAACGCGGAATAATCCACAAGGAAAACTTTGGAATGATAACAAATACTTGCAGACTAAAGAACATTCTACTAAAGAATGAATGGGCTAACTAAGATGTTAAAGAGGAAATTTTAAAAAAATGCATGGAAACCAGTGAAAATGATAACACCACAGTCCAAAACCTTTGGGACACAGCAAAGATGGTCATAAAAGGAAAGTATAAAGCAATCCAGGCCTCCTAAAGAAAGAAGAAAGGTCTCAGGTACACAATCTAACCTTACATCTTAAAGGGCTGGAAAAAGAATGGCAAATAAAACCCAAAACAGTGGAAGACAGGAAATAAAGATTAGAGGAGAAATCAATGTTGTCAAAACCAAAACCAAAACCAAAACCAAAACCAAAACCAAAACAAACAGTAGAACAGATCAATGAAGCCAGAAGCTGGTTCTTTGAAAGAATTAACAAAATTGATAAACCACTAGCCAGTTTGATCAAAAAGAAAAAGGAAAGGACCCAAATAAAATCAAGAATGAAAGAGGAGAGATCACAACCAACACAGCAGAAATAAAAACAATAATAAGAGAATATTATGAGCAATTATAGACTGATAAAATGGGCAATATGGAAGAAATGGACAAATTCCTAGAAACATATACACGCCAAAACTGAACCAGGAAGAAATAGAAAATTTGAACAGACCCATAATCAGTAAGGAAATCGAATTAGTAATCAAAAATCTGCCAAAAAAACAAGAGTCCAGGGCTAGATGGCTTTAGGGGAATTCTACCAAACATTTAAGGAAGAGTTAACACCTATTCTCTTGAATCTGTTCCAAAAAATAGAAATGGAAGGAAAACTTCCAAACTCTTTCTATGAAGCCAGCATTACCCTGATTCCAATACCAGGCAAAGACTCCAGTGAAAGAAGAACTATAGACCAATTTCCCTTATGAACATGGATGCAAAAATCCTCAACAAGGTATTAGCCAACTGAATGTAACATTACACTAAAGGAATTATTCAACACTAGAAAATAGGATTTATCCGTGGGATGCAGGACTGGTTCAATACCCACAAAAAAAATCAATGTGATTCATCACATCAATAAAGGAAAAGACAAGAAACATGTTCTTCTCAATACATGCAGAGAAAGCATTTGACAAAATACAGCATCATTTCTTGATAAAACCCCTCAAGAAAGGTAGAGATAGAAGGAACATACCTAAACATCATAAAACCCATATAAGAAACCTGACACTACTATCATCCTCAATGGGGAAAAGCTGAGAGCTTTCCCCTTCAGGTCAGGGACAAGACAGGGGTGTCCACTTTCACCACTGTTATTCAACATAATATTGGAAGTTTTAGCCTCAGCAATCAGACAACTCAAAGAAATAAAAGGCATCCAAATCAGACAGAAAGAGGTCAAACTTTGACTTTTCACAGATGACACGATATTCTATATGGAAAACCCAAAAGATTCCATCAAAAAACTGCTGAAACTGATCCATGAATTCAGCAAAGTGGAAGGATATAAAATCAATGCACGGAAATCAGTTGCATTCCTATACACCAACAATTAAGCAAGAGAAAGAGAAATCAAGGAATCGATCCCATTTACAATTGCACCAAAAACCATAGTAATAAATCTTACCAAAGAGGTGAAAAATCTATACAATGAAAACTATAGAAGACTTATGAAAGAAATTGAAGAAGACACAAAAAAAATGGGAAAAGATTCCATGGTCCTGGATAGGAAGAACAAATATTGTTAAAATGTCAATACTACCCAAAGCAATCTACATATTCAATGCAATACCTATTAAAATAACAACAGCATTCTTCACAGAGCTAGAATAAACATTCTTAAAATTTATATGGAACCAGAAAAGAGCCTGAATAGCCAAAGCAATCTTGAAAAAGAAGACCAAAGCAGTAGGCATCACAATCCCAGACTTCAAGCTCTATTACAAAGCTGTAATCATCAAGATGTATGGTACTGGCACTAAAACAGACACTTAGATCAATGGAACAGAATAGAGGACCCAGAAATGGACCCACAAACATACGGCCAATGGAATATCCAATGGAATAAAGACATTCTCTTCAGCAAGTGGTGCTGGGAAAACTGGACCACAACATGCAGAAAAAATGAACCTGGACCACTTTCTTACAAAGTACACAAAAATAAACTCAAAATGGATGAAAGACCTCAATGTAAGACAGGAAGCCATCAAAATCCTCAAGGAGAAAGCAGGCAAAAACCTCTTTGATCTTGGCCGCAGCAACCTCTTACTCAACATGTCTCCAGAGGCAAGGGAAACCAAAGCAAAAATGAACTGTTAGGAACTCATCAAAATAATAAGCTTCCACACAGCGAAGGAATCTATCAGCAAAACTAAAAGGCAACCAATGGAATGGGAGAAGATATTTTCAAATGACATATCAGATAAAGGGTTAGTATCCAAAATCTATAAAGAACTTTTTCAAACTCAACACCCAAAAAACAAATAATCCAGTGAAGAAATGAAAAAAAGACATAAATAGACACTTCTCCAAAGAAGACATCCAGATGGCCAACAGAATCATGAAAAAATGCTCATCACTCATCATGGGGAAATATAAATCAAAACCATCATGAGATACCACCTCACACCTGGCAGAATAGCTAACATTAACAACTCAGGCAACAACAGATGTTGGCGAGGTTGCAGAGAAAGAGTGTCTCTTTTGCACTGCTGGTGGGAATGAAAACTGGTGCAGCCACTCTGGAAAATGGTATGGAGGTTCCTCAAAAAAACTAAAAGTAGAAGTACTCTACGACCCAGCTTTGCACCACTAGGTATTTATCCAAGGGATACAGGTATGCTGTTTGAAAGGGGCACATGCACTTCAATGTTTAAGCAGCACTATCAACAATAGCCAACGTATGGAAAGATCCCAAATGTCCATTGATAGATGAATGGATAAAGAAGATGTAGTACACACACACACACACACACACACACACACACACACACACAATGGAGTATTACTTAGCAATCAAAAACAATGAAATCTTGCAACTACATGATTGGAACCAGAGGGTATTATGGTAAGCAAAATTAGTCAGAGAAAGACAAATATCATATCACTTCACTCATATGAGGACTTTAAGATACAAAACAGATGAACATTAGGGAAGCGAAACAAAAATAATATAAAAACATGGAGGGGAACAAAAACATAAGAGACTTTTAAATATGGAGAAGAAACAGAGGGTTGCTGGAGGGGTTGTGGGAGGGGAGTTGGGCTAAATGGGCAAGGGGAATTAAGGAATCTACTCCTGAAATCATTGTTGCACTATATGCTAAATAACTTGGATATAAATTAAAAAATAAATTATATAAAAATTAAAAAATAATAATAGTAAAATAAGTAAAAGAGGAGACTTTACAATAGAAACCACAGATATAAAAAAGTATCAGAAGAGAGTACCATATACAATTATACCTGAAACAAATAGGATAACCTAGAAGAAATTAATAAATTCATAAGAACATGCAAGTTACCAAGACTGAATCATGAAGAAATAGAAAATCTGGTCTCTCTCTCTCTCTCTCTCTTAAAATAAATAAATAAAGTTTAAAAAGTGGGGACACCTGGGTAGCTCAGTCAGTTGAGCATCTTACTCTTAATTTTGGCTCAGGTCATGATCTCACTGTTCATGGATTCAAGCCCCATGTCAGGCTCTAGGCTGACATCACAGAACTTGCTTAGGAGTCTCTCTCTCCTTCTCTCTCTGCCTCTTCCTCACTTCCTCTCTCTCTAACTCTCTAAATAAATAAGTAAATAAATAAATAAACAAACAAATAAAAAATAAATAGAAAATATGAACTAATATCAAGGAAGGAGATTGACTCAGTAATAAAAAAAATCTCCCAACAAGTAGAAGTCTAGGACTAGAGGGTTTCATAGGAGAATTCAAAGGTTGCTACTCATCACTTGCAACCAATATGGTATTAGAAGCTCTAGCCAGAACGATTAAGCAAGAAAAAGCTATCTATACCAGAAAGTATGAATTAAAATTGTCATTGTTGGGGCACCTAGGTGGCTCAGTTGGTTAAGTGTCTGACTTTGGCTCAGGTCATGATCTTGTGGTTTGCAAGTTTGAGCCCCATATCACGCTCTCTGCTGTCAGCACAGGGCCTGCTTCTGATCCTCTGTTCCCCTCTCTCTCTGTTCCTCCTCCGCTTGTACTGTCTCTCTGTCTCAAAAGTAAATAAACATTTAAATAAATAAACTGTCATTGTTTGCAGATGATGTGATCTTATACATAAAAAAAAAACTAGAGTACACACACACACACACACACACACACAAATACATTTAGAACTAATCAATCAATTCACTGAAGTTGTAGGATACAAATAAACACACAAAAATCAATTGCATTTCCATACACTGACAAGAAATTACCTGAAAAAGAAACTAAGAAAACAATCTCTTACAATAGCATCAAAAGCAATAAAGTACTCTGGAATAAATTTAACCAAGGAGATAAAATATCATATACTGAAAACTATGACATTGATGAATTAAAGAAGACACAAATGCATGTAAGATACTCCATGTTCATAGATTGGGAAAATCAATATTATTAAAATGCCCATGCTGTCCAAAGTCACCTATGTATTCAATGCAATCTCCATTAAAATCCCAATCACATTTTTCAGAGAAAGAAAAAATAATTCTAAAATTTGCATGGAACCACAAAATAGCCAGAATAACCTTGAAAAACAAAAACAAACTGGAGTCATCACACTTCCTCATTTCAAACTATATTACTAAGCTATAGTAGTCAAAACAGTGTGGTACTTGCATAAAAACAAACACATAAACCAATGGAGCAGAACCTAGAGCCAAGAAATAAATCCAAACATATATAGTCAACTAATATTTGAAAAGTGTGTCAGGAATATCCAGTGGGAAGTGGATAGTCACTTCAGTAAATGGTGCGGGGCATCAAAAAACTAGTTACAGACAAGGTTCAGATCCTGGCTCGCCTACTTGTCCTCTGACCTAAGACAGGGTGCTTAACCTTTCTGGAGTTCAGTTTCTTCATATGGAAAATGGGGATATCTTCATAATAGCTTAATGGCTTGTCTAAACAAACCTCCACCCCTAGGGATTCTCCAGTCTACAGCCTGAGCAAGAAAAAGAAGCCCAGCACACTGATCCCATGACACCAACTCCACCAGTCATTAATGCGAGTCTTTATTTTGTTGTATATACAATTTAAGTTATTAAAATTTGTACAATATTTACAAATTAAAAAATCATCTGAAAAAATTAAAAAAATAAATGGCATGGGTGAAAACTGGATATCCACATGCAAAGATGAAAGAAAGAAAGAAAGAAAGAAAGAAAGAAAGAAAGAAAGAAAGAAAGAAGAAAAAGAAAAAAAGAATTAGACCCTTATACCATCACAAAAGAAAATAGGTTAAAAACTTGAATGTATGACCTGAAACCATAAAACTCCTGGGAAAAAACATAGCAAAAAACTCCTTGACATTGGCCTTGGCAATAATCTTTTTTAGATATGACACCAAAAGCATTGGCAATAAAAAAAATATATCAAGAGGGACTAAATCAAACTAAAAAGCTCTATACAGCAAAGGAAACAGCCAACAAAATGAAAAGGAAATCTATAGAATGGGAGGAAAGATTTGCAAACCACATACCTGGTTACAGGTTATTATCCAAAATATTTAAGGAACTCATACATTATAGCAAAAAAAGTCTGATTAAAAATAGGCAAACTGAATAGACATTTTTCCAAAGAAGACATCCAAATGGAACGTACTCAGTGTCACTAATCACCAGAGAATTGCAAATCAAATCCACAATGAGATATCACCTCATGCCTGTTAGGATGGGTATTATCAAAAACACAAAAGATAACAAGTGTTGGTGAGAATGTGGAGAATGGGGATCCTTTTGCACTGTTGATGGAAACATAAATTGGTGCAGTCACTATGGATAGAAGTATGGAAGTTCCTCAAAACATTAAAAATAGAACTATGAGGGGTGCCCGAATGGCTCAGTTGGTTGAGTGTCCAACTTCAGCTCAGGTTATGATCTCACAGTTCCTGAATTCGAGCCCCACGTCAGGCTCTGTGCTGACAGCTCAGAGCCTGGAGCCTGTTTTGGATTCTGTTCCTCTGTCCCTCTCTGCCCCTCCCCTACTCATGATCTCTCTCTCTCTCTCTTCTCTCTCTCTCTCAAAAATAAGCATTAAAAAAAATAGAACTAATGATATGATCCAGCAATCCCACATATGTATATGAAATCAATATCTTGAAGCGATATCTGCACTCCCATGTTCACTGCAGCATTATTCATAATCACCAAGAAATAGAAACAATTTGTGTACCTAGTAATAGATAAATGGATGCATAAAATGTGGGGTGTATATACAAGAGAATATTGTTCAGCCATAAAAAAGAAGGAAATTCTATCACTTGAGAAAACATGGATGCATCTGTAAGACATCATGCTAAGTGAAATAAACCAGACACAGAAAGACAAATGTTGCATGATCTCACTTATATGTTGAATCTAAAAAGAAAAAAAAGTCAAACTCATAGTAATAGAGATTACAACGGTAGGTAAGAGAGACTGGGGCAAGGGAGCAGGGGAGGATCTTGGTCTAAGGGTTCAAACTTTCAGTTACAAGATGAATAATTTATAAGGCTCTATATACAAAATGGTGAATATAATTAATAATACTGTATTGTATACCTGAAATTTCCTAAGGGAGTAGATTTTTTTTTCAATTTTTATTTATTATTTGAGAGAGAGAATTTGCAAGCATGAGGAGGGGGAGAGAGAGAGGAGAGAGAGACTCCCAAGCAGGCTCCATGCTGCTCTTAAAATGGAGCCCAAAGGGGCACCTGGGTGGCTCAGTCGGTTGAGTGGCCGACTTCGGCTCCTGTCATGATCTCGCGGTCCGTGAGTTCGAGCCCCGCGTCGGGCTCTGTGCTGACAGCTCGGAGCCTGGAGCCTGTTTCAGATTCTGTGTCTCCTTCTCTCTCTGACCCTCCCCCATTCATGCTCTGTCTCTCTCTGTACCAAAAATAAATAAACTTAAAAAAAAAATGGAGCCCAAAGCGGACCTCAATCTCACAAACTATGAGATCATGACCTGAGCTGAAGTCAAGAGTTGGACACTTAACCAACTAAGCCATGCAGGCATCCCACTAAGGAAACAGATCTTAGGTGATCTCAACACACACACAAAATCTTAACTTCTGAGGTGTTGGATGTGTTAACTTGATTGTGTAATCATATTACCATGTATACATAAATCATATCATCACGTTGTACACCTTATATATGAAATTTTATTTGCCAAATACACTTCAATAAAGCTGAGGGAAAAATAAAATAAAAATTTTCCAGAAAGGGGTAAAATACAGAGATCATACAAAGATGAAGATTCAGAATAGAGTGGTGCCTGGGTGGTTCAGTTGGTTAAACATCTGATTCTTGGTCTTGGCTCAGTTCATGATCTCACAGTTCTCAAGCTCTGTGCTGACAGCTCAGAGTCTGCTTAGGATTCTCTCTCTCCTTCTCTACCTGTCCTTCCCTCTCTTCCTTTCTCACCACCCCTCCCCCACTCTTGCACACTCTCCCTTAAAATAAATAAATAAAATAAATAAACTTAAAATAAAAAAAGATTCAGAAGAGTAAAGAAATTTCCAAAGCCATAAGAAGGCATTGGAGAAATGCCTTCAAAATTCTGAGTGTAAATTATTTCCAGCCTAAAATCCTATATCAGCTAAATTATTATTCAGGGGTAGAACAAATCTGTTTTGATACATTCAAGGTTTCAAAACATTACCTGATGGACCCAATTCTCAGGACATGCCCTGATTAAATGAAGAACTAAATTCTTTTAAAAGTAAACATACGTAAACAGAAGATGCAACACAAAAAAGAGAAAAGGGAACATTCTCAAGATGTTGGTTCTAGAGAAAGACAGCACTAGCAATAGAGGGAAACCAGTCCATATTAGAGCAGATCAAAAGCATTTCTTTAGAAAATGGAATACATAAAATTTCTATTGTGCTTAAAAATACCAGTGGAGATTACACAACTAGGAGCAACCTTGAAGATATTTTGGTGATAACCACATAGAAAGCTTTAAAAAGCCAGGAAAAGCATTAATTCCAGAAAATACAAAAAGTTATATAAAAAAATTGCCACATAACTAAGTTGTGAATAGTGTTTAATAGTCATAATAATATTAACAGAAAATTCATAACAAAAATATTTTCACAGTGTCAGAATGGAAGATAATATGTGCAAACATATGATGATAGCAAGGGGGTATGTAAAAAAGAGTTAAATTCTCATCTTTGATCATGACAATTAACTGAGAATACCAAACCTGAAAAATCAATATAAACATGTCCTTTAGAGATATGGAGTTAAACACTGAAGAAATCCAAAATAGTTAACAGAAATGGTCTCTGGGAAGCAGGAATAAAAACAGAGGTCTAAGGCTGATTTTTTCCCCCACAAGTCAACTATTTGGCTATTGACTGAATAATTATCATTCAGGCATATTTTGGATAAAAACTTCAAGTTAAAAAAAGTTTGAGGAAATAACTAGATAAACCCAAATTAAATTAAAATTAATTTGGTTAATTAATTAACCCAAATTAAATTAAACCCAAATTAAACTTTTACAAAACAATGCTCCAGATTCTTCAAAAGTTTCAATAAAAGCAAAGAAAGTCTGAGGATCTGCTCCAGATTAAAGTAGGCTAAATAGACATGACAACTAAATGTAATAAATGACACTGGACTAGACAATGGAATATTTTTAAAAGGTGATTTAAAAGACATAATTGAGACAACTCAATATTAAATGTTCTGAATTTGATAATTGTATAGGGATTAGTTACAATAATGTTTCTGCTCTTAAAAAATACACACTGAAATATTTATAGTGAAGAGTAATGTTGTTTGAACTTACTTTCAAATGGTGTAGCAAAAATATATAGTATATTCCAGGCACAATATTTTTTATACTCCATGCATTGCCTCATTAAGACTTACAGTAACTGCATCAAATAGGTTATACAGCTGCTTCTATTTCACAGATGAAAAAAATTGATCCAAGAGAAGTTCATGTATCAGGTAAGTGGCAGAGCCAAAACTTGAATACAAATCTGATTAATTTCCCATTTTCTCATTTTCTTCACTGTTCATTTTCTTTTTCTTAAGAGACTTTAATTTTGAGGACCATTTTACATTTACAGAAAAGTTAGGAAGATAGTGCAGAGAGTTTTCAGATACCCTACACCTGGTTTTCCTTGTTAACATCTTACATTACTGTGGTACACTTCTTACGATTAATGAACCAGTATTCATACATTAAGTAAAGGCCATATCTTTAATCCTATTTCTTTAATTTGTACTTAATGTTCCTTTCTGTTGCTTAACCTCATCTAACATATATGTTACACTTAATAATCTTGTCTCATATGCACCTCTTGACTATACACTTTTACAGACTTTACTTATTTTTGATGACCCTATCAGTTTTGAGGGGGGTACTAATAAGATATTTTGTAGGATGCCCCTCTATTAATTTTTTCTCATGAATAGACTCTAATTCTGTGGTTTTGAGAGAAAGACCACAAAATAAATTAACACATTATATCAAAATTAGATACTATCAACATGATTTCTCACGGTTGACGTTGAGTTACTGTTTGCCAAGTTTAAACACTGTGTAGTTTATTCTTTTTCCCCCTTTCCATACTGGACAGGAATTTGCTATTTGTAATCTGTACTTATGCAATGGGGAGTTATGCTTCTCCAACTTGAGAGTAGAATATTTACATAAATTATTTGGAATTATTCTGTCTCTTCTTCATTTATTTATTCAATTATTTACTTTTATCAGTATTGACACATGGATATTTATTTTATATTTTAGTTATTTTTTTCTCTTTTTAAATTTTAGTCATTTTTTTCAATATATGAAGTTTATTGTCAAATTGGTTTCCATACAACACCCAGTGCTCATCCCAAAAGGTGCCCTCCTCAATACCATCACACACCCTCCCCTCCCTCCCACCCCCCATCAACCCTCAGTTTGTTCTCAGTTTTTAACAGTCTCTTATGCTTGGGCTCTCTTCCACTCTAACCTCTTTTTTTTTTTCCTTCCCCTCCCACATGGGTTTCAGTTAACTTTCTCAGGATCCACATAAGAGTGAAAACATATGGCATCTGTCTTTCTCTGTATGGCTTATTTCACTTAGCATCACACTCTCCAGTTCCATCCACGTTGCTACAAAGGACCATATTTCATTCTTTCTCATTGCCACGTAGTACTCCATTGTATATATAAACCACAATTTCTTTATCCATTCATCAGTTGATGGACATTTAGGCTCTTTCCAGAATTTGGCTATTGTGGAGAGTGCTGCTATAAACATTGGGGTACAAGTGCCCCTATGCATCAGTACTCCTGTATCCCTTGGGTAAATTCCTAGCAGTGCTACTGCTGGGTCATAGGGTAGGTCTATTTTTAATTTTCTGAGGAAACTCCACAGTTTTCCAGAGTGGCTGCCCCAGTTTGCATTCCCACCAACAGTGCAAGAGGGGTCCCGTTTCTCCACATCCTCTCCAGCATCTATAGTCTCCTGATTTGTTCATTTTAGCCACTCTGACTGGCATGAGGTGATATCTGAGTGTGGTTTTGATTTGTATTTCCCTGATGTGGAGCGACGTTGAACATGTTTTCATGTGCCTGTTGGCCATCCGGATGTCTTCTTTAGAGAAGTGTCTATTCATGTTTTCTGCCCATGTCTTCACTGGGTTATTTGTTTTTCGGGTGTGGAGTTTGGTGAGCTCTTTACAGATTTTGGATACTAGCCCTTTGTCCGATATGTCATTTGCAAATATCTTTTCCCATTCCGTTGGTTGCCATTTACTTTTGTTGGTTGTTTCCTTTGCTGTGCAGAAGATTTTTATCTTCATAAGGTCCCAGTAGTTCATTTTTGCTTTTAATCCCCTTTCCTTTGGGGATGTGTCAAGTAAGAAATTGCTACGGCTGAGGTCAGAGAGGTCTTTTCCTGCTTTCTCCTGTAGGGTTTTGATGGTTTCCTGTCTCACATTCAGGTCCTTTATCCATTTTGAGTTTATTTTGGTGAATGGTGTGAGAAAGTGGTCTAGTTTCATTCTTCTGCACGTTGCTGTCCAGTTCTCCCAGCACCATTTGTTAAAGAAACTGTCTTTTTTCCATTGGATATTCTTTCCTGCTTTGTCAAAGATTAGTTGGCCATACGTTTGTGGGTCTAGTTCTGGGGTTTCTATTCTATTCCATTGGTCTATGTGTCTGCTTTTGTGCCAATACCATGCTGTCTTGATGATGACAGCTTTGTAGTAGAGGCTAAAGTCTGGGAATGTGATGCCTCCTGCTTTGGTCTTCTTCTTCAAAATTATTTTGGCTATTCGGGGCCTTTTGTGGTTCCATATGAATTTTAGGATTGCTTGTTCTAGCTTCGAGAAGAAATCTGGTGCAATTTTGATTGGGATTGCATTGAATGTGTAGATAGCTTTGGGTAGTATTGACATTTTGACAATATTTATTCTTCCAACCCATGAGCACGGAATGTTTTTCCGTTTCTTTATGTCTTCTTCAATTTCCTTCATAAGCTTTCTATACTTTTCAGCATACAGATCTTTACATCTTTGGTTCGATTTATTCCTAGGTATTTTATGCTTCTTGGTACAATTGTGAATGGCATCAGTTTCTTTATTTGTCTTTCTGTTGCTTCATTATTAGTGTATAAGAATGCAACTGATTTCTGTACATTGATTTTGTATCCTGCAACTTTGCTAAATTCATGTATCAGTTCTAGTAGACTTCTGGTGGAGTCTATCGGATTTTCCATGTATAATATCATGTCATCTGCAAAAAAGTGAAAGCTTCACTTCATCTTTGCCAATTTTGATTCCTTTGATTTCCTTTTGTTGTCTGATTGCTGCTACTAGAACTTCCAACACTATGTTAAAAAACAGCGGTGAGAGTGGACATCCCTGTCGTGTTCCTGATCTCAGGGAAAAAGCTCTCAGTTTTTCCCCATTGAGGATGATGTTAGCTGTGGGCTTTTCATAAATGGCCCTTATGATCTTTAAGTATGTTCTTTCTATCCCTACTTTCTCAAGGGTTTTTATTAAGAAAAGGTGCTGAATTTTGCCAAAGGCCTTTTCTGCATCGATTGACAGGATCATATGGTTCTTATCTTTACTTTTATTAATGTGATGTATCACGTTGATTGATTTGTGAATGTTGAACCAGCCCTGCATCCCAGGAATGAATCCCACTTGATCATGGTGAATAATTCTTTTTATATGCTGTTGAATTCGCTTTGCTCGTATCTTATTGAGAATTTTTGCATCCATATTCATCAGGGATATTGGCCTGTAGTTCTCTTTTTTTACTGGGTCTCTGTCTGGTTTGGGAATCAAAGTAATACTGGCTTCATAGAATGAGTCTGGAAGTTTTCCTTCCCTTTCTATTTTTTGGAATAGCTTGAGAAGGATAGGTATTATCTCTGCTTTAAATGTCTGGTAGAACTCCCCTGGGAAGCCATCTGGTCCTGGACTCTTCTTTGTTGGGAGATTTTTGATGACTGATTCAATTTCTTTGCTGGTTATGCGTCTGTTCAAGCTTTCTCTTTCCTCCTGATTGAGTTTTGGAAGCGTGTGGGTGTTTAGGAATTTGTCCATTTCTTCCAGGTTGTCCAGTTTGTTGGCATATAATTTTTCATAGTATTCCCTGATAATTTCTTGTATCTCTGAGGGATTGGTTGTAATAATTCCATTCTGATTAATGATTTTATCTATTTGAGTCATCTCCTTTTCTTTTTGAGAAGGCTGGCTAGAGGTTTATCAATTTTGTTTATTTTTTCAAAAAACCAACTCCTGGTTTAGTTGATCTGCTCTACCGTTTTTTTAGATTCTATAATGTTTATTTCTGCTCTGGTCTTTATTATTTCTCTTCTTCTACTGGGTTTAGGCTGTCTTTGCTGTTCTGCTTCTATTTCCTTTAGGTGTGCTGTTAGATTTTGTATTTGAGGTTTTTCTTGTTTCTTGAGATAGGCCTGGATTGCAATGTATTTTCCTCTCAGGACTGTCTTCGCTGCATCCCAAAGCGTTTGGATTGTTGTATTTTCATTTTCATTTGTTTCCATATATTTTTAAATTTCTTCTCTAATTGCCTGGTTGACCCATTCATTCTTTAGTAGGGTATTCTTTAACCTCCATGCTTTTGGAGGTTTTCCCGACTTTTTCCTGTGGTTGATTTCAAGCTTCATAGCATTGTGGTCTGAAAGTATGCATGGTATGATTTCAATTCTTGTATACTTATGAAGGGCTGTTTTGTGACCCCGTATGTGATCTATCTTGGAGAATGTTCCATGTGCACTCAAGAAGAAAGTATATTCTGTTGCTTTGGGATGCAGAGTTCTAAATATATCTGTCAAGTCCATCTGATCCAATGTATCATGCAGGGCCCTTGTTTCTTTATTGGCCATGTGTTGAGATGATCTATCCAGTTCTGTAAGTGGAGTGTTAAAGTCCCCTGCAATTACCACATTCTTATCAGTAAGGTTGCTTGTGTTTGTAATTGTTTTATATATTTTGGGGCTCCTGTATTTGGCGCATAGACATTATAATTGTTAGCTCTTCCTGATTGATAGACCCTGTGATTTATACATAATGCCCTTGTTCATCTCTTGTTACAGCCTTTAATTTAAAGTCTAGTTTGTCTGATATAAGTATGGCTACTCCAGCTTTCTTTTGACTTCCAGTAGCATGATAAATAGTTCTCTATCCCCTCACTCTCAATCTGAAGGTGTCCTCAGATCTAAAATGAGTCTCTTGTAGACAGCAAAGAGATGGGTCTTGTTTTTTTATCCATTCTGATACCCTATGTCTTTTGGTTGGTGCATTTAGTCCATTTACATTCAGTGTTATTATAGAAAGATATGGGTTTAGAGTCCTTGTGATGTCCGTAGGTTTCATGCTTGTAGCGATGTCTCTGATAGTTTGTCTCACAGGATCCCACTTAGGATCTCTTGTAGGGCTGGTTTAGTAGTGACGAATTCCTTCAGTTTTTGTTAGTTTGGGAAGACCTTTATCTCTCCTTCTATTCTAAATGACAGACTTGCTGGATAAAGGATTCTTGGCTGCATATTTTTTCTGTTCATCACATTGAAGATCTCCTGCCATTCCTTTCTGGCCTGCCAAGTTTCAGTAGAGAGACCGGTCACGAGTCTTACAGGTCTCCCTTTATATGTTAGAGCACGTTTATCTCTAGCTGCTGTCAGAATTTTCTCTTTATCCTTGTATTTTGCCAGTTTCACTATGATGTGTCATGCAGAAGATCAAGTTACGAGATTCAAGTTACGTCTGAAGGGAGTTCTCTGTGCCTCTTGGATTTCAATGCCTTTTTCCTTCCCCAGATCAGGGAAGGTCTCAGCTATTATTTCTTCAAGTACACCTTCAGCACCTTTCCCTCTCTCTTCCTCCTCTGGAATACCAATTATGTGTAGATTATTTCTCTTTACTGCATCACTTAGTTCTCTAATTTTCCCCTCATACTCCTGGATTTTTTTATCTCTCTTTTTCTCAGCTTCTTCTTTTTCCATAATTTTATCTTCTAGTTCACCTATTCTCTCCTCTGCCTCTTCAATCTGAGCTGTAGTCATCTCCATTTTATTTTGCAGCTCGTTGATAGCATTTTTTAGCTCCTCCTGGCTGTTCCTTAGTCCCTTGATCTCTGTAGCAAGAGATTCTCTGCTGTCCTTTATAATGTTTTCAAGCCCAGCGATTAATTTTATGACTATTATTCTAAATTTACTCTCTCTTATATTGTTTAAATCCTTTTTGATCAGTTCATTAGCTGTTGTTATTTCCTGGACGTTTTTCTGTGGGAAATTCTTCCGTTTTGTCATTTTAGATAGTCCCTGGAGTGGTGCGGGACTGGGGGGCACTTCCCCTGTGCTGTCTTGAATAACTTGCATTGGTGGGCGGGGCTGCAGTCAGACCTGATGTCTGCCCCCAGCCCACCGCTGGGGCCACAGTCCGATTGGTGTGTGCCTTCTCTTCCCCTCTCCTAGGGGTGGGATTCACTGTGGGGTGGCATGGCCCATCTGGGTTACTTGCACACTGCCAGGCTTGTGGTGCTGGGGATCTGGTATATTAGCTGGGGTGGATCGGCAATGTGCACGGGGGTGGGAGGGGCAGGCTCAGTTCGCTTTTCCTTCAGGGATCCGCTTCGGGAGGGGCTCTGTGGCACCGGGATGGAGTCAGGCCCGCCAGAGGGATGGATCCACAGAAGCACAGCTTTGGGTGGTTGCTCAGTGCAAGCACGTTCCCTGGCGGGGACTGGTTCCCTTTGTGATTTTGGCTGGTGGATGGACGAGAGAGATGGTGCTGGCGAGCACCTTTGTTCCCTGCCAAGCTGAGCTCTGTCGTCTGGGGCTCAACAACTCTCTCTCCTGTTGTCCTTCAGTCCTCCCATTCTCCCAGCAGAGCTGTTAGTTTATAACTTTCCAGATGTCAAGTCCCGCTTGCTGTTGGAACACACTCCGCCCAGGTCCCTCCGCTTTTGCAAGCCAGACTCGGGGGCTCTGCTTGGCCGGTGGGCTGCCCCTCTGCCCCGGCTCCCTCCCACCAGTCTGTGGAGCACGCACCACCTCTCAGCCCTTCCTACCCTCTTCCGTGGGTCTCTCGTCTGCGCTTGGCTCCAGAGACTCCGTTCTGCTAGTCTTCTGGCGATTTTCTGGGTTATTTAGGCAGGTGTAGGTGGAATCTATGTGATCAGCAGGACGTGCGGTGAGTCCAGCGTCTTCCTATGCCACCATCTTCCTATACTTTGGATTATAATTAAATATTACTTTCTTTTGTTGCTCATATTGTCCAGATTTAGCCATTGAGCATTTAACCTATTCAACTCTTCTTCTTTATCCAAAACCCTGGCCAACTTTTTACTATCTTTATAGCTTTGTTTTTTCCAGAATGTCATATAATTGGAATTGTACAATATGTAGTCTTGTCAAACTGACTTCTTTCACTAGAAATATGTAGTTAAGTTTCATCCATGTCTTTCTTTGGCATGATAGTTCATTTCTTTTTTTTCTTTCTTTCCAAGGTTTTATTTAAATTCCAGCCAGTTAGCATACAGTGCAATATTAGATTCAGGTGTAGAATTCAGTGATTCATCACTTACATACAACAATCAGTGCTCAGTACAATAAGTGCCCTCCTTAATACCCATCACCTCTTTAACCCATCCCCCTACCCACCTCCTCTCCAGTAACCATCATTTTTTTCTCTATAGTTAAGAGTCTGTTTCTTGGTTTGCCTCTCTTTTTCCCCCCAGGTTCATTTGTTTTGTTTCTTAAATTCCACATATGAGTGAAATCATATGGTATCTATCTTTCCCTGACTTATTTCACTTAGCATTATCCTCTATAACTCCACCCATGTCACAATAAATGGCAAATTTTCATTCTTTTTAATGGCTGGATAATATTCCATATATATACATCATACCCCAATGTTTATAGAAGCATTACCAATGATAGACAAATTATGGAAAGATTCCAAATATCCATCAGCTGAAGAATGGATAGTTCATTTCTTTTAAAGCTGAAAATATTGCATTGTATAACTTTATTATAGTTTGTTTATTTGTTCTCCTATTGAAGAATATCTTGGTAGTTTCCAGTTTGGGGTATTATGGATAAAGCTTTTCTAAAATTTCATGTGTGAGTTTTGTTTGTACATAACTTTTGAACTCATTTGGGTAAATATCTAATAGTATGCTGGATTTCAAGATAAAAATATATTTAGTTTTGTAAGAAACTGTCAAACTGCCTTGTGTGGCTGTACCATTTTGCATTCCACTGGCAATGAATGAAGGTCCTGTTGTTCTGCATATTTGACATTTGGTATTGTTAGTTTTTAAGCAATTAGTCAGTATAATAGGTGTTGGTTGCATCCCACTATTGATTTCATTTGTAATCCCTAAAGACAAATTGTGTCAGTATTTTTTCATTCATATTTTTCATTTTATTATTTGCATGTGTACATTTGTGCATGCAAATTTTAAAAACCGTTTAGGAGATTGTTAGGAATCCAAAGAAGAAAACTCCTTTGTTGAGATTTTTTTCCCCATTTTTTAATTAGGTTGGTTATTATCTTTAGGTGAGTTTTAAGTGTTCTTTTTATATTTTGGGTAAAAGTCCTTAATCAGATATATTTTCTCTTTACAACACACTCTGTTTCTCCTCAAAAGACAAGTAATGGGTTCTAGTCTAGGCAACTATGGAATTAGAGTCAATGTAACTCTAAGAAATTAAGAAGAAATTATCAGATGATGTCAGCAAAAAATAATGGAATAGGAAAGCCCAAAATCCTGTATCTCGATTAAAGTGAATAAACTGGTAAAATTTGTCATTATCAACTTTATAACAATCTGAAAACAAATTACAAATTTATAGCAACCAGGCAAACATTTTATCATTAAGAGAGTTTTGTGGCCTTGTAACTTATCCTATCCTCTTTCACTGCTTCCCAGGTCGGTGATAGCCTTGAAGAAGACAATTGCCTATATTCCATGTATAAATTCCTAGTACCAGAGGAAGAAGATGGAATCTTATTTTCAAAGAACTGTGATTGTTTCTTGTGAGTTGTCTGGTGGTTCCCTAGAGGACTAGCTCAAATGGACTTGCCTTTATTGCATTTAACACAGATTCTACCAGGAATGAGACAGATACAAAGGGAGCATTAATCAAAAATATTTGAAAGCAAATGCACTAGCTACTGCTGCCAGGAGCTAGGGTTGACAGCTGGGAAAAACAACAGACAAATAAAAAGGCTGAGAAGAAAAGACTGCATAATGAGACACTTTTTGAATAAGGGCTTTGAAAAGCATCCACAAAATCCTGGGAATTGAGAAAGCCAAGGGTTGGGCATATGCTCAGAAAATACTTGAGAAGGCCCTAAATTCTCACCTATGGATGATTTTCAGGCTCTTGAAAGAAGTGAAGACTAAGGTAGAGCTGTAAGCTTCCTGGCTTAGTGTTGAAGCATCTCCCAACACAAAGAGAGAAGATATTAAATGACTAAGGAGTTATCTTTTTATGGTTCCAGGCATTTAAGGAAACTTCTGTCAAAATACTAGCTGAATACTAAGCTAATGAGACAGATGCTTCAATTGGTACACATGACAAAAATGTAGACTTCACAAATTATCTCAGAGAAGTAAGAAAACAAACAACAATACAAGCAGCAACAGCAAACCTTGGAGAGAGGGAAGAATCTCTTTTTCAGAATTGTCACTTTATATTTCAAACGTCCAGTTTTGACAAAAAAAAAATTATGTGGTATGGGAAGAAACAAGAGACTATTTCTCATATAATGGAAAAAAATGAAATTGGTAGAAACTATCCCTGAGGATGCTAAAATATTGCATTTGCTGGACTTATTTATTGACCTTATTTATGTTTTGCTTTACATTTTTCTTTTAACTTTAAAATGCATTTTAAAGTAATTTCAGGCTTATAAAATGTTGCAGAAATAAGAAAAAGAATGCCATGTTCCCCACACAAATATTTCCAAAATTTTAACATAAGAGCTACAGTACAAAATCAAGAAAATAACATTGATACAATATTATTATCTAATATATAGACTTCAATCAAATTTACAAATAATCCTGCTAATGTAATTAGTTTTTGGTTCAGGATCCAATCCAGAATCATTTATTACATTATTTTTGATGTATTTTTAATTTCCTTTAATCTGGAATAATTCAGTCTTCCTTTGTCTTTCAAGACCTTAATATTTTAAAGAGTATTAGACAGATATTTTTTCAAGTGTTCTTAATTTGGGTTTGGCTAATATTTTCTTATGATTAAATTCAGGTTATACATACTTCATAAAGTCACCACAAATGTGACTCACTTCTCAGTATGCCATTATCAGGAGGCACACGCTGTCAGTTTGTCCCACTGACTAGCATTGTTACCTGTGGTCACTAAGGTAGTTCTGCCACGTTTCTACAGTAAAGTGATTATTTTTCATGAGTAAGCAATAAGAATCTTATAGAAGATACTTTGAATTTAGATAAATATCCTGTGTTTCACCCACTTCTACTCACTAGTTTTATCATTCATTGATCATTGTTGTTTGAAACTTATGGAGGTTGCCGGTGGTGACTTTCTAATTCCATCATTCCTTCTATACTTGTTAGTTGACATTCCCCTATAAGCAGAACTTACTCTTTTCTTGTCTCCTTTATTTGTTTATTCATTTATTCACACATTTTACTAGTAGAAACTCATGGATTTTTATTGTACTCTATGTTTTATAATCTGTTACTATATTTATTATGTTGTTCAAATTATCCCCAATTTGGCCCTTGGGATTTTCTTCAAGTTAGCTGCTGTGTCCTTCTGAAATGTTTCCATTAGGTTTTGAGCACTTTCTTACTTTCTGACAAAGCAAGAGATACCAGACTCATCTTACACTTTTTTTGTTTGCCCCAGCCTTGGAATCAGCCATGCCTTCAAGAAAATTTGGTTCCATTTAATTGAAAATTTTACTGAGAAGACTAGCTACACTCATTCTTACTGAATATTATTGCTTTTAGTCCCTATCAGTAGATAAAGCCAAGAAATTATACATATGGTGCATATATATATATATATATATATATGCACCATATGTATGTATGTATATATATATATATATATACACACACATGTATCTCTGTATTTCTGTTTATATTTATAATCTCTGTATTTTTTATATATATGTATATATATACATATGTATGTATATATACATATACATACATATAAAGAGAAATACATATATATATAAAGAGAAATACATATGTATATATATAAAGAGAAATACATATGTATATATATACAAAGAGAAATATATATGTGCATATATATAAAGAGAAATATATATGTATATATATTTAAAGAGAAATACATATGTATATATATAAAGAGAAATGTATTTGTGTATATATGTATATAAAGAGAAATTACATGTGTATATATATAAAAAGAAATATATATGTATATACATATAAAGAGAAATACAGAGAGATTATAAATATAAAGAGAAATACAGAGATATATATGTATATATATATATATATATATACACCATATGTATAATTTATTGGCTTTATCTGCTGATAGAGACTAAACGAAATAATATTCAGTAAGAATGAGTGTTGCTAGGCTTCTCAGTACAATTCTGAATACTATATACACATATATATGTATACATATATACTTTAGTATAAATTCTGTATATATGTATATATATAAAGAGAAATACAGAGAGAAAGAGGCTTATTAAACTTTTTTCTTCGAATTATCCACATTATATTGATCTATTTATTCAATCTTTGAGAACTCATAAAGCCATTTTGAAATCATTAACTCTTACACCTGTGAAAAACAAACCTAATTGATACAGCATCTTGTTACCATTAACCTTGTGAATATAGTAAAATACTGTTTTTCAAAGTAAATTAGTTCTTCTCTCACTCTCCTTTAAGGTGGTTTTTTCATTCATTTGCAATAGTTAGGTTCATTTGTTTGTGTTTCATATTGTACTCCCTTCATTGGCTTTAATTATTTATGTTTTTTTAAATTAATTAGTTAATTAATTTACATCCAGATTAGTTAGCATATAGTGCAACAGTGATTTCAGGAGTATATTCCTTAATGCCCCTTACCCATTTAAGCCATCTCACCACCCACAACCCCTCCAGCAATCCTCTGTTTGTTCTTTATTTTTATTTTTTTTTAATTTTTGATGCTTATTTATTTTTAGAGAGAGACAGATAGAGCATGAGTGGGGAGGAGCAGAAAGAGAGGGAGACACAGAATCCAAAGCAGGCTCCAGGCTCTGAACCGTCAGCACAGAGCCTGATGCAGGGCTCAAACTCATGAGCTGTGAGATCACGACCTGAGCCAAAGCCAGATGCTCAACCAACTGAGCTACCCAGGCACCCTTGTTTGTTCTTTATATTTAAGTGTCTCTTATGCTTTGTCCCCCTCCCTGTTTTCATATTATTTTTGCTTCCCTTCCCTTATGTTCATCTGTTTTATATCTTAAATTCCTCACATGAGTGAAGCCATATGATATTTGTCTTTTTCTGACTAATTTCGTTTAGCATAATACCCTCCAATTCCATCCATGTAGTTGCAAATGGCAAGGTTTCATTCTTATTGTCTGCTGAGTAATACTCCACTGTGTGTGTGTGTGTGTGTGTGTGTGTACATATACACCACATCTTCCTTATCCATTCAACTGTCGATGGACATTTTGGCTCTTTCCATACTTTGACTGTTGTTGATAGTGCTGCTATAAATATTGGGGTGCATAGGCCCTTTTGAAACACTATACCTGTATCCCTTGGATAAATATCTAGTAGTGAAAATCTGGGCCATAGAGTACTTCTACTTTTAATTTTTTGAAGAGCCTCCATACTGTTTTCCAGAGTGGCTGCACCAGCTTGCATTCCCACCAGCAGTGCAAAAGATCCTCTTTCTCTGCATCCTCGCCAACATCTGTTATTGCCTGAGTTGTTAATGTTAGCCATTCTGCCAGGTGTGAGGTGGTATCTCATTGTGGTTTTGATTTGTATTTCCCTGATGATGAGTTATGTGGAGCATTTTTTCATGTGTCTGTTAGCTATCTGGATGTCTTCTTTGGAGAAGTGTCTATTCATGTCTTTTGCCCATTTCTTCACTGGATTGTTTTTTAGGTGTTGAGATTGATGGGTTTGATAAGTTCTTTATAGATTTTGGATACTAACACTTTATCTGATCTGTCATTTGCAAATATCCTCTCCCATTCTGTTAGTAGAATTTTAGTTTTGTTGATTGTTTCCTTCGGTGTGCAGAAGCTTTTTATTTTGATGAGGTCCCAATAGTTCAATTTTGCTTTGGTTTCCCTTGCCTCTAGAGACATGTCTAGTAAGAAGTTGTTGCAGCCAAAATCAAAGTGGTTTCTGCCTGTACTTCTCTTGTAGGATTTTGATGGCTTCCTGTCTCACATTTGGGTGTTTCATCCATTTTGAATTTATTCTTGTGTTTGGTATAATAAAGTGGTCCAGGTTCAAAGTGATCCAGGTTTTCCAACACCATTTGCTGAAGAGACTCTTTTTTTTTTCCATTGGATATTCTTTCCTTCTTTGTTGAAGATTAGTTGGCCATACATTTGTCGGCCCATTTCTGGGTTGTCTATTCTGTTCCATTGATCTACATGTCTGCTTTTGTGTCAGGACCATACTGCCTTTAATATAGCTTTATAATACAGTTTGAAGTTCATAATTGTGCTGCTTCTATCTTTGGTTTTGTTTTTCAACATTGCTTTGCCTATCCAGGGTCTTTACTGGCTCCATACAAATTTTAGAATTCTTTGTTCCAGCTCTTTGAAGAATGCTGATGGTATTTAGATAGAGATTGCATTGAATGTGTAGATTGTTTTGAGTAGTATACACATTTTAACACTACAGGTTCAGGGGCGCCTGGGTGGTGCAGTCGGTTAAGCGTCCGACTTCAGCCAGGTCACGATCCCGCGGTCCGGGAGTTCGAGCCCCGCGTCGGGCTCTGGGCTGATGGCTCGGAGCCTGGAGTCTGTTTCCGATTCTGTGTCTGCCCCTCCCCTGTTCATGCTCTGTCTCTCTCTGTCCCAAAAATAAATAAATAAATGTTGAAAAAAAATTTAAAAAAAATAAAAAAAAAAAACACTACAGGTTCTTCTGGTCCATGATCATAGAATGTCCTTCCATTTTTTGGTGTTATCTTCAATTTCTTTCATCACTGTCCTATAGTTTTCAGAGTACAGATCTTTCACCTCTTTGTTTAGGTTTATTCATAGGTGTCTTGTTTTTGGTGCAATTGTAAATAAGATTGATTTATTAATTTATCTTTCTGCTGCTTCATTATTGGTGTATAGAAATGTGATTTCTGGCATTGATTTTGTATCCTGTGACTTTACAGAATTTGTTTATCAGTTCTAGCATTTTTTTTGGTGGGACCTTTGCGGTTTTCTATATATAGTATCATTTAATTCAGAGATAGTGAAAAAGTTTTACTTCTTCCTTGCCAATTTGGATGCATTTTATTTCCTTTTGTCCTCTGATCACTGTAGCTAAAACTTCCAGTACTATGTTAAATAACAGTGGTGACAGTGAACATCTGTCTTCTTCCTGACCATAGAGGAAAAGCTCTCAGTTTTTCCCAATTGATAATGATATTTGCTATGGGTTTTCCATAGGTGGCCTTTATTATGTTAAGATATGTTCACTCTAAACCTACTTTGTTGAGGTTTTCTTTTTATAATAAATGGATGTTGTATTTTGTCAAATGCATTTCAAATGTAGCCATTGAAATGATCATATATTTATTATCCTTTCTTTTATTAATATGGTGTCTTACATTGATTGATTTACAAATATTCAGTCATCCTGGCAAGTCAAGATGATCCCATTTGATTGTGTGAATGATTTTTTAATGTATTATTGGATTCAGTTTGCTAGTATTTTATTGAGAATTATTGCATCTATGTCCATCAGGGATATTAGTCTGTAGTTCTTTCTTAGGGGTGTTTTTATCTGGTTTCAGTATCAAGGTAATGCTGGCTTCATAGAATGAATTTGGATGTTTTCCTTCCTTTTCAAATTTGAAATAGTTTGAGAGGAATAGGTATTAAAGAATGAAACTGGACCACTTTCTTATACCTTACACAAAAATAAATTCAAAATGGATCAATGTCCTAAATGTGCGACCTGAAACCATAAAAATCCTACAGGAAAACACAAGCAGTAATCTCTTTGACATCAAAAAATAGCAACTTCTTTCTAGATACATCTTCTGAGGCAAAAGAAACATAAGCAAAAATAAACTAATGATATTTCATCAAAATAAACAGCTTCTGTATGGTGAAGGAAATGATCAATAAAACTAAAAGGCAATCTGTGGAGTGGGAGAAGATAATTTCAAATGACATTTCTGATAAAGGTAGTATTCAAAATATATAAAGAACTCACCAAAATCCACACCCAAAAAACAAATAATCCAATGAAGAAATGGGCAGAAGACAATAGACACTTTTCTAAAGAAGACATCCAGATGGCCAACAGGCACATGAAAACATGCTCAACATCACACCTCATCAGGGAAATACAAATCAAAACCACACTCAGATATCACCTCATGCCAGTCAGAGTGGGCAAAATGAACAAATCAGGAGACTATAGATGCTGGAGAGGATGTGGAGAAACAGGAACCCTCTTGCAATGTTGGTGGGAATGCAAACTGGTGCAGCCACTCTGGAAAACAGTGTGGAGGTTCCTCAAAAAATTAAAAATGGATCTACTACCCTATGACCCAGCAATAGCACGGCTAGGAATTTACCCAAGGGATACAGGAGTGCTGATGCATAGGGGCACTTGTACCCCAATGTTTATAGCAGCACTTTCAATAATAGCCAAATTCCGGAAAGAGCCTAAATGTCCATCACCTGATGAATGGATAAAGAAATTGTGGTTTACATACACAATGGAATACTACGTGGCAATGAGAAAGAATGAAATATGGCCTTTTGTAGCAACGTGGGTAGAACTGGAGAGTGTTATGCTAAGTGAAATAAGTCATATAGAGAAAGACAGATACCATATGGTTTCACTCTTATGTGGATCCTGAGAAACTTAACAGAAGATCATGGGGAAGGGGAAGGAAGAAAAAAAAAGAGGTTAGAGAGGGAGGGAGCCAAAACATAAGAGACTCTTAAAAACTGAGATCAAACTGAGGATTGATGGGGGTGGGAAGGAGGGGAGGGTGGGTGATGGGCAATGAGGAGGCCACATTTTGGGATGAGCACTGGGTGTTGTATGGAAACCAATTTGACAATAAATTTCATATTTAAAAAAAATATATGCTTAACAGAATCCTATGGGGGAGGGGAAGGAAAAAAAAGAGGTTAGAGTGGAAGAGAGACAAAGCATAAGAGACTCTTAAAAACTGAGAACAAACTGAGGGTTGATGGGGGGGTGGGAGGGAGGGGAGGGTGGGTGATGGGTATTGAGGAGGGCACCTTTTAGGATGAGCACTGGGTGTTGTATGGAAACCAATTTGACAATAAACTTCATATATGGAAAAAAAGAATATATATATATATATATATATATATATATATATATACACTCAACATCACTGATCACCAGGGAAGTATAATCAAAACGACAGTGAGATATCACCTCACACCTGTCAGACTGCACAAAATAAAAGACTCAAGAAACATTAGGTGTTGGTGAGGATGTGGAGAAAAAGAAACCCTCTTGTACTGTTGGTGAAAGTGGAAACTAGTGTAGCCACTGTGGAAAACAATATGAAGTTTCCTCAAAAATTTAAAAATAGAACTTCCCTAAGATCCAGCAATTACACTACTAGGTACTTACACAAAGAATTCAAAAATACTAATTCAAAAGGACACACGCACTTCAATGTCTATAGCAGCATTATCAACAGTAGTCAAAGAAGACCATGGGGGAGGGAAAGGAAGAAAAAAGAGTGATTCATCTCTCCTTACCCAAAGAAGACAATTTTTTTTTTAAATTTTTTTCTGAGAAATCCAGAAGAAGTCTATATAATTGGCACCAAAACATTTTCACCTTTTCTTTTTTTTTTTTTTTCAACGTTTATTTATTTTTGGGACAGAGAGAGACAGAGCATGAACGGGGGAGGGGCAGAGAGAGAGGGAGACACAGAATCGGAAACAGGCTCCAGGCTCCGAGCCATCAGCCCAGAGCCTGACGCGGGGCTCGAACTCACGGACCGCGAGATCGTGACCTGGCTGAAGTCGGACGCTTAACCGACTGCGCCACCCAGGCGCCCCCATTTTCACCTTTTCTAATGAAACTAGAGGTTAGGTGTCTACAGTGTCAACAGAAGCCCAAGTAAGTGCCTCACCACCCCCTCCTTTTCACATAAATATTTCTTGACTTTTTTATTGTTTGAATAAATTACTACAAGGCAAGAGCTCCTGATAGGTTGCTGATTAAAGTCACTTTTATTGTAAAAAACATAATTAAATAATGCTTGGATTTATCTTCTCTTTGGGGAGACATAGCAAAAAAGATATTAGAATCTCAAATGACACAGAAAGTCATCCAGGTAATAATACATTTTTAATTATCACAGCTAGCTCCATTGCAATCATGTCTGCAAGGTTTAGCCGTATTTACAGAAATTAAACTGCAAATCAAGTTGTGAAGCTCTCCCCTCTTATGAGTTGTCCAAAGACTATTAAACAAAATAGAATTTAAAAACAGCATGGAGTTATAAATAGCCTGCTGTTTGGTATGGCTTGTCAATCTGTTACCACTTACATATTTTCTCTAACATCTCTCTAATTAGCACTCACTTTTGATACTACTGCTCCTAAAATGTTTACATTGGAAGTTACAAATTACTGTCTAATTATACTGGCTACTTTGTTTTATATGAAGTATAAATAAAATCCCATTCATGCTATAAAAAAAACATGTACTGTCATCACTTTTTCTATAGGATGACTAATAAAGTGTAACAGTTTTTCACTGGGTATCAGCAATGAGCAACTTTAATTAAATTTAGTAGTATAAGAATTCATGACTTTACTTCCTTTAGTAGTGAATTGCTTGCAAGTATGAAAATTTTGCATAAATGAGGCAAATAATATGATCCCAGTAGAGTAGCACACTCAGCATTTGACTTGCGAGTTTCAGGAAAAAGTTGTTTTTAAAAGTCTTCAGCTCCCTATCTGTGACTATGCACTAAGGAAAACAGAATATTTGTGCTTCCACAAAACCCATTCTGGGTAAATTCTGGAAATCAGTGCTGGGAGGAGTCAGAGCAGGGAGTTACCACTATTCTGGAAAAAAAAACAGGGAATGCCTCTTATAAAACTCACTTCTTGGAAGATCTATTAAAGTTCCTCACATTCAATGAAGTCTCCCTGTGAAATAAGTCAAACCATTCATCAAACCAATCTTTCTGTCATTGAGAATTCTTCATCCAAATTCCTGCTGCTTACTTTAATGTAAACTGTATTATTTTTTCAAAATATTCACTTTCCTACTACCAGACAGAGGGATTAAAGGAGGATGAGACATCTCACTCCACTGACACCTGGGGGCATTGTGATTTACTTTGACTACTGATATGACAGTGGCCACTTCTGAACAGAGTTTTGAGTGTCATTACATGGCCTGCAATAGATCATGAAGCCAGCATGCATCAGGTAATAGCTGCTCTTTCTGCCTTGGTCCTGGAATGAAGATGATGCAGGATAGCCAAAGTCAACCCATGATGGACATGAACTTAAAATGAATTGAAATTTTAGGGGTCATTTTTTTTTTAACTTAGCCTATGCTGACTAATGCGTACAGTTAATCATCATGTGTTATTTTAATATTTAGTAAAAATCTAATATTGAATGAATTAACAAATTAATAGATGGGTGGAATAAAAACTGTAATCATTATTATTAAGATTATATCTGCATATTCAAATGCAGGTTGTCCATGTTAACAGGAAATTGTTCTACATTATATTGAGACCAGCTGTATCTTCTGGGCACACACATCTACATTTTACTCAGAAAGGCAAAGTTGATCAACACTCCCACATATCCCCTAATTACCAGAAATTGTAGACCATGTCATAGGCCAGCTTTCTTTCATAACCTAATCAGTAGTGGTAATCCTTCCCCATCACCCTGCCCATGCCTTTGCTATCTACAACATAGCAACATTGTGCCATCTCTTTAATGTGTTTCATAAACTCTTTTATGACATAGACAAGGCCAAGTGTCAGATCCAGTGCATCTACACATTGGGGGTTATTTGGATTTGGAAAATAATCAAGGCACAACACAGGGTGACCTGCCTCACACATAAGTAATCTGGTTCAGCCTCAACACACACAATTTTGGATCTGCTTGTATGTTAATTATCAGCTGTTCTTATAAGTACATAAAATATTAACACTCCATATAAAATCCCAATTGCACTGTCCCTAGCAATCTTCATTAAGTGTCACATATTGTGGAAATTGTTTATTCTGGTTTATAAATGCTGGCCACCATGACTTGCTGGTAGAGTTTTATTGGAAGATTAACTTTAGATTAACTTCAGATTAACTTCAGAACTGGTACTATTTCACATACTCCAAGTCCTCCACATAAGCCAAAACTAAGACCAACTTCTCATGAAATAAAAAATCCTGAAGAAAGGAAAGTATTTGTTGAAACTGCACTTCTGGTCAGATATCTCATTTGGCATTCTCTGCCTCAGTGGGCCTGGAATGTTGTAGAAATGTAAAGTCCCTTCTTGGTGGTGGAAAATGGTCAGAGACTACCACTCTCTGCCATTCCCCTCAAACAACGTTCAGTATTTCACAGGAAAGGGGAGGCACTTTTTTCTATCCAAAATATTCTGTCTTATTTCCAATACTACCTTACCCAAAGACTATAGCTCCCCTGTAGTTGAAGTTGAGGGGAGAAAGTCACAGAGAGACCTAGCCAACTAAAACTTGAATGCTCAGGTCTCTATCAGTATAGGACAAGTTGAGTTTGAGGTGTCCATAAAATACTTAAACAACCAATTACCCCTTGGGAAGAAACTAAACTTTACCCATTCAACAGCTATTCAGTGAGCTCCTTCTATGTTCCTGGCCTGTGCTAGGTGCTGAGGGAAGAACAAGGAGCAGAGTAGAGAGTCCCTGACATCACAGACCTTCAAGCTGAAAGAGTAAAAAATAAGCAAAGAAATCTTCATACTAAAACCAGTGCTATAATAGAGAAATTACAGGGTGCTATGGAAGTAAGAAGAGCAGCTCTTAACCTGGTCTATAGGGCTGGGTCAGAAAAGGAAGATTTCGTTGAGGAGTGATAATTAAGGTAAAACACAAAAGATGTCAATTAGGTAACCATGTAAAGGGTAAAGATAAAGGAAGCTTCTGGCAGGTGACACAGCAAGTGCAAAAGCATGGAGGTGAGAAGGAACATGGGGCCAGGAGAAACTGAAAAGGATTCCCTGGGGGAATACAAAGTCCAAAGAGAGAAATGGTAGTAGATTAGGTTGGAAAGTCAATCAAAAAGGATCTTTGAGCAAATGTTGGGAACATTGGGTTTTATAATGAGGCAATGGAAAGTCATTGAAAAGGGCTAAGCAATAATCAGACTTATGTGTTAGTAAATCTGCAAATTTTGGCTGCAGTGTGAAGGACAGCAAGAGTGGGTGTGGGAAGTCCAATTAGGATGCTGTATTTGGTTATCTATTGCTATATAACAAATTACTCCAGATATCATACCTGCTGAATGTCTAGTTGAAGATAAAAGAACCAGGTGCCAGTAATATGTAAATAATAGTATGGTATTAATTATTATGAATTATTAGTTGCTTTATAATTAACATAATTAGATCAGTAATTATTAATAAATATTAAATATTTATTGATTACTTACTATATGCCAGGCATGGATCTAAGCAGCTTACATTTAACCTTTCAATAACCTCATGAAGTGGGCCACAACATCTTTTGAGGAAGCAGATGCACCAAGGGATAAAACAACTTTCCCAAGGTCACTCAACAGGGAAATAGAGAATATATTGTTGCATATGGAGTCTCTGACTCCAGAGCACTGTATTGTGGCCTTTATGTTCATTATAAAACTCAAGCCATCCAATAGTATTATAAGGCAGGCACTAGACATGCCATTTTATAAATATGAAACTAATATTCTGAGAAAATAAATAATTTGCCTTAAAGTCACACCACCCATAAATGCTGTGATGTAACTCAAACTCAGGTTCTGAGTGATTCACATCCCTATGCTCTCAATTGCTATGCTATACTGCATGAAGGCCAAGATATATTTTTTTCCAATGTAAGAGTATAAACTCTGTGTAAGGTAGTGGCACCTGGGTGACTCAGTCAGTTGAGAATTCAACTCTTGATTTCAGCTCAGGCCATGATCTCAGTTTCATGAGTTCAAGCCCCGCGTTGGGTTCTGTGCTGTCAGTGCAGAACCTGCTTGAGATTCTCCCTCTCTCTCTGCCCCTCCCCTGCTCGTGCTCTCTCTCTCTCTCAATAAATAAACAAACAAAAGAATGAATGAATAATACAAATAACCTTTATTATTTTTTAATTTTTTAAAATGTTGATTCATCTTTGAGAGAGAGAGAGGGAGTGTGTGTGTGAGAGGGTAAAGGGCAGAGAAAGAGAGGGAGACACAGAATCCGGAGCAGCCTCCAGGCTCTGAGCTGTTGGCACAGAGTCCAATGTGGGGCTTGAAACCATGAACTGTGAAATCATGACCTGAGCTGAAGTTGGATGCTTAACTGACAGAGCCACCCAGTCACTCCATAAAAATAACTTTTAAATTATGTATAAAGGGGATTCAATTTATTCCACATAACTCAACAGCACAGAATTAGTGAGTTATAGGAAAACAAGTGACTCCACATGAAGAATTCCATTACCATCAAAGCCCTCTAAGGATGGAAAGACAGACCCTTTCACTGAATCAGTGAATGCCCCTTCACTGATACAGTCAGGCCAAGGATGACTGATGAAAAGGGGATTCCTACATCAAGAAAAACTTCAACCAAGGACCTCTGAGATCCTCTCTAACTTTAGGACTCTATGATTTACATGGCTAAAGCCCCTGTTCCTTTAATTCCTAGGAGCTTTGTTCTTTGTACCCTGCACTTTTTACCATAAAATCAAGAAACAATGCAGAAGGGAACATAAAACTAATTTTAATTTTTTTCTATTTTTATATCTAACAGAATTACAGTTCAGATTAGGTGATGTGAAAAATATAAGGAACTAACCTTCAGTGTTTGACTTTCAAAGGGGTAAAACCAGTCTTAATATTAGTAGGAGTCACTTTTGAATTCATCAGAAATATTTTATTTCTCACCTGCCAATGAGGTGATCCATGTGACAGACAGATGGATAGAGCTGTAAGCAGCATGGGTGGATCAGTCCAGTGAAGACTGCATATGCCTGGCTTGGGTATTAGGTTTTGTACTTGTTATAGATGAGTTCCTTTACACATTTTTGCAAATCTGACTCAAGGGGACTCACGCAGTAAGAATTCTTTTGCCAGGACCTTGGATGTTAGACACCTGGCTCACTGTTTCTGACAAACAGTGTAAACATCCTTTATTTATTTTTTTACATTTTATTTATTTTTGAGAGAGAGAGAGAGAGCACAAGTGGTGGAGAGGCAGAGAGAGGAGAGACACAGAATCCGAGACAGGCTCCAGGCTCTTAGCTGTCAGCACAGAGCCCAATGTGGGGCTTGAACTCACAAACTGTGAGATCATGACCTGAGCCGAAGTCAGACACTTAACCGACTGAGTCACCCAGGCGCCCCAACAATGTAAACATTCTAAGTGCTGTCAGCCTATTTAGTCCTATGACATGAGCATACCATGCTTTGATCATATTTTTTCTTTCTTTCTTTCTTTTTTTTAAGAACAAGCCGCCAAACTCATGAGGAGGATTATTTCCAGCAGAGAATAAGAGTAGTTGACAATTTGCATGTGTTTGTCTTGGTGTCTCTTTCTCTTACCTTATGCAAGTTGAACTAAATCCTTTCAGACATCTGGGCCCAGGAGAAATAACCCTTGATTTTAGAGAAATATGTCATTCTCAGGAAAAAGAATAGAAGCCATTAGATGGAAATTCTCTCATCTCCCATCTACCAAATCTATAAGCCTTACTGCATCAGTGCCTCTCTTTCTGTTCTCTTTCAACTGAGGAAGAAGTCCTTCCTCATAAATATGAAAGGCCTACTCCTGAGCTTGTGCTATGAACCTCAACTCTTTCACTGTCTAAAGGACCCCACTGACTCCACTGTTCTCCACCCCTCCTGTATCTTCATCATCCCCTTCTTTGTATACATCCTATAAACATTCAAAAATGCTTTAGTCTCTCTCATATTAAAACAAACAAACAAACAAACAAACAAACAAACAAACTATACACCTTCCCCTTTGGCACTTGTCCTATTCTTCTCCTCCCCTTCACAATCTATCTTCAAAAGGATTTGAGGTGTCTACATACACTACTCGCATCTCCTGTCACCCCTATTCTCTCCTTGATCTACTAAAAACTGGCCTTATTATCACAACTCTACCAAAAGAACCTGTACCAAAGGCACTACGGGCTTCCTTCCATGTTTCTAAGTCCAGTGGCTACATTTTAGTCCCCATTCGCATGGCCTTTTGGAAACTTTTGCCATTTTCCCCTAGCTTCTGTGACTGTGGCTGACTTTTCTATGATTTCTCAGTCTCTTTCTCTTAGGTGCACCATCTTCTCCACCCAGATTTACATATCAAAGTTCCTCAGGATTTAGCCCTGGCTCTTTGTCTTTCAAAGATCTTCCTAGACATTTCTGTCACTCTTTAAGGTATCAAACACAACCCATATGCAAAATCACAGAGGTCTTGTTTACCATAATTCCTCAGCGCTTAGGACAGTGCCTCACACACATAATTTCTCCATTATCTGTGCTTAATTAATTGACTTGAAGCCAGATGTTCCAGGTTCACCATGGAGAAAGGTACAGCAAGTGACAAGAGTAAAACACAAGGGTTAGAAGTGTAATCTTTGGAGTCTCAGCTTGGTTTATAGCCCAGCTCTTCTTACAAGCTTTGTGATTTGGGACAAATTACTTGTTTTTTCCCTTATTTCTAAAAAAAATGCTAATATGATATCTATGTTAATATTTTTCTAAGAATTAAATTTACACTAGAATTGAGATGTCATAAGGGCAGAGATTTTCATGTTTTATTCAGTAAAGAATCCATACCATCTAGAGTTTAGGTGTGGCCAGTAGCTATACTTGCACACCAAATCCAACCCACTGCCTGTTATTTTCTATGACTCAATAACTAAGAATTGTTTTTACATTTTTAAGTAGCTGGGAGAAAAGAAGAAGAAGAATATGTGGTGGAGATAATGTATAGCTTCAAAGCCTAAAATATTTACTATCTATCTCTTCACAGAAGAGATGGCCCTAGAATAATGCCTGACAAAGATTAAGTGTCCAAAATGAACTTTCATTAAATGTATAAATTAGTGAGTGAAAGTATGTGTGCATATGAGGCATAGAGAATTTAACATTCATTGAGGGCTATGTCAAATATTGTGCTACCATCTTCATCACTATCTTTTATGTGAAATCTCTCTAAAGGAAGTCAACTCCATGGCTATCAACACCTGTCAAAACAATCTGCTGAAAAATGAAACATTAAAAATATCTCTCAGTTTTCCTAATATCAAAAAGTTCATTTGGTGCTACTTAAAAACGGCTTACTAAATTTTTAACAATTTTATATCTATTATGAATAACTTAATGCTTTGCTAGTGATTCAAGTGCTATGATTCCCTCACTTTTAAGGACAGTGGTTTCTAAGTACTTGCAATCTTCTGATCACTTTTTCTAGGCAGAAGACTCATATATAGTGGCAGGATATATATTGGTTTTGATACACAACATCCATATAACACCCATTCTCTCTTCTTGGAATAATTCTGCCAAAAAATTTCCTCTAGGAAACAACCTCTTCCCACTCTCAGTCCATGAATGATAGGTGGAATTGACTTGGCTGCAGGAGGAAGCATGGAAACAGGACTGACCAGCCAGTACATCACATTCCCCCAGGCCATGGCAATTGATTAAAAGACAGACACCTGATTTAGTCAGGGCCAGAGAAAGACGATGGTACTTTAGTGTGTCTTTTAGGAAGAAAGACATCCTCTTTTTTCCACTAGGCTTGAACCTTAAACAATAAGGGATTTGGTAGCCATATTGCCATTTGTAGAGTTTGATCATGTAGCCAAGTTGAAAAGAATGGCCAAGAAATGGAGAGAAACTGAGTTCAGTGACATTTTTTGAGCCTCTGGATCAAGAGTTCAACTGACTCTAGTGTTTTTGGTCATCATGTATCTCCATAAATTCCTTCTTCCACCACAACCAGGTTAAGTTAGAGCTGTTTGGTTTAAAAAGAATGGAGAATATAAGTGAAGGGCCTGTCTAGCTTATTCCTCTATATTCTGTGCTTTAAACTAGCCACCTATGTAAGGGGAACAAGTGACTTTTGATGGAGCATCATCAGGAAGCAGTCATTCACTTCAGAAACGTGGCATTGGACTATTTTCAGAGATTCCAATTCTGTAAGAAGCCAGCTGTAGGATCTTTAGAGACAGAATTGCAGAATTTTAAAAGACAGTTGTGACTTTAGAGAAGACCATATATTTAGAGGTTCACAAATCCAAAAACATGCAAAGCCAGGAAGGTAACATGAATTAGTGAAGGGGTCAGGAGTGAGGAGAGAAGCAGCACAAGTACAATGAAAAATAAACAATGACTCCCAACTTCAGGGAGCAGGCACAGTGGGAGTGGTGGGTACCAGGCTGCAATGGAGGCCCTGCCTATGTGAGAAGCTTCCACCTACTGTCAGCTGAACACTGCATGTAGGAATGGCGATTCAAGATGAAACCAGTCTTTAAGTGTTGCCAAATAATTTGCTTTTTAAAAAACTGTGATTCAAGCATAATATATATACTCAAGTCACACTCAGACCATAAATTGTCAGGACATTCATTATGCAGATGGGAGAAGGGTGGTGGTAAGGGAGTAAATTAAATCCCCAAATGGACGCTGTCTTACCCCAGTACTAGGCAACTACTAGCAAGAGGCAAAGACTAGACTCAAATTCTAGTCTCCTGACTTGATCCTCCCACACTGAACAGACTGAAGTTCACACTGTAATAAAAATAAACCTTCATACCTGAAGAATATTGCTGGTTTGTATAGCATTCTCACATAAAGTGAAATATAATCCTGACAAAATGTAGGTACTTTTCTATTTTTTTAAATATATGAAGATTATTGTCAAATTGGTTTCCATACAACACCCAGTGCTCATCCCGAAAGATGCCCTCTTCAATACTCATCACCCACCCTCCCCTCCCTCCCACCCCCCATCAAACCTCAGTTTGTTCTCAGTTTTTAAGAGTCTCTTATGCTTTGGCTCTCCCACTCTAACCACTCTCTCTCTTTTTTTTTTCGTTCCTCTCCCCCATGGGTTTCTGTTAAGTTTCTCAGGGTCCACATAAGAGTGAAAACCAGTATCTGTCTTTCTCAGTATGGCTTATTTCACTTAGCATCACACTCTCCAGTTCCATCCACGTTGCTACAAAGGGCCATATTTCATTCTTTCTCATTGCCATGTAGTACTCCATTGTATATATAAACCACAATTTCTTTATCCATTCATCAGTTGATGGACATTTAGGCTCTTTCCAGAATTTGGCTATTGTGGAGAGTGCTGCTATAAACATTGGGGTACAGGTGTCCCTATGCATCAGTACTCCTGTATCCCTTGGGTAAATTCCTAGCAGTGTTATTGCTGGGTCATAGGGTAGGTCTATTTTTAATTTTTTGAGGAACCTCCACACTGTTCTCCAGAGCAGCTGAACCAGTTTGCATTCCCACCAACAGTGCAAGAGGGTTCCTGTTTCTCCACATCCTCTCCAGCATCTATAGTCTCCTGATTTGTTCATTTTGGCCACTCTGACTGGCGTGAGGTGATATCTGAGTGTGGTTTTGATTTGTATTTCCCTGATGTGGAGCGACGTTGAGCATCTTTTCATGTGTCTGTTGGCCATCCGGATGTCTTCTTTTGAGAAGTGTCTATTCATGTTTTCTGCCCATGTCTTCACTGGGTTATTTGTTTTTTGGGTGTGGAGTTTGGTGAGCTCTTTACAGATTTTGGATACTAGCCCTTTGTCCGATATGTCATTTGCAAATATCTTTTCCCATTCCGTTGGTTGCCGTTTACTTTTGTTGGTTGTTTCCTTTGCTGTGCAGAAGATTTTTATCTTCATAAGGTCCCAGTAGTTCATTTTTGCTTTTAATTCCCTTTCCTTTGGGGATGTGTCAAGTAAGAAATTGCTACAGCTGAGGTCAGAGAGGTCTTTTCCTGCTTTCTCCTCTAGGGTTTTGATGGTTTCCTGTCTCATATTCAGGTCCTTTATCCATTTTGAGTTTATTTTTGTGAATGGTGTGAGAAAGTGGTCTAGTTTCAACCTTCTGCACGTTGCTGTCCAGTTCTCCCAGCACCATTTGTTAAAGAGACTGTCTTTTTTCCATTGGATATTCTTTCCTGCTTTGTCAAAGATGAGTTGGCCATACGTTTGTGGGTCTAGTTCTGGGGTTTCTATTCTATTCCATTGGTCTATGTGTCTGCTTTTGTGCCAATACCATGCTGTCTTGATGATGACAGCTTTGTAGTAGAGGCTAAAGTCTGGGAATGTGATGCCTCCCGCTTTGGTCTTCTTCTTCAAAATTATTTTGGCTATTCGGGGCCTTTCGTGGTTCCATATGAATTTTAGGATTGCTTGTTCTACCTTCGAGAAGAAATCTGGTGCAATTTTGATTGGGATTGCATTGAATGTGTAGATAGCTTTGGGTAGTATTGACATTTTGACAATATTTATTCTTCCAACCCATGAGCACGGAATGTTTTTCCATTTCTTTATATCTTCTTCAATTTCCTTCATAAGCTTTCTATAGCTTTCAGCATACAGATCTTTTACATCTTTGGTTAGGTTTATTCCTAGGTATTTTATGCTTCTTGGTACAATTGTGAATGGGATCAGTTTCTTTATTTGTCTTTCTGTTGCTTCACTATTAGTGTATAAGAGTGCAACCGATTTCTGTACATTGATTTTGTATCCTGCGACTTTGCTAAATTCATGTATCAGTTCTAGCAGACTTTTGGTGGGGTCTATCGGATTTTCCATGTATAATATCATGTCATCTGCAAAAAGTGAAAGTTTAACTTTATCTTTGCCAATTTTGATTCCTTTGATTTCCTTTTGTTGTCTGATTGCTGATGCTAGCACTTCCAACACTATGTTAAAAAACAGCGGTGAGAGTGGACATCCCTGTCATGTTCCTGATCTCAGGGAAAAAGCTCTCAGTTTTTCCCCATTGGGGATGATGTTAGCTGTGGGATTTTCATAAATGGCCTTTATGATCTTAAGTATGTTCCTTCTATCCCGACTTTCTTGAGGGTTTTTATTAAGAAAGGATGCTGAATTTTGTCAACTGCTTTTTCTGCATCGATTGACAGGATCATATGGTTCTTGCCTTTTATTAATGTGATGTATCACGTTGATTGATTTGCAAATGTTGAACCAGCCCTGCATCCCAGAAATGAATCCCACTTGATCATGGTGAATAATTCTTTTTATATGCTGTTGAATTCGATTTGCTAGTATCTTATTGAGAATTTTTGCATCCATATTCATCAGGGATATTGGCCTGTAGTTCTCTTTTTTTCCTGGGTCTCTGTCTGGTTTAAGAATCAAAGTAATACTGGTTTCATAGAATGAGTCTGGGAGTTTTCCTTCCCTTTCTTTAGTTTGGAATACCTTGAGAAGAATAGGTATTATCTCTGCTTTAAATGTCTGGTAGAACTCCCCTGGGAAGCCATCTGGTCCTGGACTCTTATTTGTTGGGAGGTTTTTGATGACTGATTCAATTTATTTGCTGGTTATGGGTCTGTTCAAGCTTTCTCTTTCCTCCTGATTGAGTTTTGGAAGTGTGTGGGTGTTTAGGAATTTGTCCACTTTTTCCAGGTTGTCCAGTTTGTTGGCATATAGTTTTTCACAGTAATCCCTGATAATTGCTTGTATCTCTGAGCGATTGGTTGTAATAATTCCATTTTCATTCATGATATTATCTATTTGGGTCATCTCCCTTTTCTTTTTGAGAAGCCTGGCTAGAGGTTGGTCAATTTTGTTTATTTTTTCAAAAAACCAACTCTTGGTTTCGTTGATCTGCTCTACAGATTTTTGTTTTGTTTTTTTTTTTTTTAGATTCTATATTGTTTATTTCTGCCCTAATTGTTATTATTTCTCTTCTTCTTCTGGGTTTAGGCTGTCTTTGCTGTTCTGTTTCTATTTCCTTTAGGTGTGCTGTTAGATTTTGTATTTGGGATTTTTCTTGTTTCTTAAGATAGGCCTGGATTGCAATATATTTTCCTCTCAGGACTGTCTTCAATACATCCCAAAGTGTTTGGATTGTTGTATTTTCATTTTCGTTTGTTTCCATGTATTTTTAAATTTCTTCTCTAATTGTATGGTTGACCACTTCATTCTTTAGTAGGGTGTTCTTTAACCTCCATGCTTTTGGAGGTTTTCCCGACTCTTTCCTGTGGTTGATTTCAAGCTTCATAGCATTGTGGTCTGAAAGTATGCATGGTATGATTTCAATTCTTGTATACTTATGAAGGGCTGTTTTGTGACCCCGTATGTGATCGATCTTGGAGAATGTTCCATGTGCACTCAAGAAGAAAGTATATTCTGTTGCTTTGGGATGCAGAGTTCTAAATATAACTGTCAAGTCCATCTGATCCAATGTATCATTCAGGACCCTTGTTTCTTTATTGACCGTCTTCTAGATGATCTGTCCATTGTTGTAAGTGGGGTGTTAAAGTCCCCTGCAATTACCACTGTCTTGTCGATAAGGTTGCTTATGTTTGTGAGTAATTGTTTTATATATTTGGGGGCTCCCGTATTCGGCGCATAGACATTTATAATTGTTAGCTCTTCCTGATGGATAGACCCTGTAATTATTATATAATGCCCTTCTTCATCCTTGTTACAGCCTTTAATTGAAAGTCTAGTTTGTCTGATATAAGTATAGCTACTCCAGCTTTCTTTTGGCTTCCAGTAGCATGATACATAGCTCTCCATCCCCTCACTTTCAATCTGAAAGTGTCCACAGGTCTAAAATGAATCTCTTATAGACACCAAATAGATGGGTCTTTTTTTTTACCCATTCTGATACCCTATGTCTTTTCGTTGGAGCATTTAGTCCATTTACATTCAGTGTTATTATAGAAAGATATGGGTTTAGAGTCCTTGTGATGTCTGTAGGTTTCATGCTTGTAGTGATGTCTCTGGTACTTTGTGTCACAGGATCCCACTTAGGATCTCTTGTAGGGCTGGTTTAGTGGTGACGAATTCCTTCAGTTTTTGTTTGTTTGGGAAGACCTTTATCTCTCCTTCTATTCTGAATGACAGACTTGCTGGATAAAGGATTCTCGGCTGCATATTTTTTCTGTTCATCACATTGAAGATCTCCTGCCATTCCTTTCTGGCCTGGCAAGTTTCAGCAGAGAGATCAGTCACGAGTCTTACAGGTCTCCCTTTATATGTTAGAGCACGTTTATCTCTAGCTGCTGTCAGAATTTTCTCTTTATCCTTGTATTTTGCCAGTTTCACTATGATATGTCATGCAGAAGATCGATTCAAGTTACGTCTGAAGGGAGTTCTCTGTGCCTCTTGGATTTCAATGCCTTTTTCCTTCCCCAGATCAGGGAAGGTCTCAGCTATTATTTCTTCAAGTACACCTTCAGCACCTTTCCCTCTCTCTTCCTCCTCTGGGATACCAATTATGCGTATATTATTTCTCTTTAGTGTATCACTTAGTTCTCTAATTTTCCCCTCATACTCCTGGATTTTTTTATCTCTCTTTTTCTCAGCTTCTTCTTTTTCCTTAATTTTACCTTCTAGTTCACCTATTCTCTCCTTTGCCTCTTCAATCCGAGCCATGGTCATCTCCATTTTATTTTGCAGCTCATTAATGGCATTTTTTAGCTCCTCCTGGCTGTTCCTTAGTCCCTTGATCTCTGTAGCCATAGATTCTCTGCTGTCCTCTGTACTGTTTTCAAGCCCAACAATTAATTTTATGACTATTATTCTAAATTCACTCTCTGTTATATTGTTTAAATCATTTTTGACCAGTTTGTTAGGTGTTGCTATTTCCTGGAGATTCTTTTGAGGGGAATTCTTCCGTTTCATCATTTTGGATAGTCCCTGGAGTAGTGTGGAACTGCGGGGCACTTCCCCTGTGCTGTCTTGAATAACTTGCGTTGGTGGGCAGGGCACAGTCAGTCCTGATGTCTGCCCTCAGCCCACCACTGGGGTCACAGTCAGACTGGTGTGTACCTTCTCTTCCCCTCTCCTAGGGGAGGGATTCACTGTGGGGTGGCATGGCCCATCTGGGCTACTTGCACACTGCCAGACTTGTGGTGTTGGGGATCTGGCATATTAGCTGGGGTGGATCGGCAAGGTGCAGGGGAGTGGGGGGGGGGAGGCTCAGCTCACTTTTCCTTTGGTGATCTGCTTTGGGAGGGGATCTGTGGCACTGGGCGGGAGTCAGACCTGCTGCCGGAGTGATGGATCCGCAGAAGCACAGTGTTGGGTGTTTGCGCGGTGCAAGCAAGTTCCCTGGCAGGAACTGGTTCCCTTCGGGATTTTGGCTGGGGGATGGGCGAGGGAGATGGCGCTGGCAAGCACCTTTGTTCCCCACCAAGCTGAGCTGTGTCATCCGAGGCTCAACAACTCTCCCTCCCATTGTCCTCCAGCCCTCCTGGTTTCCAAGCAGAGCTGTTAGCTTACAACCTTCCAGATGTTAAGTCCCGTTTGCTGTCCTAACACACTCCTTCTCACCCCTCCGCTTTTGCAAGCCAGACTCGGGGGCTCTGCTTGGCTGGTGGGCTGCCCCTCCACCCCAGCTCCCTTCCGCCAGTCCGTGTAATGTGCACCGCCTCTCCGCCCTTCCTACCCTCTTCCGTGGGCTTCTCGTCTATGCTTGGCTCTGGAGAATCTGTTCTGCTAGTCTTCTGGTGGTTTTCTGGGTTATTTAGGCAGGTGTGGGTGGAATCTAAGTGATCAGCAGGACGCGGTAAGCCCAGCGTCCTCCTACACCGCCATCTTCCTAGAGTCTCAGGTTCTTTTCTAATCTTATTTCTACTTTATAGAAAACCTGGAAAATAAAGTTCCTGGTGGTTGAGTGACTTTCCTGAAGCTTAGTAAGAAAGCCAGACTCATGTACTCCCAGGACTTAACACATCACCTTTTCTTCTAAAGATAACTTGCTTCCTGGCTCCCATATCTCTTTGGAAAGGTACCACCCACCCACCTCCCTACCCTCAAGCCACACACACATACACACCAGCTATCTGATTCTGCTTTCTAAACTTCCCTTTGATCTCTCTTTTATCTCCTTTCCCATTGTCATCAGTTCACATCTGCATCACCATGTCAGGCAGCCTAGCCTCTTCTTTTCCTTATGCAGTCCATTCTGTATACCACGGCCTAAGGGAGTCAGAGAAGGAAAAGGTAGGAAAGAAATAAGTCTCACAAACTTTTAGAGGAAGTGAGTTTAGAGACCTCCTAGTTTCACCATCATATATCCAGATGAAGAAACAAAGCCTAAAGGTGAAAGTGCTCTTTTAAAATTCATATAGGCTACAAATAGGGGAGTCAGTCAAACTTAGGTCTTCTCAAGCCTATTCCATGTACTATTTTTAAAAAATCATACAGCTGAATGTAGGATGCAGCTTGTCAAAAACTAGTCATAATTTCTTGCTACTTTCAAATAAAAACATTGCAAATAACGAGCATTTGATGCTAATCTCAAAGTCCTCAGTACCACCTGAGTAAGATGATAAGTTAGCTTTAAGAAAACTTGGACACACAGTAAACACTTGCTGAATTTAAAACAAGCAGTACAACATTTAGACAACTAAGCTGTTGTCTGTTCATAGACAAACAGGCATGAATGACCTTGGTTCTCTTCAAGCTGCCCTTCCCATGGGTTGAAATCTCTAATTAACTCTTAGCTGATCATTTTTTATCCAGGAAAAAATCCATTAAGTATCTCCTTTATGTCCATTAAGATATCCAGTTTGGGGTAACATCCAAACCAAATTTTTGTTCTCTTGAAATGTCCATGTCCAGAGATGGATTTATTTTTACTATGAAACATGACATTCCACTTGGCCCTAATTCTCTGGCACTATACTTCTTTGGATACATTGTTACCGAATATTTTGTTGGTTATATAATAACAACATTGGAACCCAGTTCATAATCAGTCATGAAAAATTGTGTTCAGCTCATGAAATAAAAATCAGCAATCCTTGGAATTGTGGCCAAATACTTCTATTAGCTTTCTAGGCATTTGGGGGTTGGGGATGTGCTCTAAGAGTTCATGGAAAGACATAGAGGCAAAAATGATGATTTCTTATCCCCTGGAAGTACTCTGGCTCCTCTCCACCTTTGTAATATGTGCACAGCCACTATTTTTAAAATACAATAATTGGAATGCAAAGATGGCAGGTTAGGTTTGCATTTAGTTGAAAGAAGGTTTCCCTTGGGGTGTATCTACATTGTTATTTAATTCTCTCTGACCACAGTTGTCTGCTGTTTTCACTCTACATATTGCCAAGAGAAGACAAGTTTATATGTGGATAAAACAAAGTAGGCAACTAAGAATCGGTTTCCAACATAGAACCCTAGATTCAAGTCTTGGCTGTGCCCCATACTGGCAAGTTATTCAATCTCATGGAGTTTTAAAAGATTCAATAAATTGCATATGTAAAGATTTTATTAAAATAAACCTGACCAGAACAGATTTCCACTAAAGGCATCTCTCCTTAGAATCCGTATCATTGTTGTCATTTTATGGGTTTTCCTGAGTTAATATTTAATTAATTTTTTTTTCTATAGCAGATATTTTCAGGGCCCCACCTATATCCCTCTCATTCTATGATTTTAGGGAATTCAGCCAACTTCTCTATCTCAGGTTCTGAGAGCTTTTCTTGGAAACTGAAGGCTACTATGCAGCAGGCTGAAGTGCCAAGGAATTAACAGCCTCTGCCAGAAGCTCTCAACCAATGATCCTCTAAAATTGGTATATAAATACCCTAGCTCCCTTTCCCTTGGGAGGAATAATCCTGAGATGTGTGTTTTACATATTTTATCAGTCTCTTATAGGTTTAAGCTTCAGTTCACTGTGTTGTTTAGTATGGCATCTGGCTTAATAGAACACCCTTTGCTGATTGTCTTCCCTTCCCTATATCTCCTGTCTACTCCTCTGTTTCCTGAACCTCCAAAATAAACTATTGGCACTGGAATCCTTGTCTCAGTATTTGCTTCTGAGGCATCCCACACTAAGATAGCCTCTTTCTTAAGACAGTAAGTCTATGATGTGTCTGGTAATAGATGCTTAGTCAATAAGTGAAGAAACAAGGAAGAAAGCATTTATTATTATTAATTATTATTATTATTATTATTTTTTTTTTTTTGCCAGTGTTGTTATTCACCGTAAAATACAAAGCCCACCCTTCACTGAGCAGACTCAGCAATACATCCGATTCTTGAACAAAATCACGTTCTGGGGCCTTTGTATTTCAGATAAGGAAAATGAGAAAAAACTTGGGAATCAGGTTCTTTGGGGAAAGGCTGCCAGATGAGAGGTAATGTCTGCCCTTTTTTTCTGTCTGAGTCAGGACTCCAAAGGCTGAGATGATTCGCTCTTTAGTGTGAAATCCTCCAAGGTTGTCAGTTCTGTGACAGACATTTAACAAGACTTCAGAAAGCAGAGACCTTGGCCAGCACACAGTCTCAAGAAGGTAACTCAGAATTAAAGTCAAATCAACAAGCCACTCCTATAATTGAGGCTGAAAGTGGGAAAAGCTGTAGATATAGTTTGTGGCATAAAGGACAGGCATGTCACCTCAGGAAAAAGTAAAGTCAAGTCAGGATGTCACCTCCCACTGCTGGATATGCAGAGATTTTAATGAAACATTCTTGGGATTAATCTGCACCAAAGGCCTACCTACCCAGCTCCTGACAGGGGGCAATTTATAGCTTAAAGAGATGTCACCTACTTTAATAGGCTTCAAATCTCACCTTAAAATCACTGACTCCTTACAGGGTTCAGTTTTCAGTACATCACCTACTTGCCTGCCCATTTCACCTCATTCAGGAATAGGATCGGAGAGCAAAAGAATAAAAAATCCCTTAAGTTTAAAGGCTGAAAAGGACCTTATTAGGCAAGGAACCACAAAATCAAATGTCTATACAATCCAGCAGGGAGGATAAATGGAAGAAGTGGCTGGTCAGGCTCTGTCAGGATATGGAGAATACCTGCTGGATTCAAAGGAGCAACGACTTTTCAAACACAAGAAATTGTTGCCAGGCAGAAGTTCAGAACCAGTGTGTCCAGATATTTTTTTTTCCAAGACAAGCTGTATATCCAGGTTTATAAATTAAATGTTTCCCCTGTACTTAAGTATTGGTAACTAATTTAATATTTTAACTATAATAAAAACAAATGATAATAATAAAGAATAACAAAATTACTATACAAGTAAGGCTGGTAGTCATCTGGCACTCACCAGCTCTGCTGTAGGGGTTGTTAAAATAGTGACATCCTTACATTTGAATTGGTAAGTAGTCATTATCCCAGGTCCTCCAAATGACTCCCACCATCACCCTGGGATCCCTGGTCTGCCCCACAAACCTCAGTGTGTTCCATCATCTGGTAACTAAAGGATTAATCAACAAATCCTAACCAACAAATCACCTCAAGAATCTTATTTCAGCATCACAGCCAGCATCTTCTTGATGACCCGCATTTGCATTACACGTGTGAAGTATTTTTAATATTGCCTCTGTACAGCTCAAAGGGAACACATATGCCAGGAATATTAATCCTGTAGGAAACCTGTTTGGGATCACTGATTTATTCCAATTACCCTTATTTGATAGTTGGGGAAACAAAGTTTGACACAGAAAATGCTATGTAATTAAAGTTTTGAAGCAGGGTGCCTGGGTGACTCAGATGACTAAGTGTCATACTCTTGATAACAGCTCAGGTCCTGATCCACCAGTAGTGAGATTGAGGCCCCTCATCAGGCTCTGCACTGACAGCATGGATCCTGCTTGAGATTCTCTCTCTCTCTCTCTCTCTCTCTCTGTTTCTGAATAAATAAATAAATAAGCAAGCAAACAAATAACAAACCTTAAAAAAATAAAGTTATGAAGCAAATCACGGAGACCCTGTTAGGAATCCAGGACTCCAAGCTGATAAGCCAAGGTTCTGTCCTCTTCATAAGTAGCTACCAAACATATGGAGGGTATGGATTGTTAAAAGCACAGATTTTTCTCTTAACTCTTAACAGACTGATGGCTACCAGAGGGGAAGTGGATGGGGGGATGGGTGAAATAGGTGATGAGGATTAAAGACTACACTTTTCATGATGAACACTGAGTAATGTACAGAATTTTTGAATTGCTATATTGTACGCCTTAAATTAATATAACACTGTATGTTAACTATATTGGAATCTAAAAGCTTAATTAAAAAGTGGAAAAAAATAAAAACACAGATTTCTTCTCTGTACACCATCCGTGCCAAAACTATGGAGTTGACCCAGGCATGAGTATTTTTCAAAAATGCCTCAGATAATTCTGATCAACTGAAAAACATTGCTGCAAACTGTACCATTGGAATACCAATAAACTTTAACCACCTAACTTCCTCTGTGGGACAGATTTGGAAAGAAAGGGGAAATCTATTTGGAAATATTATTTAAATAGCTCTAATCACAATCTCACATAGAAGACATGCATATATATTTTGTGAGGGAATGGTTTCTTCCCAAGCCACTTAGATCTGTCTTATTGTAATCATACTGAAGGGAAGAAAATTGAAAGAGGAAAATTTCCGATATTGATAATAATTGAGCACCAGAGGAATGGAGATAACATGAACACCGGTACAGAACAGACAAATTTCAGCACTGTCACTTACTAGTTATACATCTTCAGATACCTCACTTAAGGTTTTTGAGTCTCAAATTCTCCATCTGTCAAATGGAGACAGCAATACCTACTAGGCAAAATAATAACAGGTTCCAGAAATAAATCAGTCAATTCTGGATTGCCCTGGCTGTAGATTCCTCAGTGACAATGAGAGCCTATCCAGAGACCCAAGTGAATGTGCAACTTCTGCTCTGCCCACAGGATTAACAGTACAGTCCAATGCACAATGCACAAGTCCAATCACAATTTGAAGGACAGCCAATGCCTTTGTGGTACCTTCACACCTCCAATGCTCACACTGATAAGACCAGCTCACTCACACCTCTGATGCTCACGCTGATAAGTCTAGCTCAGGTGTCAACAATTGACCCTAGGGTTTTTTTTTTTTAGTATGAAATTTATTGTCAAATTGGTTTCCATACAACACCCAGTGCTCATCCCAAAAGGTGCCCTCCTCAATACCCATCACCCACCCTCCCCTCCCTCCCACCCCCCATCAACCCTCAGTTTGTTCTGTTTTTAACAGTCTCTTATGCTTTGGCTCTCTCCCACTCTAACCTCTTTTTTTTTTTTTTTTCTTCCCCTCCCCCATGGGTTTCTGTTAAGTTTCTCAGGATCCACATAAGAGTGAAACCATATGGTATCTGTCTTTCTCTGTATGGCTTATTTCACTTAGCATCACACTCTCCAGTTCCATCCACATTGCTACAAAAGGCCATATTTCATTTTTTCTCATTGCCACATAGTATTCCATTGTGTATATAAACCACAATTTCTTTATCCATTCATCAGTTGATGGACATTTAGGCTCTTTCCAGAATTTGGCTATTGTGGAGAGTGCTGCTATAAACATTGGGGTACAAGTGCCCCTATGCATCAGTACTCCTGTATCCCTTGGGTAAATTCCTAGCAGTGTTATTGCTGGGTCATAGGGTAGGTCTATTTTTAATTTTCTGAGGAACCTCCACACTGCTTTCCAGAGCGGCTGCACCAATTTGCATTCCCACCAACAGTGCAAGAGGGGTCCCGTTTCTCCACATCCTCTCCAGCATCTATAGTCTCCTGATTTGTTCATTTTGGCCACTCTGACTGGCGTGAGGTGATACCTGAGTGTGGTTTTGATTTGTATTTCCCTGATAAGGAGCGACGTTGAACATCTTTTCATGTGCCTGTTGGCCATCCGGATGTCTTCTTTAGAGAACTGTCTATTCATGTTTTCTGCCCATTTCTTCACTGGGTTTTTGTTTTTAGGGTGTGGAATTTGGTGAGCTCTTTAGAGATTTTGGATACTAGCCCTTTGTCCGATATGTCATTTGCAAATATCTTTTCCCATTCCGTTGGTTGCCTTTTAGTTTTGTTGGTTGTTTCCTTTGTTGTGCAGAAGCTTTTTATCTTCCTAAGGTCCCAGTAATTCACTTTTGCTTTTAATTCCCTTGCCTTTGGGGATGTGTCGAGTAAGAGATTGCTACGGCTGAGGTCAGAGAGGTCTTTTCCTGCTTCCTCCTTTAAGGTTTCGATGGTTTCCTGTCTCACATTCAGGTCCTTTATCCATTTTGAGTTTATTTTTGTGAATGGTGTGAGAAAGTGGTCTAGTTTCAACCTTCTGCATGTTGCTGTCCAGTTCTCCCAGCACCATTTGTTAAAGAGACTGTCTTTTTTCCATTGGATATTCTTTCCTGCTTTGTCGAAGATGAATTGGCCATACGTTTGTGGGTCTAGTTCTGGGGTTTCTATTCTATTCCAGTGGTCTATGTGTCTGTTTTTGTGCCAATACCATGCTGTCTTGATGATGACAGCTTTGTAGTAGAGGCTAAAGTCTGGGATTGTGATGCCTCCTGCTTTGGTCTTCTTCTTCAAAATTACTTCGGTTATTCGGGGCCTTTTGTGGTTCCATATGAATTTTAGGATTGCTTGTTCTAGTTTCGAGAAGAATGCTGGTGCAATTTTGATTGGGATTGCATTGAATGTGTAGATAGCTTTGGGTAGTATTGACATTTTGACAACATTTATTCTTCCAATCCATGAGCAGGGAATGTCTTTCCATTTCTTTAAATCTTCTTCAATTATCTTCATAAGGTTTCTATAGTTTTCAGCATACAGATCTTTTACATCTTTGGTTAGATTTATTCCTAGGTATTTTATGCTTCTTGGTGCAATTGTGAATGGCATCTGTTTCTTTGTTTGTCTTTCTGTTGCTTGATTGTTAGGGTATAAGAATGCAACTGATTTCTGTACATTGATTTTGTATCCTGCAACTTTGCTGAATTCATGTATCAGTTCTAGCAGACTTTTGGTGGAGTCTATCGGATTTTCCATGTATAATATCATGTCATCTGCAAAAAGCGAAAGCTTGACTTCATCTTTGCCAATTTTGATGCCTTTGATTTTCTTTTGTTGTCTGATTGCTGATGCTAGAACTTCCAACACTATGTTAAACAACAGCGGTGAGAGTGGGCATCCCTGTCGTGTTACTGATCTCAGGGAAAAGCACTCAGTTTTTCCCCGTTGAGGATGATGTTAGCTGTGGGCTTTTCATAAATGGCTTTTATGACCTTTAAGTATGTTCCTTCTATCCCGATTTTCTCAAGGGTTTTTATTAAGGAAGGGTGCTGGATTTTGTCAAAGGCCTTTTCTGCATTGATTGACAGGATCATATGGTTCTTCTCTTTTTTTTTTTTGTTAATGTGATGTATCACGTTGATTGATTTGTGACTGTTGAACCAGCCCTGCATCCCAGGAATGAATCCCACTTGATCATGGTGAATAATTCTTTTTATATGCCGTTGAATTCGATTTGCTAGTATCTTATTGAGAATTTTTGCATCCATATTCATCAGGGATATTGGCCTGTAGTTCTCTTTTTTTACTGGGTCTCTGTCTGGTTTAGGAATCAAAGTAATACTGGCTTCATAGAATGAGTCTGGAAATTTTCCTTCACTTTCTACTTCTTGGAATAGCTTGAGAAGGATAGGTATTATCCCTGCTTTAAACATCTGGTAGAACTCCCCCGGGAAGCCATCTGGCCCTGGATCTTATTTGTTGGGAGATTTTTGATAACCGATTCAATTTCTTCGCTGGTTATGGGTCTGTTCAAGCTTTCTATTTCCTCCTGATTGAGTTTTGGAAGAGTGTGGGTGTTTAGGAATTTGTCCATTTCTTCCAGGTTGTCCAATTTGTTGGCATATAATTTTTCATAGTATTCCCTGATAATTGTTTGTATCTCTGAGGGATTGGTTGTAATAATTCTATTTTCATTCATGATTTTATCTATTTGGGTCATCTCCCTTTTCTTTTTGAGAAGCCTGGCTAGAGGTTTGTCAATTTTGTTTATTTTTTCAAAAAACCAACTCTTGGTTTTGTTGATCTGCTCTACAGTTTTTTTAGATTCTATATTGTTTATTTCTGCTCTGATCTTTATTATTTCTCTTCTTCTACTGGGTTTAGGCTGTCTTTGCTGTTCTGCTTCTATTTCCTTTAGGTGTGCTGTTAGATTTTGTATTTGGGATTTTTCTTGTTTCTTGAGATAGGCCTGGATTGCAATGTATTTTCCTCTCAGGACTGCCGTCGCTGTGTCCCAAAGCGTTTGGATTGTTGTATTTTCATTTTCTTTTGTTTCCATATATTTTTAAATTTCTTCTCTAATTGCCTGTTTGACCCACTCATTTGTTAGTAGGGTGTTCTTTAACCTCCATGCTTTTGGAGGTTTTCCAGACTTTTTTCTGTGGTTGATTTCAAGCTTCATAGCATTGTGGTCTGAAAGTATGCATGGTATGATTTCAATTCTTGTAAACTTATGAAGGGCTGTGTTGTGACCCAGTATATGATCTATCTTGGAGAATGTTCCATGTGCACTCGAGAAGAAAGTATATTCTGTTGCTTTGGGATGCAGAGTTCTAAATATATCTGTCAAGTCCATCTGATCCAATGTCTCATTCAGGGCCCTTGTTTCTTTATTGACCGTGTGTCTAGATGATCTATCCATTTCTGTAAGTGGGGTGTTAAAGTCCCCTGCAATTACCACATTCTTATCAATAAGGTTGCTTGTGTTTATGAGTAATTGTTTTATATATTTGGGGGCTCCCGTATTCGGCGCATAGACATTTATAATTGTTAGTTCTTCCTGATGGATAGACCCTGTAATTATTATATAATGCCTTTCTTCATCTCTTGTTACAGCCTTTAATTTAAAGTCTAGTTTGTCTGATATAAGTATGTCTACTCCAGCTCTTTTGGCTTCCAGTAGCATGATAAATCGTTCTCCATCCCCTCACTCTCAATCTAAAGGTGTCCTCAGGTCTAAAATGAGTCTCTTGTAGACAGCAAATACATGGGTCTTGGTTTTTTATCCATTCTGATACCCTATGTGTTATGGTTGGCGCATTTAATCCATTTACATTCAGTGTTATTATAGAAAGATACGGGTTTAGAGTCTTTGTGATGTCTGTATGTTTCATGCTTGTAGTGATGTCTCTGGTACTTTGTCTCACAGGGTCCCCCTTAGGATCTCTTGTAGGGCCGGTTTAGTGGTGACAAATTCCTTCAGTTTTTGTTTCTTTGGGAAGACCTTTATCTCTCCTTCTATTCTAAATGACAGACTTGCTGGATAAAGGATTCTTGGCTGCATATTTTTCCTGTTTAGCACACTGAAAATATCGTGCCAATCCTTTCTGGCCTGCCAAGTTTCAAAAGAGAGATCAGTCATGAATCTTATAGGTGTCCCTTTATATGTGAGGGCACGTTTATCCCATGCTGCTTTCAGAATTTTCTTCTTATCCTTGTATTTTGCCAGTTTCACTATGATATGTTGTGCAGAAGATCGATTCAAGTTACGTCTGAAGGGAGTTCTCTGTGCCTCTTGGATTTCAATGCCTTTTTCCTTCCCCAGTTCAGGGAAGTTCTCAGCTATAATTTCTTCAAGTACACCTTCAGCACCTTTCCCTCTCTCTTCCTCCTCTGGGATACCAATTATGCGTATATTATTTTTTTTTAGTGTATCACTTAGTTCTCTAATTTTCCCCTCATACTCCTGGATTTTTTTATCTCTCTTTCTCTCAGCTTCCTCTTTTTCCATAACTTTATCTTCTAGTTCACCTATTCTCTCCTCTGCCTCTTCAATCCGAGCTGTCGTCGTTTCCATTTTGTTTTGCATTCATTTAAAGCGCTTTTCAGCTCCTCCTGGCTGTTCCTTAGTCCCTCGATCTCTGTAGCAAGAGATTCTCTGCTGTCCTCTATACTGTTTTCAAGCCCAGAGATTAATTTTATGACTATTATTCTAAATTCACTTTCTGTTATATTATTTAAATCCTTTTTGATCAGTTCATTAGCTGTTGTTTTTTCCTGGAGATTCTTCTGAGGGGAATTCTTCCGCTTGGTCATTTTGGATAGTCCCTGGAGTGGTGAGGACCTGCGGGGCACTTCCCCTGTGCTGTGGTGTATACCTGGAGTTGGTGGGCGGGGCCGCAGTCCAACCTGATGTCTGCCCCCAGCCCACCGCTGGGGCCACAGTCAGTCTGGTGCGTGCCTTCTCTTCCCCTCTCCTAGGGGCGGGATTCACTGTGGGGTGGTGTGGCCCGTCTGGGCTACTTGCACACTGCCAGGGTTGTGATGCTGGGGATCTGGCATATTAGCTGGGGTGGATAGGCAAGGTGTACGGGGGCAGGAGGGGCAGGCTTAGCTCGCTTCTCCTTAGGTGATCTACTTCAGGAGGGGCCCTGTGGCAGCGGGAGGGAGTCAGATCCGCTGCTGGAGGTTTGGCTCCGCAGAAGCACAGCGTTGGGTGTTTGCGCGGAGCGAGCAAGTTCCCTGGCAGGAACTGGTTCCCTTTGGGATTTTGGCTGGGGGATGAGTGAGGGAGATGGCGCTGGTGAGCGCCTTTGTTCCCCACCAAACTGAGCTCTGTCGTCCGGGGGCTCAGCAGCTCTCCCTCCCTTTCTCCTCCAGCCTTCCTGCTTTCTGAGCAGAGCTGTTAACTTATGACTTCCCAGACGCTAAGTCGCGCTTGCTGTGGGAACACAGTCTGTCAGGCCCCTCCGCTTTTGCCAGCCAGACTCGGGGTCTCTGCTTGGCCGGCGAGCCACCCCTCCGCCCCGGCTCCCTCCTGCCAGTCCGTGGAGCGCGCACCGCCTCCCCGCCCTTCCTACCCTCTTCCGTGGGCCTCTCGTCTGCACTTGGCTCTGGAGACTCCGTTCTGCTAATCCCCTGGCGGTTTTCTGGGTTATTTAGGCAGGTGTAGGTGGAATCTAAGTGATCAGCAGGATGCGCGGTGAGCCTAGCGTCCTCCTACGCCGCCATCTTCCCTCTCTCTCGACCCTAGGGTTTTGTTAGCAGTGATGTGGACTTACCTATGAAAGTCTGCTTGCATACCCCACATATAACTTTAGAGCTTCCTTTAGTCATAAGGCACTTTGCACAGTACCTGACATATAGAGGCAATCATGATGGCTATGATTATGATAGTAAGGTATGGCCCAGTGATTTAGAATCCCACTCTAAAGCCAGATAGTCCAAGGTGCAGCTGTGTGATTTTGGATATTATTTCCAAATATCTCTAAGTATCAAATCATCACCACTGAAATGAAAGCAATGATGGTATCTCCTATATTGCATTATTACAAGAATTAAATGAGCTAATATAGTAAAGGATTTAGCTTGGTGCCTGGCATACAATAGATGTTCACTAAATATTCCTTTTGATGATAACACTGTTAGTATTAATTTCAGCATTCAACCTCAAGTTTGAGAGACCCTTGACAATAGCATGTAAGATTTGGTGCTAAAACTAGCAGCCTGTATCAGGTTCCCATGGCCTGATGAGAGGCCTGCACAGAGCAGTGCCCCATCTGGCCCTGTGCAGAGCACACAGGTACTGAGAAATTTAAGAGCCTCCTTCAAGTCTCTGAGTTCAGCACATGGGTGTTTGTAATACAGCCTCAGCCCATAGTTATCAACAGACCTCTCAGTCTCAAACCCTTCTGCCAGAGAGGCTGCTAGAAACCCATCCAAGCACAGGGAGCCCTGATCCTGCAGCTTGATAGAGTGAGACCAAGGAGAAATGGTGAGAGATCTCAAGCTTCTGGTAGCCCAGGAGACTCAAGGAAATACCATCTACAGATCCAAGATCTCCACCCATCTCTTCTGGAAAGATCCCCACAATAGGTTATTTAGGCAAGCAAACACCTAACTCAGGATTCCAAGACAGACAGCCTTCATGTTATTTGATCTAAATTTCTAATCTCCCCTGAGAGCTCCAAGATGCAGCACGAGGCCCAGTAACAAAGAGACAAGCTGACAAAGAAAGAACACTTAGAGTCAGAGCCCAGCTCTAGTATATCCTCAATGTGTCATTATAAGAACCAAAGAGATGTGACTGCTATAGAGTATAAATCAGAATAGTCATTATTAACATTTATTATCATTACACATGCTATGAATTTTCCATCACAAAGCTCAGTGTGCAAAAATTTAACTTTCTATAACTGAACTCAGTTTTGGGGTTAAATTCCCATTTTGCCTGGTGCATAAACTTAACCTAGCTACTTCTAGACACACTAATTCTCTCCCAGCTAAATTCAGACATTTCAGGGTGAAGAGTCAGTGTTTTCTCCTGCCCACTCTCTTTTTCTGGATTGGAGATCTCAGATCTCAGATATCCCAGGGTAAAGGTGAAGGACAGGGCAATTGTTCTCATTAAATCTTGGAATGGCAGAGGCAGTGGATCCACAGGGACTCTGACATCCACATGTCTCCTTCAGACCCAAAAGCTCTCTCCTGGCTATTTCCATACTCAGATTCAGAAGTTCTTTTCCTTGCCACTTATTGAGGGCTGTCTAAGACACTTTGGTAACTAGAAACAGAGCACCATCTATTTGTTCCTACAGCCAAGTGTTCCTGCACCAAATTGGGGTAGAAATGCTTTTGGTATCCTCCAGACACATCTGGGAAATGAGCTTAGCTGCCCTCTGTAGCATATCCCTTCAAACCCACTAGAGGTGTCTACAGTCACCAGCCATCTACAGATATCTTCCAGGTCATAAAGTCTAAACCAAATAGATTTTGTCTCTGTCCTTATGGAGCTAGTGACATAAGACAAAGAGTAAAGCCAACACATAAATGAATATAGGATTACAAATTGAGAAAATGCTATAAAGGTAACAAATAGAAGGCAGTGGTGGAAGAAAACAGGGGTGGGAGAGCCTACTTATATAAAGTGATCAGCATCAAGTAAGGCTGTCTGAGGAGCTGATAGATAAGCTGAATGAGACCTGAAGGAAGGGAAGGAGCCCACAGGTGAAAATTAGGGCTAGGGAGAGGTGATGGGGCAGACACTCAGGCATAGAAACAGATATGGTGAAAAGGTACTAAAAAGAATCAAAGCTTGATGTGGTCTTGAAATACAAGGTCAAAGTGATTGAAACACAAGCAGAGTCTGAAAGTCATGGTGAAGAGTTGAAATTTAACCCAAGTAAAATGTGAAGTCATAGAAACATTCACTTTTAGTTTTTTTTTTTATCATTACATTATTTTAACATGGAAAAAAATGGATTTTTCTCAACAGAGACAGTATGGCCATCCCCAGAAGACATTTGGAAACATGTAGGGATATTTTTGGTTGTCACAATGATTTGAGCATACTACTGGGATTTAGGGAGGTTCAGGGATGCTAAACACCCTGCAATGTACAAGACAAGTCTACTCAATGAAGAATTTCTCAGTCAAGTCCTGGTGCTTCTAATGAGATTCAGTGGGGATCTGGCAGCTGTGTGGAGGCAAGAGTGGGGGAAAGACAATCATGGTAGCAGAGACATAATTAGGATTGCAGTGGCACTGTCCAAATGAGAAAAGATGATGACAAGAGTAGGACTGGGGTCCCATAGATCAAGAACAGTGAAAAGGTGGGCAAATATGAGCAGACATCTTAAATTGGGCACACTGTGTTTCTTGTTAAATAAGGCACAGTCCCAGAGTCTTTCTCAACATCACTCCTGGCAGCCATCAGCAATTGTTTTCAGTTAACAACTGAAGCAAACCTATTTGGAAAATACCTGATTTGGATAGTTATTCAGAGATGGAGCAAAGATACAAAGGAAAGAAATAAGGAGTAAGTCTGGAAAAGGATGTTTTTGAATGATGTAATATTCATGCAAACCCATATGCCTAGATGAGATTATTAAATAAAAAGGACAATAGATTTTCCCTCTTTTAGAGGATTCCTCTTGGAAGTCCACCAGATTGTTATCTCTCTCTCTTTCACTTTTATCCCTACCAAAGCTTCACAGCTGCAATTTGAGTGTTCTCCACAATTAAAAAAAAAAAAAAGCCCCTAAAGGCTTGCCTATCACTCAGAAAATTAGATGCCATGCATAATTAGATTAATTTGGCATAACATTCATCTGAAATGTGAACATGCTATTAATAATGAAAGCAAACATATGGAGCAAGTGTCCTTACTCTGCTGAGAGAGTGTTGCTAAGTTATGAACTCCACACACAAAATATCACTCTGCTTTTCCTATAAAAAAAAAAAGGTGGCATGATTAAAAATATTTTACAGAGTACTGGAAACTCAGAAGATTCCCCACTCAGGGACTTTATTGCTCTGTGGAAAGAGTTAGCATTCACCCCAATTGATGACCCTAATCTTGGGCAAATTCAGAAGCAATACCATTCTGAATCAGTAACACGTACTCTGTCTCCTCTCTACTTCTTGATCAATGTTATCCTGCATCCTTTTGTGGGAAAAGATTACAGATAAGACCCTAGAATGAGGACAACTTTAGTTTTCCATTCATAGAGCTGAAAGGAATATAGTAGGTAGGAAACAGGAGATGTGCAGTTTCCTTGTTAAGAATGCCAGATTCATTAGGATCTCTACCAACTGCAGCTTTGTCACACCACAAAGGTTCCTGCACATCATGACACATCTTGGAGGCTTGCTGCCTTCTTCCCTAGGCAATGTGGCACTGTGATGCACATTCACAGGTATAAGTACTCATGTGAAAATTTAGATAAGGAAAGTATTTAAAACAAGCCTACCTGAATCCAAGATATGGAAAATAGATCACACAGGTATGATACAATGGGAAAACAAACTGTGTTCTCTCTCTAGTCCCCCTGATTAATCCACTATGGAAATTGGGTCTATCTTTCATACTAAATGACCTGAGAAGGTTTGTTCACTACAAACCAGACTTTCTTTAAAGTTCTCTAAAGGATTCTGTCATCAAGAAAGCTTCCTTAATTATGTTCAATCATAAAAGAAAATGGAATGGCGAATCTATGCATTAAAAGGCAGTCTTTCAATGAGTCTTGACGAGTAGATATTAAAGACATGATGATGGACATGTTTCTGAACCAAAGCTAAGAGCAGGACCCCTGGCACTAGAGATGGGCCCAAGGTCCTGCTGGTCACAGATTGGTATCTAACCAAGCATTCCTTTGATTACTGAAGCAAAAAAAAAAAAAAAAAAAAAAAAAAAAAAAGAAAGAAAAGAAAAAGGTTTAAGTGGGCAAGCTGCTCAAGTCCCACATATTTCTGGCTGGTAACATCATATATCTGCCTAGTACAAGATCTGAAATTGACCTTCAATCTGAATTATTCCTGCCATTATCCAAAGCTAGCTTGTGGAAGTTTACATAAGTTATTTTGCTATTCCAAATATATTTGGAAACTTAATTCTTTCTAGAATCACTTATAAAGTTATAGCAGATACTGTTGATGGCTTCAATTCCCTCAGTTCACTTGAGGTCACCTGAAGCTGTGACAGATGGCTCCAAAATGGTGACAGCTTCTTGCCTCAAAACTTTGCACCTCTTAGTGTCTTCCTGAGGACTTTCTCCAGCAACACCAGAGCTAACTCCACTAAATGCGAGTGTAAACTGGAACTGGCAGAGCACAAGGGATAATCCTCAACCAATAGAGATGGAAGGGAATAAATGCTTCAATTTCCCTGCCTTCTGGTGGACAACTTCAGATGTATTCCATACAGTTTCTTTCAGGGCTCCTGGTCAGATGGATCTCCAGTAAGCCATTCATTTACATACCTTTTATGGGTTTTTTTCCCTCCTCTGTCTCACTTTTCCCAGTCACTCATTTGTGCTTCCTGGATAGTCCTTAAATTGGAGTTTGCTTCTGCAGGAAACCAAACTAAGACAAAAACAGGTAGTTTTAATCATTCCCTAAATTATATGGTTTATAAAATAGTACTTCCTTACATATTTTCTGAAATATATGTATGTTTTTATATGCAGGTATGCACATCAAAGTTTTTAGCGAATAAGATCAAATTATGTGATAAACACAAAAATACACCACACAGGTCCTCTGTAAAGAGGGAGCCTTTTTCCCCAGATACTGGAAGTCAGTATCTGTCAGTATCCTCCAGCGGTCAGTCCACTCAAAGAATGCTCACATGTAGTGTGCACCTAGCCCCTGAGTGAGTTCAACACCCATATTGGGGCCTTGGTATTTGGGATAGGAGAGATCATAGAGAAGAAAACCAATGGAAAGCCATTGAAACTGTCCCCCATCCCTAGCCAAAAGATTAACTCTAAAACAATAGCACATTTCAAGGGTAGTTGGGAAGGTGATATTGGCCTAAAAGATCCTAACAATGCAGGGAAGAACAGAAAGAAAAAAATGAGGAAAAAATGAAGAAGTTCAGAAACACATAGCACAACATCATACATACCAACATAAACATAAGAGAAGTCACAGGAGAAGAAAGAAAGACAGCAAAAATATTTGAAAACATAATAATCAAAAACTTCCCAAACTGTATGAAAACCTTTTCTCTATACATCTGTGGAACTCAATAAACTCTTACAGGATAAAACCAAAGAAGTCCACACCTATACACATTATAGTCAAATATAGAAAAAAAAAGAGTATATAAATAGTCTCAAGTGGGCCTGGTGATTTAATATATAATAGAGATGACATTTCAATTCACTGAGGAAATCTGGATTGTTCAGTTAACACCATTGGGCCATCAGATTAGTGATCTAGAAAAAATAAATAAATTGTATCCCTCATTCATTCATTTTTTCCAAAATAAATTCTTGATGAAATATTTACAAAAAAATGAAACCATAAAAACACTAGGAAGAGGTTCTGGTCCAACATGGTAACATAGAGGGCTTCTGAGCTTCCCTCCTCTCATGGACACAACAAATCTACAACTACACATGGAGAAATTCCCTTTGAAAGAAATCTAGAAACTAACTGAGCAATTGCTATGGATTAGATGAACTACTCCCCACGCAGCAATATATAATCAGGAGGGAACCCACAACTCCCAACTACTCCTTGAAGAGCAAAGGTTTGGACCCAATATCTAGCACCCTAACTTTTAAAACTTACACCTGAAGGACAGGTCCCCAGAATACCTAGCTCTGAAAACAAATGAGGCTTGCACCCATGATACTCATAAGACTGTAACAAAGGAACCATTTTTAAGAAGATCACGAAGACTAGCTTTGGCTATACCCTCCCCTCCCCCCCAATCCAGGGCTCAGCCCACAAGGAGCAGACAGACATACCCATTTCCCAATCTTTCCCTGAAAGAGGCCTATTTTGACATAGCTTTATTTGCATACTTCAAAAGCTACTTCAGGGTCAGACTTCTTATTTAGCACGCATCATCTAAGAGCTGACTGCAATTCTCCTGAGAGATTGAGGAGGCCAGTGGATGCCATCTCCACATTCCCCCACTGGCCCACTTCAGGTCACTGATGTCTCCCTGGAAGGAGTTTGTGCACATGTCTGGTGCCCCAAAATTAAAAGACAACCTTTGTAATGGGAGAAAATATTTGCAAATTATATATCTGATAGAGGGTTAATATCCAAATAGATAAAGAACTCATGCAATTGAACAGCCAAAAAAACAAAAAAAAGCCCAATTAAAAAATGGGCAGAGAAACTGAATAGACATTTTTCCAAAGAAGACATACAGATGGCCAACAAGTATATGAAAAGGTTCTCAACATCACTAATAAACATCAGGGAAATTCAAATAAAAACCACAATGAGATATCACTCCTTTTCTGTTAGGATAGCTATTATCAAAAAGATAAGAAATAATAAAGAGGGGATGTGGAGAAAAGGGAGCCTTCATGCACTGTTGGTGGGAATTTAAATTTGTGCAACTACTGTGAAAACATCATGGAAGTTCTTTAAAAATTTAAAAATAGAACTACCATATGATCCAAGATTCCACTACTGGCATCCACTTAAAGATAATGAACACCCTAGTTTGAAAAGATAAGTGCATCCCTATGTTTATTGCAGCATTATTTACAGTAGAAAGTATTTACAGTAGAAAAGATATGGAAGCAACCAAAGTATCCATCAATAGATAAATGGATAAAGAAGATGTGGTGTATGTATACAGTGGAATATTACTCAACCATAAAAAGGAGAGCTTTCCATTTACAACAACATGGATGGACCTACAGGGTATTATGCTAAGTGAAATTACACAATCAGAGAAAGACAAATGCCATATGACTTCACTTATATGTGGAATTAAAATAAATAAATAAATAAATAAATAAACAAACAAGCAAACAAAACAGACTCATGAATACAGAAAACAAACTGATGGTTGCCAAAGGGGAAGGATGAGTAAAATAGGTGAAGGGGATTAAGAGATGCAATATTCCAGTTATAAAATAAGTAAGTCATGGAGATGAAAAGTACAGCATAGGAATATAGTCAATAATATTGTAATAACATTGTATGGTGACTATACTTATCATGGTGAGCATTGAATAATATATGGAACTGTCAAGTCAGTATGTTGTACACCTGAAATTAATATATTATTGTAACATTATAACATTGTCTACTATACCTCAAAAATACAAAGAAAAGATAAAACATCAAATTTTAAAATTATACTTGTAAGGTGAAATAATTTTTGTAAATTCCAAAAATACTTAATAATTATTAAATCAAAATAAGTGTATATGTAGTAGAAGTATAAAAGTTTGAACAAAAGGAATAGTGATTTTCTCTTAGGAGGAAAAGAGAGGAATCTGATATGATGAGTGATTTAAATTGTATATGAAATGATTTACTACCAAAAAAAGAAAAAAGAAAAAATGTCCATTGTTAAATATTGAAGTTAAATATAGTGTTAATCATACAATAAAAAAAAAAAACACATTGAGATACCACCCCACCCATTTTAGAATGGCTATTACCAAAAACACAAGAAATAAGTGTTGGAGAGAATGTAGAGAAAAGGGAAAACTTGTGTTGTGTTTGTGGGAATGTAAATTGGTGCAGCCACTATGGAAAACAATGTGGAGCTTCTTCAAAACATTAAAAATAGAACTACCATATATCCAGTAATCCCACTTCCAAGTAAATATCCAAAGGAAATGAAAAGAGGATATCCAAAAGATCTGCTCTCCCATGTTTATTGCAGTGTTATTCACAGTAGCCAAGATATGGAAACAATATATTCCCACTATATTTATATATATAATATATTTAAATAGCTTATAGATATAGATATACACACTATATGATGGAATATTATTTAGCCATGAGAAAGAAGAAAATTCTGCTATTTGGGACAACATGGATGGATCTTTGAAGGCATTATGCTAAAAGTGAAATAAGCTATACAAAGAAAGACAAATATAACAAGCCATCTTATATGTGAAATCCTAAAAATGCTGAACTCAGAAACAGAGAGTAGAAAACCAGTTGCCACAGGCTGGAGGATAAGAGAACAGGACAAGGTTGGTAAAAATGTACAAACTTTCAGCTAGAAGCTGAATGAGGTCTAAGGATCTAATGTAAAATATGTTGACTATAATTGATAACAATTATAAATTAAATTTGCTAAAAGAGTAGAACTTAAATATTCTCACCAAAAAAAAGGAAGAAGAAGAAAAGAAAAAAGACTAATGTGAGGTGATGGATGTGTTAAGTAGATGAGAGAAATTCTTTCAAAATATATAGGTATATCAGATCACCATCATGTACACTTTAAATATCTTACAACTTTATATATCAATTATACCACAATAAAGCTGAAATTTTTAGAAAACAATAGGAAAAAAACACAAGTGAAAATATTTATTGTCTTAGAAAAAATCAGTTTTGCCAAAAAAACAAAATGTTATGAAGGGAAATACTGTCCATGCTGATTACATTAAATTTTTCAATTTCAGAGTAGCAGAAAGCAAAACCAAAATCAGAAGGAAAAACAAAATATAACTGTAAAATATTTGCAACACATTAAACACAGAAGGCTTAATAGATAAATGTGTTAACAAATCAAAAAGAAAGGCATTCACAGAGAAAAGAAGAAATAAAATAGCTAACAAATAACAACCATGGTGACTATCACTCATATTTAAAGACAAAGTTAAAATGCAATCAACACAGGGTGCCTGGGTGACTCGGTTAAGCATCTGACTTGGGCTCAGGTCATGATCTCACAGTTTGTGGGATCTCACATCTGGCTCTGTGCTGGCAGCTTGGAGCCTGGAGCCTGCTTCAGATTCTGTGTCTCTCTCTCAATCTGCCCCTCCGCTGTTCTCATTCTCTCTTTCTCTTCTCTCTCTCTCTCTCTCTCAAATAAATAAACATTAAAAAAATTTTAAATAAAATTAAAAAATGCAATTAAAGCCATTTTCACATATCAGATTTTGTTTTATCTTCCTTAAATTTATGTCAGAGTAAACAAGGATGTAACTAATTTTTGTGGTCATTGTTTCACAATATATACATATATCAATCATCACATTGTATACCTTAAACTTACACAATGCTATATGTCAATTATCTCAATAAAGTTGGAGGGGGAAACATTAAAAGATGTAGTAATTAAGACTTACACTGGATGGCAGTTTGCAATATCCATTAGAATTTTTGCAGTTTATACCCTTTCTCCTAGAATTCCCACATGCAGCTATTTTACCCTGTAGAAACACTTATACAAAGTGCAAAAGAAATACATCCAATAGGATATTTATTACAATAAAGTAATAGTGAAAAAAACCAAATACTTAAATTCCCATTAAAGAGTTCAATCAAATTATGGGGTGCCTGGGTAGCTCAGTCAGCTGAGCATCCCACTTCGGCTCAGGTCATGATCTCGCGGTTTGTGAGTTTGAGCCCTGCATGGGGCTCTGTGCTGACAGCTCAGAGCCTGGAACCTGCTTTGGATTCTGTGTCTCCCTCTCTCTGCCCCTCCCCTGCTCATGTTCTGTCTCTCCCTCTCTCTCAAAAATAAACATTAAAAAAAGAGTTCAATCAAATTATCCATTGTTGATGATGGTATTTAACATTATGTTACCTGCAAAGAAAAATTATGTTACCTACATTTAAAACTATATAAACCTGGGGCACCTGGGTGGCTTAGTCGGTTGAGCATCTGACTTCAGCTCAGGTCATAATCTCGCAGTTCATGACATTAAGCCCTGCTTTGGGCTTTGTGCTGACAGCTCAGAGCCTGGAGCCTGCTTTGGATTCCGTGTCTCCCTCTCTCTCTGCTCCTTCCCTGCTTACACTCTCTCTCTCAAAAATAAGTAAACATTTTTAAAAACTATATAAACTTTAAATGCTAATCACAGCATTTGTGTCATAGACTACAAATATGAAAACATTTCTTTTTTGTTAAATTTTATTAAATCCAAGCTAGTTAACATATAGTGTAGTAATGGTATTAGGAGTAGAATTTAGTGATTCATCACTTACATATAACACCTAGTGCTCATCCCAACAAGTGCCCTCCTTAATGCCCATCACCCATTTAGCCTATCCCCCCAGCCAACATCCCACCAACAACCTTTAGTTTGTTCTCTGCATTTAAGAGTTTCTTATGGTTTGGCTCCCTCTCTGTTTTTCTCTTATTTTCCCTTCCTTCCCCCAGGTTTGCCTGTTATGTTTTTTAAATTCCATACATGGGTGAAATCATATGATATTTGTCTTTCTCTGACTGACTTACTTCATTCAGCATAATACACTCTAGCTCCACCCACATTGTTGCAAATGGTTTAATTCTTTTTGATCGCCGAGTAATATTCCATTGGGTATATATACCGTATCTTTATCCATTCGTCAGTTGATGGACATTTGGGATCTTTCTATAATTTGAATATTGTTGATAATGCTGCTATAAATATTGGGTCCATGTGTCCCTTTGAATCAGCATTTTTTTATTCTTTGGATAAATATCTAGAAGTGCAATTTCTGTGTCATAGGGTAGTTCTATTTTTTAAAAATTAAAAATAGAAAACATTTCTGTATTAACTTTATACCAAGACTTCATCTCTGAAAGACAGAATGCACAAAATGTTGCTTAGAAATACTGGGAAACAAGAGTCAGAGAATATCAGAATTGGAAGGGCAATGAGAGATTATCTAGTCCTCTATTTTTTTAATTTTTCATATGGAAAATTATTACCCAGAAAAGAGAAGTAACTTGCCCACAGTCACACAGAGATAGAGAAGGTATAAGACCTTGGGTCCACCAGTTTAGTTTTTGCTTATCAGAAAATCATAAGTCTTTTGGGGGCAGGTCCTCTGTCTCCTTTCCCTCTCATCCTCCATGATCCACACAGTGCAATGCACATAGTAGAGCTTTAATGCAAAAATTACAGAAGGAAGAACAAATAGTTAATTTTAAACAGTTGGCTGATCATCACCCAATCTGCTTGGGCTGCCAAGACATATAATTTCCCATTATGATCTGTCTGCCCAGTTATTTTAAAGATCAGACCAGAAGAATTTCAAGGCATGATGCATCCTTTTCAGCACACTGACTAGAGTCAAATAGTTAAGCTCCTTCAGGCCAAATATCTCCCCACATCTTAATGTAATTTCATAATGCATATTAGGAAGATGTTACCTATAATTTACTGAACCTTAAGCCCAACATTTGAATTATTTTCTATGAAGCTCAATGTAAATCATTAACCCAGAGCTCAGAAATTTTGCCCCCAATCCTGTGCCTTTTTACTGTAGCAAGACCCAGACTAGATATTCTGTTCCTCTTGATGAAATTTTTTTCTGTCTGGTTCTCCCGGAAACAAATGCTGAGACAAGGATTCAAGAGTAAGAAATTTATTTAGAAGGTAATCCCAGGAAACATAGGGAAGAGAGTAGGAAAGTAAGATAGAGCAGGAAGTAACAAATAAAAGGTGAGTTGAGCTAATTACCACTATAGACAACTAAGGCTTGATCTTTCTGGGGAACTCCAAGAGCCAGTGCAGAACACCATCTTCAGAGTTATCTACCAGAGGGAAAAGGGACTGGGGCATTTACACACCAACTCAATCCATCCTTCATTGTCACCTATTCCTGGAGGGCATTATCTTGCTCTTCTGGTCTTCCAAAATGTAAGAAGAATAAATTCTGGCCTCCAGAGAAAATGCTCAGGCAGTTGTAAGCCTGTATTAAGATGTTAAGACTCAAGGGAGTATGAGTGAGCCACAGACACTATCTCCTACATATATTTTGTCAGCAAAGAAACAGTTAAATTTCAACTAATAGGGAGGACTGAGTGAGAAGGAATTTAAATCTTGGGACCGGGCTTTAAAGAACTTTAGGTCAAGTCCCCACTCCTAAGATTGTATCTGTTGCCCAAAACGGTTGACCTATACATTCACTGACTTCTTCACATCTCTCAATGCAAAGAGAGACTTAAAAACTGTTTCAGGTTAATCAGAAGTAAAATATTTTGCCATAATAAAATCGCTGTAGATGGAAATTGGAGCTACTCCATGAAAGAGAGTGTGTGCCTGAGCTCAGAGCTGCCAATGTGCACTTTATTGGTGCTGGGAAGAGGTAATTGAAGCAAAGCAGTTCCTCCCTAGTGGTGGGTAAATGAGCTTTAGCAGCTACTGCAGGAAGCTAATTATCACCAAGAGACTTTCTGAGCATGCTCCATGGAAGAGACCATCTGTGGTCGTTTCTGAGGATGTGCACCCAGCACTGGGCAGGCTCCACAAAGAGGGTCATGGCACCACTTCTGAGTTCCCCCATCCTTCCCTGACCTCTGTCCCTCCCTTGCACTGTGCAAAAAGGCTCTCTCCCTTGTCACCACTCAACCATGGGGCAGTCAGGGACAATACCATTTCTCAAGGTGGGCACTTCACCTCCAGGGGCTCCAAGTATTAGTCTGGGAGAGCTGTCACAGAAAAATGGAGCCCTGGAGGAAGGGGAGGAGTACCTGACAGTTCCAAACAGAGAGCAAGGAGGAAATAAAAAATTCATGAACCAAACTAGTGGTTTATAACTCGCCTTATGATGCCAGCTTTGGTCCAAGTGAAGGAGATGAAGGGAAAGGAATGTTAATGGAGCAGCTCTTATTGTTCTTAATGGGTAGGTGGGCGATTCTAGCCACAGGGCTGCTTGGGGTGACAGTCCTTGGCTGATTGATTAGCCATAGTTTTCCATTAAATTGAAAGGCTCCCTTTTGAACACTGGTCATGCACTTCATTTGAAAGAAAATATTCTTGGTAGAGAGGAGGAGACAGACATGTGATTTATCGACTGCTCAGGAAGCAGTATATCTGTGCTTCAAACTCCCTGCACATTTTTGCCTGCTGTCTGTGCCTGGTGCACCTCATAAAACAGGAGTCAGGAGTCAGGAAGCAGGAAGAGGCATGGTAGGCAGATTCTGACATTTGATGGAAATTCTGAACCCTCCCATTCTCCACCAATGATATTTTCACAATATGCAGAGGTAATTAGGAGATGGTTGAAGGGGAAAAAAACAATAAAAGCATAAAACTTTGCTCTTTAAGAGTAGAAGCACCACCAGTCCCATGTGCCAGGGCACATACAACCACTGCTCCCACAGACAGAGAGAGGGTTTTGCCCAAACCCTTTCCAAAGGTAAAATAACATGTTTCTTCATGCGGCTCTGCTTTTATAAAGTCCAAGAGGCCTGCAGGATGTAACTCCCCCAAAATTGCCATCTGCCACTCTACAAATCTGCCTGCAGATCCCTCCTTTTCCTGCCCTTCCAAGGATGGTATTGGAGGCCTTCTATAAGTGAATCTCAGCATTCTATGTTCACAATGGTCCCTGATGCTCTGACCACCAAAGCTGTAGTCAAAATGAATTACTTTTGGTCCTTTGAAATAGCCCTACATGTTCTTGTTGTCTCCTCTAACTGGAGTTGTTGATCTCTCAGATCTCCACCTGTGCCAGTGAAGCTCCTCAAGACTCAGCTCAATTGATGCCTCCCCACAAAGCTATTCCAGACCCTCCCCCTGTAACCTCATTGTGCTTCCGTGTCCCTCTTGTGCAGTGGCCAGCAGCCTCTTCTTTGTGTTGTACCTACTGATACACACACAGGTCTCCTCTACTGGGATCCACAGATTCCAGATGCAGGGATCACACCGTTGAACCATGTGGGTGTATGTGTGTAATGTATATGTGTATGCATGTGCACACACACACACACACACATACACAATAGGCATTCAATAAGTTATTATACAAACAGATAAATGAATAAACATTTTTCTGAGCTTTCTGGGACATAGCATTCTTTATCTTCACTAAAATTCAATGTACACAGTGGAAACCAGAGGTGGGGACACGAGGATGTGTGGGCAGTCCTAGTAGCCTGAACCCTGGCTCACTTGCCAATGTGCTCTGCCAAATAACCATCTTTAATAGGTTCAGTTGATACTTGCCAAGGTCTGGGCTATGTGCTTTACATTCATTATCTTATGTTAACTCTTGCCTCAATTCTGTGAAGATACCACTATTGCCTGTCAGATTAGATTAATTTCCAGATTAGAAATCAACTACAAGGGTTTAAATAAATTTCCTAAGGTGTCAAAACTAGTGTCAGGGCTGGTATCTGAATCCAGGTCCATTTTACTCTACATCTCTGATTTTAATAATATGATATGCTACTTTTCCTGTTAGCCTTTCCCTTTGATTAATATGTAAGTTTCTCCAAGTTGTTTGGATATTTATAACTCTTTTCTTCATGGGGCTTATCCCTGTACTGAGAAGAAACTTTTTGAAGTTAAAATCATGACATCATTCTAAGTTGCTAAGGGAAGTTACCTTCCCCAGAAACCTATTACTTCTCTCAAGAGCTCCCTATCTCCTTCCTTTAAGCAGGAAATATATGTGAAACAAGACCTTTAATTAGCTCTCACTATTAGCTCCTACATCCTGTAATAATTATCTTTGGCGATGTCATCTTGAATCCCCTGGGTAGCATGGATATTATGGACTATTAGAGGCTGTTCTGAAATCTGGCCGTCAGTCTGATTCATATTAGGCCAATTACTTTAACTAAAATTAAAATTTGTCAAGGATAGTTTGATGATGAGTCTTGGCAGCTAAAGGTAGCCCTTAACGAGCCATGCAGCACTCTTTGGCAGAAGCACAGTGGTTTTATCTCAAGGTGAAGGTCTGGTTGTTAGTGAAAGTACCAGAGATCAAAGGAAAAACTTCTCTAGATTTGTAGCCTTGGACAGACTCCCTGGCTCGGTGTCACTGGAATCCACCCAGCCAATAAGTGTCTAGTTCTCTTCTGTGGTACTTGGGGGTCCCCAATAAAGACCAAAGTAGAAAACAATGGATCCAGTGGCCATTGACTTCACAGTTTAGTTGGTATAACAGATCTATTAGTTGCCTATCTAATATCTATTTCCCTCATTTTAACAGATCCCTGGTTTTGTTGGAGCAGCAGTATGATCCGCTAAAAATAATTTTTTGGCCAGACTTTTTTTTGTGAAAGCCAGTCTTATAATACAGTTATGATTAATGAGACCTAAAGGGACCTTCAAGGTTTCTGGGTAAAAAAAGAAAGTAGATATGGTTATTGTTTTCTTTTATCTCCTCTCCCTTCCTTCTGCTTGGAGTAAGCATGCAATTTCTGGAAGTGTATCTGTTATCTTGAAAACATGAGGTGATAAGCTTAAGGATGAAATCCAACCTAAGAATGGCAAAACAGAGCTGAAAAAGAGGCTGGATTCTTGTACAATCCCTAGGCTGTTCACCTCCAAAATAAGTTGCTGTAGTTAGGTTTTTCTGTAACTTGCTGCTGTAGACATTTCCAGTAGGTACAGTTGGGGGGACAGATAAGTATACATAATTATGCCAATTGAGCAGGGAAAATGAAATAGTGTGGTCAGCAGTCCTATCTAAAGACACCTTAAGGCAGTGGCTGAGTGTCAAAAGCAGATAAAAACAATGTGGGCTATCACAATCCTCTCTGCATGTGCCTTTTATAGCAATATCCATTCATTTATACATTCTCAGTATATGGGGAATCTGCCATGCTTGTGTTAGACATTGGGTGTGCAATATTATAAATGCAATACAACTGTTCTACGGTTGTTTAAAAACATGAATATTTGTAGATTCTACATCTATAAAGTATACAATGTCCTACTCTGGCCATCCAAGCCAGGTGAGCCCTCTCTACCTAAGCCTCTAAGAAGATTCTTCTCTGATGCTTGGAAATTACCTGTTGTGTGCACTCATCATTGTATTCAGTATAAAAGCAGAACATTCAAGAACAGAAGGGCATTTTGAGACCACCTATCAAGATCAGTGTGCACCAAAGCAGTAAGTGCTGCAGTTCTCACTATATGTTGCTCAGTCTCATCTTTATTTTCTTTGCCTGATCTTTATGTAATAAATGTATTTCTAAAAATTTATTTTAAATTTATTCACATTTTAGATATGCTATGAGGGTTTACTGTTTTTATTATTTAAATCAATTTTTTCTGAAAAGTGAAAAATTTTTCCCTTAGTAGATCTGATTTTTGAATAATTAGGTATGCAATAGCACTGCTAAGAATTTGCCCAAGGGATACAGGAGTGCTGATGCATAAGAGCACTTGTACCCCAATGTTTATAGCAGCATTTTCAACAATAGCCAAACTATAGAAACAGCCTAAATGTCCATCAACTGATGAATGGATAAAGAAATTGTGGTTTGTATACACAATGGAATACTACTTGGCAATGAGAAAGAATGAAATACGGCCTTTTGTGGCAACGTGGATGGAACTGGAGAGTGTTATGCTAAGTGAAATAAGTCATACAGAGAAAGACAGATACCATTTGTTTTCACTCTTATGTGGGTCCTGAGAAACTTAACAGAAGACCATGGGGGAAGGGAAGGAAAAAAAAGGGAGGGAGGAAGATAAACCATAAGAGACTTAAAAACTGAGACTAGGGGCACCTGGGTGGCTTGGTCGGTTAAGCGTCTGACTTCGGCTCAGGTCATGATCTCACGGTCCGTGAGTTCGAGCCCCGCGTCGGGCTCTGTGCTGACAGCTCAGAGCCTGGAGCCTGTTTCAGATTCTGTGTCTCCCTCTCTCTCTGCTCCTCCCCTGTTCATGCTCTGTCTCTCTCTGTCTCAAAAATAAATAAACGTTGAAAAAATATTAAAAAAAAAAAAAACTGAGACTAAACTGAGGGTTTATGGGGGGTGGGAGAGAGGGGAAAGTGGGTAATGGGCATTGAGGAGGGCACCTGTTGGGATGAGCACTGGGTGTTGTATGGAAACCAATTTGACAATAAATTTCATATTAAAAAAATGAATAATTGGGTATCAAATTTTTATGCCAAAAATCTGAAATAATGTCAATAAAGTATTATGAAAAATTCACCTGTGATAAAGTCAGTATTGTGGCACCTACACCCACTCTACCTGCAGCCTTCTCTATCTACACTAAAGGGAATTTATCCTTCTAGGTATTTAGGCAAAAAAAAAAAAAAAAATACTATCTTTCTTGACACCTTTCTTTCCTTTACTCCTCATGCAATCCCTTAGTAAATACTGTTGATTCCACTTCCAAAATACACACAGAATCTGGACCCCCACCACCATCTCCCCTGCCACTATGCTAGGCATCTCTCTCCTAAATCATTGCAACAGCCTCCTCACAGATCTCTCTGCTCTTATCATCACCTTCCTACAGTCTCTTATCCACACAGTGATATGAGTAATCCTTTCATTTGTTCATTTTCTTTTAATTGAAGTATAGTTGACACAAAATGTGACATTAGTTTCAAGTGTACAACATAGTGATTCAACAAGTTTATGCATTGCAGCTATGCTCACCACAAGTGTAGCTACCATCTGTCACTATACATTATAATAATACCACTGACTATATTTCCTATGTCATATCTTTTATTCTCCTGACTTATTCATTCTGTAACTGGAAGCTCTATCTCCCACACCCCTTCACCCATCTCTCCACCCACCTCCGCCTGGTAACCACCAGTTTGTTCTCTGTATTTATGGGTTTATTTCTGCTTTTTGTTTGTTTGTTTGTTTGTTTATTCTGTCCAAGTGATCCTTTTAGGATACAAGTCCAACCAAGGAAGAATTATGCTCAGAACCCTTCACTGGCTCCCATCTCGCTCAGAGTAAAAACCAAAGATCTCCCAGTATCCAAGGAGGCCCTACCTAATCAGACCATGTCCCTTCCCTCACTGTTGTCCCACAACTCTTCCCTCTTCTTGGAATGCTCCATCAGCACTGGCCAGGAACTCCTCAAACCTGCCCAGCTCCTTAGGGTCTGTCTACTGGGTGTTAATTCTGTCTGGAATGCTCTTCTCCTTGATATCTTTGGGACTGAATGCTCCTCCTCCTTTGCCTCTTTTTTCATGTCATCTTGTGGGATGGATAAGGGCCAGGGTGTGGGGACAAGGTTGGGTAGAAGGGGCTTAAGCATCCTCCGCTCTTCTCTTTTTAACCAGAGTAGCTTCAATTTTGTGTGTTTTATACATTGGAGTTTCATGTAAGATTTGAATTGAAAAAAGGATTCCACTGCCTTAACAGAAAGTTTGAAAAAACACCAAATTGAAAAGGGAAATAATGGTAGTTGGGAGATTTGTTAGACATAATTTCTGAAATTCAGATGAGAAATGATAAGGGAGGGACCAGAGTGGTAGTTACGTGAGTGTAAAGAAATGAATCAACTTGAGAAATATGTATGAGGCAAATTCACCAAAAGTGTTACTTGATTGGCTGTGGGGTATAAGAAAGAGTTCAGGACATTCTCAGGCTTCTGAACAGAATTCTGGGTATGTGGTGATCATTTATATAAAGTAGGTGTGGTGTCTTAGGTGGGAAATGCAACTCTATTGAGTTTGAGGTGTTGGGGACATTCATCAGGAAACTACCAAAAGTCAAGGATAAGGTCAGGTAGGAACAGAGATGCAGGAGCCATTATTAAAAATAAGAATAGCTTCCATTTGTTGAGGGCTGGCTGTATGTCAATATTGAGCTAAACACTTCATCTCATAGGGTTATTATAAGGACTTCATAAACATACAGCATATTTGTTTCAAGTTGGTTCTCTGCTCCTCCCATTTGCTTAAGTTAGTGTAAAGTAGAAGGTTAATGAGGAAAGAAGGTACTTTGTAGTAACCATGGACAAGGAAGCTGAATGACCTCGGGAAGAACTAGAACCACACTTGAACACCCTCAGGACTGTTCTCCCACCTCTTGTCTGTACTCTTCTACAAAGGTCAATTTCACTGTGCTTCACAGCAACAGAGCAGCTCACACTGGGCCCAGTTCACCTGGTAGAATATGACCACCAACAACTCCCAAGCTTGATATGTGTCAGCACTCTTTCTCAGTCCTAAGTATGAATCCCTAGGGAAATGATTCAGTTGGCTCAGTTTGTGATGCCCATCTCTGAACCAATCACTTGTAGCAAGCAGGCAAGGACACAGAGAAATCACGTGGTTGGAAGATGTTTCCACAATACACAGTGGTGATGGGGTAGTTCCCAGAAAAGATAAAGAGCTGGACAGACAAATCAAGATATGTCTTCTATAAAAGCTGTCAGCACACCATTTTACAGATGAGCAATTATAGAAGCTACATAAGTGAATGAAATGTCCCAGGGAGACTACAAAAAGAGTAGGAAGGGACCAAGGAGTACTGTTCAGGCTTATGTTTGTGGGTTAATTAGAAGAAGAGATGCTAGAGAAGGAGCCATTAAAAAACCCTTTTGATGCCACACTTGTATCCTCTGAGCCTGTCCGGGAAGATGTTGACAGACAGTTCCAATTCATGCTGGTGGTTTCCTAGGTCTCTGCCTGAGAATGTTCTTGACCAGTGGACTATGTGCTGGCCTCACACAAGGAAAGGCAGAAGTGCCAGAGTTAACCAATGAGGAATGATATATAAATATTCAGTCCTTTGGGCAACAATTCTGAGGTATATTCTAAAAAGTCATCAGCTTGGCTCCGATGGAAGATGGAGGCATTGAAGGACGCGGGTCTCACCTCATCCTGCTGATCGCTAAGACTCCACCCACATCTGCTAAATAACCCAGAAATCTACCAGAAGACTAGCAGAACAGACTCTCCAGAGCCAAGCATAGACAAGAGCCCACGGAAGAGGGTAGGAAGGGTGGAAAGGCAGTGCATGCTACATGGACTGGCAGGAGGGAGCCAGGGCGGTAGAGGGGCAGCCAGCCTGGCAAGGCAGAACCCCTGAAGTCTGACTTGCAAAAGCAGATGGGCCAGACTCCATGAGTTCTGACAGCCAGGGGGACTTAACATCTGGAATGTTAAAAGTCAACGCTCTGCTCTCAGAGAGCAGGGAGGGTGAGAGGACACCAGGAGGGAGGGTTGTTGAGCCCTGGAAGACAGAGCTCAGCTCAGAGGGGAACAAAGGCGCTGGAAAGTGCCATATCCTTCTCCCATCCCCCAGCCAAAATTCCAAAGGGAACCAGTTCCTATCACCGAACTTGCTTGCAACACACAAATGCCCAAACTTGTGCTTCTGTGAATCCATCCCTCCAACGGGCCTGCCTCCCTCCCGGTGCTGCAGGGCCCCTCCTGCAGGGGACCACCCATGACAAAGCTAGCTAAGCCTACCCCTCCTACCCCTGTGCACCTTGCAGATCCAATGTGGCTAATACGCCCTTGGCCAGATCCCATCGGAGCAGCACCACAAGCCTGGCAGTGAGCAAGTAGCCCAGACAGGGACCACACCACTTCACAGTGAGTCCTGCCCCTGGGAGAGGGCAAGATAAGGTACAAACCAGCCTGACTGTGGCCCCAGTGGTGGGCTGGGGGCAGACATCAGGTCTGACTGTGGCCCCGCCCACCAACACAAGTTTCTCCCAACAGCACAGGGGAAGTGCCCTGCAGTTTGGAGCTACCGCAGGGACTGCCAAAATGATGAAACGGAAGAATTCTCCTCAAAAGAAACTCCAGGAAGTAGTGACAGCTAATGAATTGAACAAAACGATTTAAGCAATATAATGGAACAAGAAATTAGAATAATAGTCATAAAATTAATCACTGGACTTGAAAGAGGAATAGAGGACAAGCAGAGAATATATTGCTAAAGAGACTAAGAAATAGTCATGAGGAGCTAAAATATGCTCAAATGAGGTGCAAAATAAAATGGAGGTGACCACAGCTCGGATTGAAGAGGCACAGGAGAGAACAGGTTAATTAGAGGATAAAATTATGGAAAATGAGGAAGCTGAAAAAAAGAGAGATTAAAAAAATCCAGGAGTATGAGCAGAGAATTAGAGAACTAAGTAATGCAATCAAACAGAACAATATCCGTATCATAGGAATTCCAGAAGAAGAAGAGAGAGAGAAAGGGGCTGAAGGTGTACTGGAACAAATCATAGCTGAGAAGTTCCCTGATATAGGGGAGGAAAAAGACATTGAAATCCAAAAGTCACAGAGAACTCCCTTCAGATGTAACTTGAATCAATCTTCTACACAACATATCATAGTGATACTGGCAAAATACAAGGATAAAGAGAAAATTCTGAAAGCAGCTAGGGATAAACAGGCCCTAACTTACAATGGTAGACACATAAGGGTAGTAGCAGACTTATCTACTAAAACTTGGCAGGCCAGAAAGGAATGGCAGGAGATCTTCAATGTGATGAACAGGAAAAATATGAGCCAAGAATCCTTTATCTAGCAAGTCTGTAATTCAGAATAGAAGGAGAGATAAAGGTCTTCCCAAACAAACAAAAACTGAAGGAATTCATCACCACTAAACCAGCCCTATAAGAGATCCTACAGGGGATTCTGTGACTGAAACATTGCAAGGACCACAAGGCACCAGAGATATTACTACAAGCATGAAACCTACAGACATCACAATGACCCTAAACCCATATCATTCAATAATAACACTGAATGTAAATGGACTAAATGCGCCAAACAAAAGACATAGGGTATCAGAATGGATTAAAAAAAAAAACAACAAAAAAACAAACAAGACGCATCTATTTGAGGTCTACAAGAGACTCATTTTAGACCTGAGGACACCTTCAGATTGAAAGTGAAGGGATGGAGAACTATCTACCATGCTACTGGAAGTCAAAAGAAAGCTGGAGTAGCATTATTTATATCAGACAAACTAGACTTTAAATTAAAGGCTACAACAAGAGAGGAAGAAGGGCATTATAATATAATTACAGGGTCTATCCATCAGGAAGAGCTAACAATTATAAATGTCTATGTGCTGAATACGGGAGCCCCCCCAAATATATAAAACAATTAATGACAAACATGAGCAACCTTATTGATAATAATGTAGTAATTGCAGGGGATTTTAATACCCCACTTACAACAATGGATAGATCATCTAGACACATGGTCAAAAAAGAAACAAGAGCACTGAATGATACATTGGATCAGATGGACTTGACAGATATATTTAGAACTCTGCATCCCAAAGCAACAGAATATACTTTCTTCTCGAGTGCACATGGAACATTCTCCAAGATAGATCACATACTAGGTCACAAAACAGCCCTTCATAAGTACAAAAGAATTGAGATCATACCATGCACACTATCCGACCATAATGCTATGAAACTTAAAATAAACCACAGGAAAATGTCTAGACAACCTCCAAAAGCATGGAGGTTAAAGAACACCCTACTAAAGAGTGAATGGGTCAACCAGGCAATTAGAGAAGAAATTAAAAAAATATATGGAAACAAATGGAAATGAAAATACAAGAACCAAATGCTTTGGGATGCAGCAATGGCAGTCCTGAGAGGAAAACACATTGCAATCCAGGCCTATCTAAAGAAACAAGAAAAATCCCAAATAAAAAATCTAACAGCACACCTAAAGGAAATAGAAACAGAACAGTAAAGACACCCCAAATCCAGCAGAAGAAGAGAAATAATAAAGATCAGAGCAGAAATAAACAATATAGAATCTAAAAAAACTGTAGAGCAGATCAACGAAACCAAGAGTTGGTTTTTTGAAAAAATAAACAAAATTGATAAACCTCTAGCCAGGCTTCTCAAAAAGAAAAGGGAGATGACCCAAATAGATAAAATCATGAATGAAAATGGAATTATTACAACCAATCCCTCAGAAATACAAGCAATTATCAGGGAATACTATGAAAAATTATATGCCAACAAACTGGACAACCTGGAAGAAATGGACAAATTCCTAAGCATCCCAAAGCATTCGCTGCATCCCAAAGCGTTTGGATTGTTGTATTTTCATTTTCGTTTGTTTCCATATATTTTTAAATTTCCTCTCTATTTGCCTGGTTGACCACTTAATTCTTTAGTAGGGTGTTCTTTAACCTCCATGCTTTTGGAGGTTTTCCCGACTCTTTCCTGTGGTTGATTTCAAGCTTCATAGCATTGTGGTCTGAAAGTATGCATGGTATGATTTCAATTCTTGTATACTTATGAAGGGCTGTTTTGTGACCCCGTATGTGATCTATCTTGGAGAATGTTCCATGTGCACTCAAGAAGAAAGTATATTCTGTTGCTTTGGGATGCAGAGTTCTAAATATATCTGTCAAGTCCATCTGATCCAATGTGTCATTCAGGGCCCTTGTTTCTTTTTTGACCGTGTGTCTAGATGATCTATCCATTTCTGTAAGTGGGGTGTTAAAGTCCCCTGCAATTACCACATTCTTATCAATAAGGTTGCTTATGTTTGCAATTGTTTTATATATTTTGGGGCTCCTGTATTCAGTGCATAGACATTATAATTGTTAGCTCTTCCTGATGGATAGACCCTGTGATTATTATATAATGTCCTTCTTCATCTCTTGTCACAGCCTTTAATTTAAAGTCTAGTTTGTCTAATATAAGTATGGCTACTGCAGCTTTCTTTTGACTTCCAGTGGCATGATAAATAGGTCTCCATTCCCTCACTTTCAATCTGAAGGTGTCCTCAGGTCTAAAATGAGCCTCTTGTAGACAGCAAAGAGATGGGTCTTGTTTTTTTATCCATTCTGATACCCTATGTCTTTTGGTTGGCACATTTAGTCCATTTACATTCAGTGTTATTATAGAAAGACATGGGTTTAGAGTCCTTGTGATGTCCGTAGGTTTCATGCTTGTAACAATGTCTCTGGGACTTTGTCTCACAGGCTCCCACTTAGGATCTCTTGTAGGGCTGGTTTAGTGGTGACGAATTCCTTCAGTTTTTGTTTGTTTGGGAAGACCTTTATCTCTCCTTCTATTCTGAATGACAGACTTGCTGGATAAAGGATTCTCGGCTGCATATTTTTTCTGTTCATCACATTGAAGATCTCCTGCCATTCCTTTCTGGCCTGCCAAGTTTCAGCAGAGAGATCGGTCACGAGTCTTACAGGTCTCCCTTTATATGTTAGAGCACGTTTATCTCTAGCTGCTGTCAGAATTTTCTCTTTATCCTTGTATTTTGCCAGTTTCACTACAATATGTCATGCAGAAGATCGATTCAAGTTGCGTCTGAAGGGAGTTCTCTGTGCCTCTTGGATTTCAATGCCTTTTTCCTTCCCCAGATCAGGGAAGGTCTCAGCTATTATTTCTTCAAGTACACCTTCAGCACCTTTCCCTCTCTCTTCCTCCTCTGGAATACCAATTATGTGTAGATTACTTCTCTTTAGTGCATCACTTAGTTCTCTAATTTTCCCCTCATACTCCTGGATTTTTTTTTTTATCTCTCTTTTTCTCAGCTTCTTCTTTTTCCATAATTTTATCATCTAGTTCACCTATTCTCTCATCTGCCTCTTCAATCTGTGCTGTGGTTGTCTCCATTTTACTTTGCAGCTCGTTGATAGCATTTTTTAGCTCCTCCTGGCTGTTCCTTAGTCCCTTGATCTCTGTAGCAAGAGATTCTCTGCTGTCCTTTATAATGTTTTCAAGCCCAGTGATTAATTTTATGACTACTATTCTAAATTCCCTCTCTGTTATATTGTTTAAATCCTTTTTGATCAGTTCGTTAGCTGTTGTTATTTCCTGGACGTTTTTTTGAGGGGAATTTTTCCGTTTCGTCATTTTGGATAGTCCCTGGAGTTGTGTGGGACTGAGGGGCACTTCCCCTGTGCTGTCTTGAATAACTTGCATTGGTGGGCGGGGCAGCAGTCAGACCTGATGTCTGCCCCCAGCCCACCGCTGGGGCCACAGTCAGACTGGTGTGTGCCTTCTCTTCCCCTCTCCTAGGGGAGGGATTCACTGGGGGTGGTGTGGCCAGTCGTGGCTACTAGCATTTGCCAGGCTTGTGGTGCTGGGGATCTGGCGTATTAGTTGGGGTGCATCTGCAAGGTGCACAGGGGCAGGAGGGGCAGGCTCAGCTCGCTTTTCCTTTGGAGACCTAGTTCGGGAGGGGCCCTGCGGCACCAGGTGGGAGTCAGACCTGCCAAAGGGATGGACCAAGAGAAGCACAGGTTGGGTGTTTGCACGGTGCAAGCAAGTTCCCTGGCAGGAACTGGTTCCCTTTGGGATTTTGGCTGGGGGATGGGCAAGGGAGATGGCGCTGGCGAGCGCCTTTGGTCCCCACCAAGCTGTGCTCTGTCCTCCGGGGCTCAACAACTCTCCCTCCCGTTGTCCTCCAGCCCTCCCATTCTCTGAGCAGAGCTGTTAGCTTATAACCTTCCAAATGTCAACTCCCACTTGCTGTCGGAACACACTCTGCCCAGCCCCTCTGCTTTTGCAAGCCAGACTCGGGGGCTCTGCTTGGCCGGTGGGCCACCCCTCCACCCCGGCTCCCTCCCGCCAGTCCATGGAGTATGCACTGCCTCTCCGCCCTTCCTACCCTCTTCCGTGGGCCTCTAGTCTGCACTTGGCTCTGGAGACTCCGTTCTGCTAGTCTTATGGTGGTTTCTGGGTTATTTAGGCAGGTGTAGGTGGAATCTAAGTGATCAGCAGGGAGTGCGGTGAGCCCAGCTTCCTCCTACGCTACCATCTTCCCAGGATCTTCCCATAAGAGACTCTTAAAAACTGAGAATAAACTGAGGGTTGATCAGGAGTTGGAGGGAGTGTAAAGTGGGTGATGGGCAAAGAGGAGGGCACCTGTTGGGATGAGCACTGGGTGTTATATGGAAACCAATTTGACAATAAATTTCATATTTAAGAAATATTAAAAAATTAAAAAATGAGAAAAAATAAATAAAAATATTTCATTAAAAAATAAAATAAAATCATACAGTCTAAAAGCAAAAAAAAAAAAGTCATCATATTTCCCAGTGGGATGAGCCCCAGTTGCCTGCAGTGGGAACCAGATCACGGCACACATTTTTGTCTTTCTTTTCTCGCTTGTCTTGCTCTCTCATTCCCTCATTGTACTTCCTTCAAAACTACCTGCACCCAAGTCATTGTCTCAGGGTCTGCCTTTGAGGGAGCTCAAACTAGGACAGAGAATATTAGGGGGTGTTAAGGACTGTACATTTAGAGAAACCAGGTAAAACTCATGACAAAGGCTAGAGAATAGAGACTGGAACCCAACACCTGCCTCCAAGAAATGCCCACCCCTCAGACTTAGCCCTGAGGCAGATCACCATCTTGACAGCCACTAACCACAGCCATCCATCTCCTGCCTCAGCAATGCTCCAACAGACAACCTGAATGGAGCCTTTTAATTAGGCTCCAGATCAGGTGATAGATCAAATGTATAAACGAGTAGCCTACTCCTTCCTTATTATTGTCACTGCTCCAGTCCTGCCTGTAACCTTGGGCCCACATCCAGGCATTTGTTTTGTTTTAAAAACAGCAAAAGAAACATAATTTTTCCGTTGCCCTGAAAAAAAAATAAACACTCCACTAAGCTATTTTTGTTTCCTGGGTGACAGTCCTTTCATAATCTCCAGTGGGTAGGAAATAAATTGGGGCTTGAAAATATAATTTTCCACAGGTTATTATTATAAGTCATTGGGTTGCCCTGCAGAGAAGGGATGGCTTCCAATCTCAGGCTAGGAAAATTCAATGAATTTTTTGCATTGTCTCTAAGACATCATTCGCCAATTACCTTTGAAATGCTTCACTGGCAGCTCTCTAAAAACAAGCCCTCTCCTTGCTCACAGGGTACATGGGGGAGTTCTAGCCACATCATTTAGAGAGCTTTATATGCATTATCTCCCATAGCACAAGCACTCCCTAAAGTATTGAAGAGCAACTTCTTGGACTAATAATGATTCCCTGATATCACAGGTGAATAATTACCTGTTCTTCTTTTCTGAAGAAAGAAGAATAGAAGAAGATGGTGAAGGAAGAGAAGTACCTGGAAGAAGAAAGAAAGGAAACAGGATTCTCCTCATTCCATTCAAACAGCATTAGATTAGAATCTCTCTTTCAGAGAGGGAGAGAGAGAGAGAGAGAGAAAGAGAGAGAGAGAGCTCATATAGCATTTCCAATTTCTCATCAATATGACATTTCAATAAATTGACTGGGCTCACAGAGTTTGAAGAAAAGTATGTATGTAAGCCCTGCTAAATGCTGGTAGTCAAAGATTTACACACATTAAGTAATTAGGTCACTGTACAACAGAATATGCAATCAAGTGCAAAATGAACTACCATGAGTAGGAAATATTTCAAAAAAAGGAAAGAGGAAGGAAGAGCAGGGTGATAATGTCTGGAGACACCTAGTCATGTATGCAGCTTGGAGATTCTTCTTACCCCATGCAGGTTGTGACAGTTTGCTCATGACCCACCTGTTCAGGCCCTTGTTGGGTAATACTCAGACCTAGAAAACTTCTTCATATATTAAGCTGAAAACTGTCTCCTCCAAAACTCTAGTTATCCTTCCTTCTGAAGCTTCAGGAATACTACTAAGTTTATTTCTTCTTCCTCAAGATATATGGAGGTATAAACTCTCAAATATTTTCTTTCTTTTTTTTAAAGTTTATTTATTTATTTTGATAAAGAGAGGGGCAAAAGTGGCAGAGAGCAAGGGAGGGAGAGAGAGAATTCCAAGCAGGCTCCGCGCTGTCAGCATTGAGTCTGATGTGGAGCTTGAACTCACGAACTGTGAGATTATGACCTGAGCCAAAATCAAGAGTTGGACGCTTAACCAACCGAGCCACCCAGGCACTCCTTAGGTCTTTTCTTTCAAGAGCTATAACTCTAAAGGAAGATTTTTTTAAATAAGCAGATTAATATCACTCTACCCCTAATTTTTTAAAGGTGTTTTCAAATGAGAGAAAACAGACATATTTTAGGAATTAAGCTTGATAAACCAAACTCAACTCAAAAGAACTGGAAGAAGAGATTCAAATACATATTTGCACACCCATGTTCATAGCAGCATTATTCACAGTAGCGAAAATATAGAAACAAACCAAATATCCATTGGATGAATGATTAAACAAAATGTGGTATATACATATAATGGAATACTATTCAGGCATAAAAAGGGATGAAGTTTTGATATGTCACAACATGGATGACTCTTGAAGACATTATGCTAAGTGAAATATTGTCACACTGAAGAACAGATACTATATGATTTCACATATATGAGGTACCTAGAGTAATCAAATTCATAGAGACAGAAAGTAGAATAGTGGTTACCAGGAGCTGGGGGAGAGGAAACAATGAGTTGCTGTTTAAAGGGTACAGAGTTTCAGTTGGGATGCTGAGAAAGTTCTAGAGATTGGTGGTGGTGATGGTTATACAACAATGTGAGTGTACTTAATGACACAGAACTGCCATTTAAAAGTGGAAAAAATAATTTAAAATGTAAATTTTATGTTATCAATTTTTACCACAAATTTTAAAAGGCCCGAAGTCAATGCAGTGGAATCCTCTTGATCCTCTCAATCTAGTTTTTTAAATTGATTATAGTCCATTCAGATTACACCAAAGTAAGTTTGAAGATCCCCTTGACCCTTTGCTGAGGCAAATATCCAGGATGCTCACTCTAGAGCTCCCCATGTTTTCTACCATGTCTCCTGCTGCATCAAATATTACAGTCTCATGAGTCATGTCTACTATGGTGGTACTGTGGCCTGAGCCAGAACTGAAGAAGTGGCTGAAGAGCTGAGAACTGGTGTTATATTACAGAGGCGGTGGAGAGCAGGACTGAAATTAGAATATATTACACATGAAGCCACAGAGGAAAAAGCTTGCCCCAGGCCACAGAAGAAAATAGATTATTTTAATTAGCACTCAGGGATGACATGCCTGGCACCACCCTCCCCTCTGAGTTGCACCAGATGGAGTACAGAAGGCCTATGCTCCTGAGTGTTTGTTGTCTGAGTCCATGCGGTTACAAGATTCCAAATGGAAACAAATTAAAGAATAGATATTATTTAATAACCTGACCACTTTTAAACTGGTCTGACAAGAACCTCTTGACCCTCTTAGAAGCTCATACCCTGGAGGAGCCACATTGATCAAAGACTTCTTGCAGAAGCTTCCAGATTATTAGATGTGCCAGGTGCCTGTCATTATGATGCAAATACAATGCAAATCAACTGCCAAATGAAATTGAAAAATCATGCATCTTCTGCAAGATTTGCAAAGTTAATTTAAGTGACAAGGGAGGCTGCTTTGAACCCCACTTAAATCATTGACAAATAAGGATAAGGCAGAGTTAGGGCATATAATGCAGAGAAAAGACCGCAAAGTGATGATTTGATCAGATAAAAGCTTCAGAAGAGAAAAATGCCTTCAGAAGCTCTCAGGAACATCAAAAACACTTCAAACTTTTTGGCAGAGCTTGATCTTAGGATGTTTACTATAGTTAGTTTATCAGTTAATTAGATTTTCAGAACAATTTTTCCCTTTGTATATGATTGCAACTAAAACAATTGTATAAATATAAGCTTGTTTTCATTTTTTTTATTTCACAAGATAAAGTTTCAATCAAATATTTTGGTTGTATTTAGTTTGGAATATTGGTCCCACTTTAAATGAATTCCCTTTAGGATTCTTTCCAGTGCCTTAGCCTGACAACATGAACCTGCTGGGTGAGTGTACATGTCCAGGCACCTTCCTACATGCAGCCCTGGATGCACCAGAGCCTCTGCCTTCTAGAAACATATGGTCAAGACATGGGCCATGGTTGCTAGCTACATGTTGAACAAATTGTTAAATTGAGATATTGTCCACACAATGTCCTTTCTCAGACACCATCTCTAAAATAGTATTTTACATTATATTTCCAGGAATGAGAAATATATTTTCAGGGAGTACTTTTCTTCCTACCCAGTGCCCCTTGTAATAATCATGTTTTATGTTTGTACTTTGTACTTTCAGCTTTGGTAAAGGGTTTGCATACCATTATCTACTTTTAACTTTATAACAACCACCTTGTAAGAGTTTAGAGTAGGAGTTATCAGGCCCATTTAACAGGCTGAGATCAAGAGAGACTCTACCCATTAGGCCCTGACTCCCACCCTGAGCGCCCCTACCTCCTAAACCAAGCAACTGATCCCTGACCTATTGTTCCTGGGCTTAACCCTATTTTTACTCTCTCTCAGGTTTATAGTTTGATATTTAGCATTCCAACACCATTAGGATGGGGGCAAAGAGAGCCTAACTACATGAGAATTCTGCCTGTAGTGAGTAAGAGGATTTTAGGATTCAGCACTGAAAGAGAAGCCAGAAACCTGGGGTTCAAACTCCAGCCTTACTCTGCACTACTTGTGTGACTTTAGAAGGTAGGCTATCCAAACATCTGAGACACAGTTGCATTTAAATTGAAAAAAATTTTGAAATGTATTCTTAGTTCCAGAACAGCCCTAAGGATTTAAATCTCTGCCCTGCCATGAATCATGTAAGAGTGTTTGAGGGACAAAAGAGCTCATGTAAATCTTTTAAACATGATCTTACAAAAAAAATGTGATTATGGATCTTTGTCATCTATAAATGTTCCTTAATACCTCATTTATACCAAAATAATCAATTTTTCTTTATGAAAATGTTTATTTAAGACCCAATCATTTTAATAGTAATACTGAAACTCAAATGAAAAGAAAACCTCCATAGTCCCCCATCAACCCAATACATTCTTTTCTGTGTGTGCCCACCAACCCAATATATTATTTTCTGTGTGTGTGTGTGTGTGTATTCAACTTTGTTCCTTGTTCATAAGCTAATCTGTCTTATTATACTGTGACTTCTACATTTATCCATACTGTTACATCATGCACTACCAAAAACAAAGGAAAGACAAAATATGCAACCAGTCATTTCTCCTTTTTTGCACCTTATGCCCAACCCCTTTCATTGGCAAACAGAGAATAAATGGCCTTGGAGTTGATGTCATATAAAATGAAGATACAGAGAAAGGCCTGAATGACCCATCAAAACTCTAATGTAGTCTATTAGCACATTCTGAAATTACAGAAATGTTCTATATCTGTACTGACCAGTTTGGTGACCACTAGCCATATGTGACTCTAGAGTATTTGAAAAGTGTTTAATGTAAACAGGAAACTAAATGTTTGATTTCATTCACTTTTTTTGAGAGAGAGAGAGAGAGAAAGATGGAGGGTGAGAGAGAGAAAAGAAATTTTAAGCAGACTCCATATGAAGCACAGAGCCTGATGCAGGGCTTCATCTCACAACTAGGAGATCATGACCTGAGCCAAAATCAAGAGTCAGACACTTAACAGACTGAGCCACCCAGGTGCCCCAATTTTACTCACTTTTAATTAATTTAAATTTAAAGAGTCACATGTTGCTTGTGACTTGTGTATTTGTATAGCACAGAAATAGTTAGGCTGAGTAGACAGCTGGCTAAATTTTGGTAATAAATCATAGCATGGTTCCCACTCAGGGCCAAGGCCCCTGAGGTCCAAAATTCTGTCCCTTACTAAGCATACTGGTCATTTGTCACTTTTTGGCTCCACAGGATCCATTTCCCTCTTAAAAGCATACCAATTACCTTTGGTTACCTACTGTTTCAGACAGTATCCATGAGACAGTAAACCCAGGATCTTGTCTCCTGCTAGAAAGAATAAAAAGGTACAACTAGAGAATGGGCATGTGGTCCAAGCCCTCCTAATCAGATGGCTCTTCTAAGTATCTGGAATATTAGACTCCAAAATGACTCAATCTGTCCATTGCAGTGGTAGAAGTGGATCAGATGTTGCTAGCCACATGGCAAGGACTACCATATTCACCCTTTTCATCTCTAACCCATATTCATCTCTAATTCCCCCAGTCCTGCTTATTCCCAAACCTGGTTTTCAACATCCAGCATACTTCTCATAAGTTCCTTTCTTCACAAATTAGTGACACACTGTTGTTTGCAAGCTATAAATTCTAGCAGGCCATTAGGATGAGCTAACAATGGGTCTGAGAGTGCTTCCTATGTATTCTGATGCCAGAATGTGTTCCAAGTGCTCCCTCGTTGCCATTCTTCCCTTGGTATGGTCCAGTCACCCAGAAACTAACATTATGGCTATTTATGTTTGCAACCTACAGCATATTGAAGACAAAAAGTACCACAGATTTTGCTCCCTTGTTGTGAAATAGGGCTGTCAATTTCTAATCTTAGTATGCCCATTGTCTGTCTAGGATCCTGGTGTACATGAATGGATGTACCTGGTGTACATACATGATCCAGAGCCAGAGGAACCCATCTTAACACTGGCACATAAACATCTCATCTAGGCATAGAACCTTTATATCTGGGCCTGGAGAGAGCTCTTAGTGCTCAAAGGATCAGCCAGGACCAAAGCACTAGCCTCAAAGTATTCCTTCAACGATTTGAGCAATCAGAGAGGCAGAGCATTCCCAGTACTCCACTTAACTCATTTCATTAGTGTGATATAACCCAGCAAAGTGAGCAGCTTTGCTTTTGAATTCTGACATTTCGAAGACATGTGCTGATTACCAACAGTGCAACCATGAAATGGCACTATGGGGAACACTTTTTAACATATTTACCTAATTAGCGCATTATAAAGTGTAATGTGATTTCTTGCCTTATCCTGTCATTAGTTTTATGAGAATCTTTAAGAAATGACAGAGCCAGAAGGGGAAAGGAAGAAGCATATTGTACCCAATTCCATATGCTTCCCAAATGGCCCACACCATCCTTGAATTTAACATGGTGCACATGAAGCACCCCAGAGCTCAGCACAAGGGCTTGATGGCTTTAACAGAATGGTGGGGAGAGACTCCCCCAAGCAATTTACATGCTCATGAGGATGATGTATATAACCCAGCCACTGTATACTCCATTCCAAAGCAGCTTTGGAGAAATGGACACTGGGGTAGCAGTAAGGAAAATTAGGTTTCAATTTCAGATGTGTCTTTGACTGGTGAAATGATCCATTTCACTTAATCACTTGAGTCTCAGATGAATCTTCAGTTGCACAATGAGAATAACAATACTCACCAAATCTATTTGTGGGCCTATAGCATTGTGACAAGCCCATGAGATAATGGATATGAAAGTGTTTATTATAGTAATCAATAATATGTATTGAGTGTTTGCTGCATGCAAAACATCCTTAAGATGATTTCTCAATTGCACAGTTAAAGTGATCAAAAACTTTCATTTATTCTGGTTTGAATTTCAGAGACATCTTTCTTCTTTTTAAAAAGTTTATTTATTTTTAGAGAGACACAGTGAAAGCAGGGAGGGGCAGAGATAGAGGGAGAGGGAGAATCTCAAGCAGGCTCTGCACTGACAGCACAGACTTGGAGTTTTGGACAATAATCTGAGCACCGATATTGCATACCTCATACCATCCAATCTGGGCCCCATTCTCCTGAGTACTTTTAATAAAAACACTAAGTTTAACATTGTTCTGTAGCAGGCATACAGCCATAATGAAAAAAGCTCTGCTCTGGCATAGAGCTGCCAGGCTTGGGTTTGGTCCTGCATCCAACACTGGCTGTCTGAATGAGTTACCTGCTTGAGTTAATTCACCTCTCCTGGCCTCAAATTCCTCAGCCAACAATGAAGAGCTCTGACTAGATTTTCTCTAAAGCTCTTTAAGATCTAATATGGCCCTGTCTATGTCCCCTATATTCAGCCACCTGTACTACAGGAAAGCCCTATCCCCCACAAATGGACAATATGAGGTGCAACATCAGAACTCCGCCAGTCTGTTAACATTGGTTACCAAAGGGTAGTAGGAGAATTAAAGTTAATATTATTATTATATATAATATTATTATTATACATAATTAATATGCATTATAATATTTTATATACTAATGTTATCATCATAGAAAGCTGAAAGATTATGTCAAACTGAAAAAAACACATGGTATAATGTTAAATAAAAGTGCATGATATAAAATTACATTAATTCTAATACCGTGAAAGAGTAAAAATTATGAATAGGTGTATCAACCTTACATTTCTAGCTATGCTATTGTTGCAAGCAGCAGAAAGCAATCAGGTTAATTTAAACAGAAAAACAATTAAATAAGAGAATATTGGGGAATTCACTGAAATATTTAAGGGCTTGGAGAACTAAGACTGGAAGCAAATTAAACATTGCTCAAATCATACCAAAGAATGGTTTGCCCTGCCCAATCACCCTGGACACCAGACACTGGACATTATCACCATCACCACCACTGTTGCTGCCCCCTGGGAACCTTCCTCTTAAAACTGACAAAGCCCCCACAGAGAGTGTGCCCCCAGATCCACCTTGTGTGTATGTGTAGGAGCATATGACTGGCAGAACCCAAGACCCAGGGCTGTGCCCTAGCTGTGAGGGATGTGGGAAAGGCAGATGCTGATGTGTTCAGTTTCCATGGTGGCATGTAAGGCCTGTTTCATAAGGTGGGGGACAGCCCAGACAGTGGAAGGGAGCTCAGAGACTGGCTAGACAGCAAGAATAACCAGTATGATTGCATAGACATAAAGACCACAGGGTCACAGGGAAAAAGGACAACATTTATTTGATTAATTAATGAAAATAGAGGAGAAGAGCTTAGGAAGATGGTGGAGTAGGAGGAACCTGAGCTCACCCTGTCCCATGTTTTCAACTAGATATCCACATCCAAGTCAATAAACTGGAGAGATATACAAAAACTGGAAGAATAAACTCCACAACTATACATAGAGAAGGAGCCACATCTGAAAGGCTAGGAAGGTCAGAAAGGCAGGGGGAGGCCGCCCGTGGGAGAAAGGTATTGGCATGAACAGAGAGGGCAGAGAAATGGGCCCTCACACCAGGGAGCTCACAGAAGGAAGACTAATTCCTGTAACATTTGGGTTTAAAAAACACAGGGGCTGAGGGAAGATGGCGGCATAGGAGGACGCTGGGCTCACCGCGCGTCCTGCTGATCACTTAGATTCCACCTACAGCAGCCTAAATAACCCAGAACCGCCAGAGGATTAGCAGAACGGAGTCCCCGGAGCCAAGCGCAGACGAGAGGCCCACGGAAGACGGTAGGAAGGGTGGCAAGGCGGTGCGCGCTCCACGGACTGGCGGGAGGGAGCCGGGGCGGAGGGGCGGCTCGCCGGCCAAGCAGAGCCCCCGAGTCTGGCTTGCAAAAAGTGGAGGGGCCTGACGGACTGTGTTCCGACAGCAAGCGCGACTTAGCGGCTGGGAGGTCATAAGTTAACAGCTCTGCTCAGAAAGCGGGAAGGCTGGAGGACAAAGGGAAGGAGAGCTGCTGAGCCCCCTGACGACAGAGCTCAGTTTGGTGGGGAACAAAGGCACTCGCCAGTGCCATCTCCCCCGCCCATCCCCCAGCCAAAATCCCAAAGAGAACCAGTTCCTGCCAGGGAACTTGCTCGCTCTGCGCAAACACCCAACTCTGCGCTTCTGCGGAGCCAAACCTCCGGCAGCGGATCTGACTCCCTCCTGCTGCCACAGGGCCCCTCCTGAAGAGGATCACCTAAGGAGAAGCAAGCTAAGCCTGCCCCTCCTGCCCCCGTGCACCTTGCCTACCCACCCCAGCTAAGACGCCAGATCCCCAGCATCACAAGCCTGGCAGTGTGCAAGTAGCCCAGACAGGCCACCCCACCCCACAGTGAATCCCGCCCCTAGGAGAGGGGAAGAGAAGGCACACACCAGTCTGACTGTGGACACAGCGGTGGGCTGGGGGCAGACATCAGGTCTGACTGCGGCTCCGCCCACCAACTCCAGTTATACACCACAGCACAGGGGAAGTGCCCTGCAGGTCCTCACCATGCCAGGGACTATCCAAAATGACCAAGCGAAAGAATTCCCCTCAGAAGAATCTCCAGGAAATAACAACAGCTAATGAGCTGATCGAAAAGGATTTAAATAATATAACAGAAAGTGAATTTAGAATAATAGTCATAAAATTAATCACTGGGCTTGAAAACAGTATAGCTGACAGCAGAGAATCTCTTGCTACAGAGATCAAGGGACTCAGGAACAGTCACGAGGAGCTGAAAAACGCTTTAAAGGAAATGCATAACAAAATGGAAACCACCACGGCTCGGATTGAAGAGGCAGAGGAGAGAATAGGTGAACTAGAAGATAAAGTTATGGAAAAAGAGGAAGCTGAGAAAAAGAGAGATAAAAAAATCCAGGAGTATGAGGGGAAAATTAGAGAACTAAGTGATACACTAAAAAGAAATAATCTACACATAATTGGTATCCCAGAGGAGGAAGAGAGAGGGAAAGGTGCTGAAGGGGTACTTGAAGAAATAATAGCTGAGAACTTCCCTGATCTGGGGAAGGAAAAAGGCATTGAAATCCAAGAGGCACAGAGAACTCCCTTCAGACGTAACTTGAATCGATCTTCTGCACAACATATCATAGTGAAACTGGCAAAATACAAGGATAAAGAGAAAATTCTGAAAGCAGCAAGGGGAAAACGTGCCCTCACATATAAAGGGAGACCTATAAGGCTCGTGACTGATCTCTCTTTTGAAACTTGGCAGGCCAGAAAGGATTGGCACGATATTTTCAGTGTGCTAAACAGGAAAAATATGCAGCCAAGAATCCTTTATCCAGCAAGTCTGTCATTTAGAATAGAAGGAGAGATAAAGGTCTTCCCAAACAACCAAAAACTGAAGGAATTTGTCACCACTAAACCAGCCCTCCAAGAGATCCTAAGGGGGACCCTGTGAGACAAAGTACCAGAGACATCACTACAAGCATAAAACATACAGACATCACAATGACTCTAAACCCATATCTTTCTATAATAACACTGAATGTAAATGGATTAAATGCGCCAACCAAAAGACATAGGGTATCAGAATGGATAAAAAAACAAGACCCATCTATTTGCTGTCTACAAGAGACTCATTTTGGACCTGAGGACACCTGTAGATTGAGAGTGAGGGGATGGAGAACTATTTATCATGCTACTGGAAGCCAAAAGAAAGCTGGAGTAGCCATACTTATATCAGACAAACTAGACTTTAAATTAAAGGCTGTAACAAGAGATGAAGAAGGACATTATATAATAGTGACAGGGTCTATCCATCAGGAAGAGCTAACAATTATAAATGTCTATGCGCCGAATACCGGAGCGCCCAAATATATAAAACAATTTCTCATAAACATAAGCAACCTTATTGATAAGAATGTGGTAATTGCAGGGGACTTTAACACCCCACTTACAGAAATGGATAGATCATCTAGACACACGGTCAATAAAGAAACAAGGGCCCTGAATGAGACATTGGATCAGATGGACTTGACAGATATATTTAGAACTCTGCATCCCAAAGCAACAGAATATACTTTCTTCTCGAGTGCACATGGAACATTCTCCAAGATAGATCATATACTGGGTCACAACACAGCCCTTCATAAGTTTACAAGAATTGAAATCATACCATGCATACTTTCAGACCACAATGCTATGAAGCTTGAAATCAACCACAGAAAAAAGTCTGGAAAACCTCCAAAAGCATGGAGGTTAAAGAACACCCTACTAACGAATGAGTGGATCAACCAGGCAATTAGAGAAGAAATTAAAAAATATATGGAAACAAATGAAAATAAAAATACAACAATCTAAACACTTTGGGACGCAGCGAAGGCAGTCCTGAGAGGAAAATACATTGCAATCCAGGCCTATCTCAAGAAACAAGAAAAATCCCAAATACAAAATCTAACAGCACACCTAAAGGAAATAGAAGCAGAACAGCAAAGGCAGCCTAAACCCAGCAGAAGAAGAGAAATAATAAAGATCAGAGCATAAATAAACAATATAGAATCTAAAAAAACTGTAGAGCAGATCAATGAAACCAAGAGTTGGTTTTTTGAAAAAATAAACAAAATTGACAAACCTCTAGCCAGGCTTCTCAAAAAGAAAAGGGAGATGACCCAAATAGATAAAATCATGAATGAAAATGGAATGATTACAACCAATCCCTCAGAGATACAAACAATTATCAGGGAATACTATGAAAAATTATATGCCAACAAATTGGACAACCTGGAAGAAATGGACAAATTCCTAAACACCCACACTCTTCCAAAACTCAATCAGGAGGAAATAGAAAGCTTGAACAGACCCATCACCAGCGAAGAAATTGAATCGGCTATCAAAAATCTCCCAACAAATAAGAGTCCAGGACCAGATGGCTTCCCAGGGGAGTTCTACCAGACGTTTAAAGCAGAGATAATACCTATCCTTCTCAAGCTATTCCAAGAAATAGAAAGGGAAGGAAAACTTCCAGACTCATTCTATGAAGCCAGTATTACTTTGATTCCTAAACCAGACAGAGACCCAGGAAAAAAGGGAACTACAGGCCAATATCCCTGATGAATATGGATGCAAAAATTCTCAATAAGATACTAGCAAATCGAATTCAACAGCATATAAAAAGAATTATTCACCATGATCAAGTGGGATTCATTCCTGGGATGCAGGGCTGGTTCAACATTCGCAAATCAATCAACGTGATACATCACATTAACAAAAAAAAAGATAAGAACCATATGATCCTGTCAATCGATGCAGAAAAGGCCTTTGACAAAATCCAGCACCCTTTCTTAATAAAAACCCTTGAGAAAGTCGGGATAGAAGGAACATACTTAAACACCATAAAAGGATTTATGAAAAGCCCACAGCTAACATCATCCTGAACGGGAAAAAACTGAGAGCTTTTTCCCTGAGATCAGGAACACGACAGGGATGCCCACTCTCACCGCTGTTGTTTAACATAGTGATGGAAGTTCTAGCATCAGCAATCAGACAACAAAAGGAAATCAAAGGCATCAAAATTGGCAAAGATGAAGTCAAGCTTTCGCTTTTTGCAGATGACATGATATTATACATGGAAAATCCGATAGACTCCACCAAGAGTCTGCTAGAACTGATACATGAATTCAGCAAAGTTGCAGGATATAAAATCAATGTACAGAAATCAGTTGCATTCTTATACACTAACAATGAAGCAACAGAAAGACAAATAAAGAAACTGATCCCATTCACAATTGCACCAAGAAGCATAAAATACCTAGTAATAAATCTAACCAAAGATGTAAAGGATCTGTATGCTGAAAACTATAGAAAGCTTATGAAGGTAGTTGAAGAAGATTTAAAGAAATGGAAAGACATTCCCTGCTCATGGATTGGAAGAATAAATATTGTCAAAATGTCAATACTACCCAAAGCTATCTACACATTCAATGCAATCCCAATCAAAATTGCCCCAGCATTCTTCTCGAAACTAGAACAAGCAATCCTAAAATTCATATGGAACCACAAAAGGCCCCGAATAGCCAAAGTAATTTTGAAGAAGAAGACCAAAGCAGGAGGCATCACAATCCCAGACTTTAGCCTCTACTACAAAGCTGTCATCATCAAGACAGCATGGTATTGGCACAAAAGCAGACACATAGACCAATGGAATAGAATAGAAACCACAGAACTAGACCCACAAACGTATGGCCAACTCATCTTTGACAAAGCAGGAAAGAACATCCAATGGAAAAAAGACAGTCTCTTTAACAAATGGTGCTGGGAGAACTGGACAGCAACATGCAGAAGGTTGAAACTAGACCACTTTCTCACACCATTCACAAAAATAAACTCAAAATGGATAAAGGACCTGAATGTGAGACAGGAAACCATCAAAACCTTAGAGGAGAAAGCAGGAAAAGACCTCTCTAACCTCAGCCGTAGCAATCTCTTACTCGACACATCCCCAAAGGCAAGGGAATTAAAAGCAAAAGTGAATTACTGGGACCTTATGAAGATAAATAGCTTCTGCACAGCAAAGGAAACAACCAACAAAACTAAAAGGCAACCAACGGAATGGGAAAAGATATTTGCAAATGACATATCGGACAAAGGGCTAGTATCCAAAATCTATAAAGAGCTCACCAAACTCCACACCTGAAAAGCAAATAACCCAGTGAAGAAATGGGCAGAAAACATGAATAGACACTTCTCTAAAGAAGACATCCGGATGGCCAACAGGCACATGAAAAGATGTTCAGCGTCGCTCCTTATCAGGGAAATACAAATCAAAACCACACTCAGGTATCACCTCACGCCAGTCAGAGTGGCCAAAATGAACAAATCAGGAGACTATAGATGCTGGAGAGGATGTGGAGAAACGGGAACCGTCTTGCACTGTTGGTGGGAATGCAAATTGGTGCAGCCGCTCTGGAAAGCAGTGTGGAGGTTCCTCAGAAAATTAAAAATAGACCTACCCTATGACCCAGCAATAGCACTGCTAGGAATTTATCCAAGGGACACAGGAGTACTGATGCATAGGGGCACTTGTACCCCAATGTTCATAGCAGCACTCTCAACAATAGCTAAATTATGGAAAGAGCCTAAATGTCCATCAACCAATGAATGGATTAAGAAATTGTGGTTTATATACACTATGGAATACTACGTGGCAATGAGAAAAAATGAAATATGGCCTTTTGTAGCAACGTGGATGGAACTGGAGAGTGTGATGCTAAGTGAAATAAGCCATACAGAGAAAGACAGGTACCATATGTTTTCACTCTTATGTGGATCCTGAGAAACTTAACAGGAATCCATGGGGGAGGGGAAGGGAAAAAAAAAAAAAAAGAGGTTAGAGTGGGAGAGAGCCAAAGCATAAGAGACTGTTAAAAACTGAGAACAGGGGCGCCTGGGTGGCTCAGTCGGTTGAGCGTCCGACTTCGGCTCAGGTCACGATCTCACGGTCTGTGAGTTCGAGCCCCGCGTGGGGCTCTGGGCTGATGGCCCAGAGCCTGGAACCTGCTTCCGATTCTGTGCCTCCCTCTCTCTCTGCTCCTCCCCCGTTCGTACTCTGTCTCTCTCTGTCTCAAAAATAAATAAACGTTAAAAAAAAATTTAAAAAAAAAAACCTGAGAACAAACTGAGGGTTGATGGGGGGTGGGAGGGAGGAGAGGGTGGGTGATGGGTATTGAGGAGGGCACCTTTTGGGATGAGCACTGGGTGTTGTATGGAAACCAATTTGACAATAAATTTCATATATAAATAAGAAAAAAATAAAGAAAAAAAAACACAGGGGCTGAATTCTGTGAGTTTGTGTAAGAAGTGGGAACCTTCTTGGAACTGGCAACCTGAAGCTGTAAAAGTCAGCTGACTCAGCACTGGGTGAACAGGGAAGGAGAGTGAGAGCTGGGTTGCTGCTGTTAAAGAGACAGCAGCCTGCATGAAAAGGCAACATAAAACTGCAGCTTACACAGTGCTGGGGACAAACAGGAGATAGACCTGTTTCTGCTGATTTCTGAGCATACTGGGGGACTTCTCTGAAAACAAGGGAGTTGGCAGATGCCATTTTCCTTCCCCCACTCCCAGCATAAACACAAAGACACCTATGAGAGGTAGGTCTTTACAGATACTTGCTACCTAACACGCTAACAGTGCACCATGCTCCCAAGTTCTCCTGAGGATTCACACATCCCCAAGTCTGCTGGCCTTGGCTCTGGGCTCAGGTCAAATTTTGTTAAACTCCTGTAGGCACCTCGCCCAAGCACCTGGTGCACAGCTGCCAACCCACCCTGCACACATCCACTGCACAGGGCTCAGCTGGGAGCCCCCAGCTGTGTTGCATTCTGTGCCCACCACCAGATACACAGCTGCTGTAGCTTGCCATGCCCAATACTCACACAGGGACCAACTGCTACTCCACACCCTGACACCCACCATCAGCCACCATCATGCACTACACTCACCCTTATGCCCCTAGCCACCTAGGTGTGCAGCTCCCAGCTGCCACAGCACTTCAGGAATCCAGCAGATGACTAGTGGCCTAGCACAAATTTTGCTAACACAGCCACCCTGCTCTCAAGTTCTCCATCTCCTGCCAGACCTGGCCTGGTTGGTCCCACTAACACCACAGAGAGCAAGCACAGTCCACAAAAAGCAGAGAGTCAGTGAAGATGACTTAACTGAAAGGAAATTGACTCAGATAAGACAGCAAGATGTAGGCTACATACATTGAACACTCTCCTGAAGGGCCAGATCCTGGTAAAAGGACACACTGCACTGCAGGTCACTCCAGAACCTCTTCTTCATAAAGTCACTACTTTCAAGAGCAGAAGACACAGCTGATTTTTTTTAAAGTTTTTATTTAAATTCCAGTTACTTAACTTACAGTGTAATGTAAGTTTCAGGTGTGCAATTTAGTCATTCAACACTTACATACAATACCCGGTGGTCATTGTAAAAAGTGTATACCTTAATCACCATCATCTATTTAACCCATCCCTCCAACCTGCTCTCCTCTGGTAACCATCAGTTTGTTCTCTATAGTTAAGAGTCTCTTTCTTGGTTTGCCTCTTTCTCTCTTTTGTTTCCTTAAGATCATTTGTTTCTTAAATTCCACATATGAATAAAATCATATGGTATGAGTCTTTCTCTAACATATTTTGCCTTGCCTAATACCCTCTAGCTCCATCTGCCTCATTGCCAATGGCAATATTTCATTCTTTTTATAAGTGAGTAGTATTCCAATTTTTATATACACCACTTCTTTGTCCATTCATCAGTCGATGGACACCTGGACTGTTTCCATAATTTGGCTATTGTAGATAATGCTGCTATAAACATCAGGATGCATGTATCCCTTTGATTTAGTATTTTTGTATCTTTGGGTAAATACCTAGTAGTGCAATTGCTGGATCCTAGGGTAGTTATATTTCTAACTTTCTGAGGAATGTCCATACTTTTTTTCAAAGTAGCTGCACCAGTTTTCATTCTCACCAACAGTACAAGAGGGACCTTCTTTCTCCACATTCTCACCAACACCACAGCTAACTTTCTTAACACAGAGAAACAGACACCAAAAGGTAGACAAAATGAAGAGATAGAGAAATTTATCCCAAATGAAAGAACAGGACAAGGCCACAGCCAGTGATTTAAGTAAAGCAAATATAAGTAATATGACAGGTATAAAATTCAAAGCAATTATCATAAAGATACTCCTTGGATGTGAGAAAAGAGTGGAAACATGAGTGAGACCTTTAACACAGAGATAGGAAATAACATAGCAGAGATAAAAGGCACAATAAGTGAAATGAGAAACATGCTTGATGGAATGAAAAGCAGGATGGAAGAAGCAGGTGAATGAACCAGTGACCTTGAAGACAGAGTAATGGAAAGTAATCAAGCTGAACAAAAGAGAGAAAAGAATTATACAAAACAAGAATAGACTTAGGGAACACAGTGATTCCACCAAATGTAATAACATATATAGTATAGGAGTCCCAGAAGAGAGAGAAAGGGGGGAATAAAATTTATTTGAAGAAATGATAGCTGAAAACTTCCCTAATCTTGGGAAAGAAACAGATATGCAGATGAAAAAGGCACAGAGAACCCCCACCAGAATCAAAAACAGTAGACTGACACCAAGATATTATAATTAAATTTGAAAAATATAGTGATAAAGAAAAAAATTTAAAGCAGCAAGACAAATGAAGTTATTAATTTACAAGGGAAAGCCCATAAGATGATCAGGACATTTTTCAATAGAAACTTGGTAAGTATATACTCAAAGTGCTGAAATGGAAAAAATATGCAGCCAATAAAACTCTATCCAGCAAGCCTGTCATTTCAAATAGGAGGAAAGATGAAAAGTTTCCCAGACAACCAAAGTTAAACGAGTTCATGACCATTAAACCAGTCCTGCAAGAAATATTAAAACAGACACTTTGAGTGGAAAGGCAAGGCCAAAAGTGACAGTGTAGAGGTATGAAACACAAATGCAGTAAAAATGAAATTTTCTGTAAAAAAAAAAAAACAGTTGAGGAACTCACAAAAAAGTATATAAAACATAATAACATATATCTAATATTTGTGGAGAGGAGAAAAGAATGTATTCAAACTTAAACAACCTCAACTTAATATAGACCACTATATGAAAAAGAGGTTATATATAAACCTAATGGTAGCCATATATCAAAAATACCAATAAATATGCAAAAAAATAAAGAGAAACAAATAAAAATATATCACTAAAGAAAAGAATCAAAACATGAAGAAGAGAAAGACAAGAAAGGACCAGAGAAATTCTTCAGAAACAAACACAAACCAAGCAATAAAATGGCGATATATAAGTATCTATCAATAATTACTTTGAATGTAAACAGACTAAATGTTCCAAAGACAGAGTGACAAATGGATTTGAGAAAAACAAGACCCATCTATATGCTGCCTACAGAGACTCATTTCAGACCTCATTAAAGACACTGGCATTTTGAAAAGGGGGAATGGAGAAATATCTATCATGCAAATGGATGTCAAAAGAAAGCCAGAGTAGCAATACTTATATCTGACAAAATAGGCTTTAAAACAAAGACTGTAACAAGAGACAAAGGGCACTATATAATAATAAAAGGGACAATCCAACAAGAAGATATAACAGTTATAAATATATATGCACCCCACATAAAAGCACCCAAATACATTAAACAGTTAATAAAGAAACTAATTGATAATAATACAATAATACAGGGCCTTAATAACCCACTTACACTAATCAAAAGATCATCTAAACAGAAAACCAATAAAGAAACAATGGCTTTGAATGACACACTGGAACAGATGGATTTAACTTATATATTCAGAATATTCCACCCTAAAACAACAGAATACATAAAGTGCAGTTTCCAAGTGCACAAAGAACATTAGCCAGAATATCACATCTTAGGCAACAAAACAAACCTTAAGAAACTGAAGAAGATTGAAATCATACAGTGCATATTTTCTGACCACAGTTCTATAAAACTAGAAGTCAACCATAAGAAAAAACCTGGAAAGATTACAAATACATGAAGGCTAAATAACATGCTAATAAACAATGAATTCATCAACCAGGAAATTAGAAAAGAAATTAAAAAGTAAATAGAAACAAATGAAAATGAAAACAAAACCGTCTAAAACCCTGGGATGCAGCAAAAGTGCCATTAGAGGTAAGAATATAGCAATACAGGTCTACCTCAAGAAGCAAGAGAAATCTCAAATAAACAACCTGACCTTACACCTAAAGGAGCTAGAAAGAGAGCAACAAGCAAAGTCTAAGGTCAGCAGAAGGAAGGAAATAATAAAGATGAGAGAAAAAATAAAGGATATATACACACACACACACACACACACACACACACACACACACACACACAGAAACAGTAGAACAGATCAATGAAACCAGGACTAGTTCTTTGAAAAAAATTAATAAAATTTAAAAATCTCTAGTTAGACTTATCAAAAAGAAAAGAGAAAGGACTGAAATAAATAAAATCAGAAATTAGAGAAGAGAAGAGAAATAACAAGCATCACAGAAATACAAACCTAAAAGAATATTATAAAAAATATATGCCAACAAATTGGGCAACCTGGAAGAAATGGATAAAGTCCTGGAAACACAAACTACCAAAACTGATACAGGAAGAAAGAGAAAACTTGAACAGCCCAATAACTAGCAAATTAAATTCTTTCCAAAACACAGAAGTCAAGCAGCAGATGGCTTCCCAAACATTTAAAGAAGAGTTGAAATACTTATTCTCAAAATTTTCCAGAAAAAAGAATAGAAAAGGAAGGAAAACTTCCAAATTCATTCCATGGAGCCAGTATTACCCTGATGCCAAAAGCAGATAAAGACACCGCTATAAAAGAGAACTACAGGCCAATATCTCCAATGAGTACAGATGCAAAAATTCTCCATAAAATACTTGCAAGCTGACTTCAACATATATTGAAAAAATCATTCACTGTGATCAAGTGGGATTTATTCCTGGGTTGCCAGGGTGGCTAAATATTCATAAATCAAGCAATGTGATACATCACATCAATAGGAGAAAGAGTAAGAACCATATGCTCATTTCAGTAGATATGGAAAAAGCATTTGACAAAGTACAACATCCATTCATGATAAAAACCCTCAACAAAATAGATTTAGAGGGAATATATCTCAACATAATAAAGGCCATATATATAAAACCCACAGTTAACATCATTCTTAATGGGGGGGAATTGGAGAGCTGTTCCCCTAATGTCAGGAACAAGACAAGGATGTCCACTCTCATCATTTTTATTCAACATAGTACTGGAAGTCTTATCTGCAGCAATCAGAAAACAAAAAGAAATAAAAGGCATCCAAGTCGATAAAGAAGTAAAACTTTCCCTATTTGCAGATGACATGATATTCTATATAGAAAACCCAACGCTCCACAAAAAAAAAAAAAAAAAAAAAAAAAAAAAAAATGGTAGAACTGATAAATAAATTCAGTAAAGCCAAAGGATAAAAAAATCAATGTACAGAAATATGTTGCATATCTATACACCAATAATGAAGCAACAGAAAGAGAAATTAATAAAATAAGCCCATTTACAATTGCACCCAAAATAATAAGATACCTAGGAATACACCTAATCAAAGAAGTGAAAGACCTGTACTTTGAAAGGTATAAAACACTGATGGAGGAAATTGAAGACGACATAAAGAAATGGAAAGACATTCCATTCTCATGGATTGGAAGAACAAATATTGTTAAAATGTCTATATTACCCAAATAAGTGCATTTATTTAATGAAATCCTTATCAAAATATCAACAGCATTTTTCACAGAACTAGAACAAGCAATACTAAAATTTGTATGGAGCCATAAAAGACTCCCAATAGCCAAAGCAATCTTGAAAAAGAAATGCAAAGCTGGGGGCATCACAATTCTGGACTGAAAGTTACATTTCAAAGCTGTGGTAATCAAAACAGTATGATATTGGCACAAAAATAGATACATAGATCAATGGAACAGAATAGAAAATAAACCCCCAATTATATGTTCAATTAATCTTTGACAATGCAGAAAGGAATATTCAATGGGAAAAAGACAGTCTTTTCAAAAAATTGTGTTGGGAAAACTGGACAGCAACATGCAGAAGAATGAAACTTCACCACTTTTTTACACCATACACATAACTAAACTCAAAATGGATGAAAGGCCTAAATGTGAGAGCTGAAACCATCAAAATTCTAGAAGAGAATACATGCAGTAACTTCTTTGACATCAGGCATAGGAACTTCTTTCAAGCTACGTCTCCTGAGGCAAGGGAAACAAAAGCAAAAATAAACTATTGGGACTACCTCAAAATAAAAGGCTTCTGCTTTTTAGGAAGAAAACGATCAACAAAACTAAAAAGCAACCTATTGAATGGGAGAAGATATTTGTAAATGACAAATCTGATAAAGGGCTAGTATCCAAAATACATAAAAAAGTTATAAAACTCAACACCAAAAACCAAATAATCCAATTTAAAAATGGACAGAAGACATGAACAGACATTTTTGCAAAGAAGAAGACATCCAGATGGCTAATAGACATGAAAAGATGCCATCATCACTCATCATCAGAGAAATGCAAATCACAACTATAATGAGATATCACCTCACACATATCAGAATGGCTAAAAGAAACAACCCAAGAAACAACAGATGTTGGTGAGGGTGTGGAGAAAAGGGAAACCTCTTGCACTGTTGCTGGGAATGCAAACTGGTGCAGCCACTGTAGAAAACAGTATAGTTACAAATACAGCTACCTTACAATCCAACAATTGCACAAAGAATACAAGAACACCTGATGATTATAGCAGCATTATTTATAAGACAAATTATGGAAGCAGCCCAAGTGTCCAATTGATGAATGGATAAAGAAGATGTGGTGTATATATTATAATGAAATACTATCCAGCCAAGAAAAAGAAAGAAATCTTGCCATTTGCAACGTGGATGGAGCTAGAGAGTATAATGGTAAATGAAATAAGTCAGTCAGAGAAAGACAAATACCATATGATTTCACTCATATGTGGAGTTTAAAAAACACAACAAACAAGCAAAGGGAAAAAATAAAAGAAAGAGACAAAGTACAAAACAGACTCTTAATTTTAGAGGACATACTGATGGTTACCAGAGGAAAGGGGAGGGGGATGGGTTAAATAAGTGATGGGAAAATAAATAAATAGGTGATGGGGATTAAGGAGTGAACCTGTAATGATAAGCACTGGGTGATGTATGAAAGTTTTCAATCACTGTATTGTACACTTGAAACTAATATTATACTCTATGTTAACTAACTGGAATTAAAATAAAAACTTAAATTAAAAAAAAAATTAAAAATGGAGCTAGGAGAAATGTTTGCTTTATATTCCTGTTGTTATTCTAATTTTGTTTTTGCAAAACCACTTTTTTAAAGAATGGCTTAAAATTAGAATCAAAGAAGAAAAAATAATCAAAAAAACAAGCTGTGTGTTCCCTGCCCCTGTGACCCTATGCTTGGCACATAGTGGGTGTCCTTAGAAATGGACGCGGTTTGCCCAGTGCAGGCATCACACTCAGAGGGCCGGAAAGCCTCAGACATTTCATTCGTTTAACAACTACTCTTTGAGCCTGATAAAAGTTATAGAAACTGAAACAAAGAATCATAAAGAACAGGTAATTGGGAAAATATGTCAAATATTTTTTCCATGCTCTCAAATACCCAAAAGTTTACTGAAATGGATCACTTTCTCTATTTCATCATGAAAACAGCAGTGAACCAAGCCCAAGAGACATGTGGTAGCTCACTCTGTGTGTTTTGAGTGACATTTCCTGTAGTGGGCAGCCACCTCCTGGAACACAAGCACCACCTCCATTGCCCTAGGTCAGCATTGTTCGACTTTGGGGGACAAACTCCATTAACTCTCTCTCCTGACTTGGCATTGCCAAACAGAGCTTCTGGTCACCCTGCTTTAAGTCCTAGCAAGCTCACTGCCTCAGTGGTCTCCAAAGACAGCATTGCTTCTTCCAGCAGCTTCCCCATTTGTAACAGTCTTTAGAATCATTTGAAGGAAAGTGCTTTATTAAGCATGCACACAGCAAAAATATTTGAGAGTGAATCATAAACTCAGAATACATATTTGAGAAAATGTTTATTCTTTGGAGCATAGGCATTACATAAACATCTACTAAGTGCCAGGCAGTTTTATAGACACATAGGACTCAGTTGTAAATAAGAAACCCCATGAAGCAGTAGCTTTGTATAACTGATTTTGAGATCAATGCAGAGATTATGCCAATAGAGCTGAATAAGTAAATGGAAGTGGGCTATTTTACCCATTTCTGGCAGGAGAATGGGGGAATACCCATTCCTGTCCAGGAAGAGACTGGACAGGATGATTTTACTCAGGTCCTCTTACTACCTGAGCTGCTTTTCTAAAGAACTTAAAACTTCTTTCTGCATTTGAGGACATCATATCCTCTATCCTTGTTCCATTGCAACCTGCATTAGCCCAGGCTAGGGCAGCACTGATTCTAGATAAAACAGCTGCCAAGAGTTCCCCTCTTGGGTTTCTGAGAACAGCTAAGAGTAGAGGTAAGATTTTGCAGAGACTTGCAGGTTTCTAAGTCAGTCATCCATCCCCCCACCACCTCCAGAGCCCTCTAGGTTGAACAAAATCCATGTTTCATTAACACAAAAATTATTCATAGCTCCCTAATGCATTATGTAAGCCAAGAGAGCATTGGATTAAATCATGGAAAATGTGAGGACAGAGCCCATGGCTACAGCCAAGCAAGCCTTGGGCAATCAGCTGATGGGGAGGTATTTAAGTTTCTTGGTGCCAGCCAAGGTTTCTTCTCTCTGAACTACGATGCCTGAAATTCTCATCTTGCATTTCCTCTGTGTCTGGTGTCTCTATGTCTTCCCTCCTGAGGTATAGGTATCATTAGCAGGGTTGCAAAATAGAAAAATTGTGAGAATAATCTTATATTTTGGAGACAAAGGAAAAAGATTCAGCCTGGGTTCAGCCAAGACCTGGGTTCCTTTCCTGGTTCTCTCACCAGCTGACTGTATAACATGGTGCTCTTTGGACTTTCATTTCCTCATCTGTAAGTAAAGGAAAGGGTAGTCATAAAGGTCTGTGAAATTAAATATGTTGAGGACCAGGCAAGCGAGGTAATGGCAAAACTGACCCTCATAGCTGGCTAAATGGAGAGTGTGACTCCACCTAAATTCTGAATTTACACTTGAATTCTACTTTGCACTGTAAAACACATTTCTGCAGATGAAATTCAGCTGGCAGCCACCATTTTAATCCCTGGACTACAAGCTTTCCACTCCTGACAATGCTTTCAATGGAACCTTGCTCCAATAAAGCAGTATTTTCTACACTTATTTGATCTTTGTCACCACAGAGGCCCCCCACCCTGTTATGAAGGGGAGAGTAACATGGTGGGAGGAGGGAACATTTACACAGCAGGCTGAATATCCCTAAGTTTATGGTACCTAGTATTTGGGGAAATAAACTCTAAACAGACCCCATTTTATATTACCCAAACAGAAGTTAGAGACCCAAACAGGGAACTCAAGAAGGGAGCTTAGGGTAAAAACCAAGAATGAACCTTATGGGATCCATCCCTTCCTCTCCAGGTTCTTACTCTGAAAGGTCCCTTTTCTGAATAATACAGGAAAATTTCTTAGGTCAAATTATACCTCCTGTTCTTCCAGCCGTGTGTTTCTTCTGAGAACAGCCTGACCCTTTCCATAAGTTCATCCATTACAGGGATAGAAGAGTCTGTATTTGGTCTGGAGTGGATTAGTTAGGCAGGACTGAAGAAGACATTAAGGGCTCTCCAGTCACCATCTGGGGGCTCCTGCAGAAACAGGAATGGGGATCAACACTCTCCCCACAATCTCCCACCGTGGAATTAGAATCACCCTTAACTATCAGGAAGGCCTGCTGAAGCACATGTGTATACACACACACACACACACACACACACACACACACACACACACACCGGGCACTACCAGGAAAGAAAGATAAGAGGGAGGGGAATTTCCTCGTTATGCCATAAGTCAGCAGCAGACACTATGAAACAGGTAAAGAGGAGTGGTGCACTGTAATATAAGGAAGACTCCAGGCTTTCTGGAAGGAAGAAAACTTGTTAAGGAGCTACAGAGGGGAAACTAATCAATATAAGTGTCTGTCTGTAGAGGACAGAGCCCTCACAGTATATCACAAAAGACCTTGGAACTTTCCAGGGCTTTGGCCTGAGTTTGATGGACCAGTTGGTCTAGTCATCAGCCTCTTCAGCCTCTCCTTTCTTAAGTTTAACTGAGCAAAGAACAGAAGTTTGCTACCCCTTTACATATTTTCCTCATTCCTGGGCTCTCAAGTCAAGGGTGATCTTCTCCCTGGGGCCAGCCCCACAGGTACACCCAACCCGTGTCTCAAACTTCAGGCAGGTCTGCTGCCTTTCACACAGATGATGTTGCCTTGCCTCTACTCAAATACAGAGTACCAGGTTTCTGAACTAATCTAAAGGAAAACAAACTGGAGGTGGTAGGGTGGGTAGGACTGTAGAAGCTGTACCCTTGGCTCACGTGGGCAAAGTATTTCAGGCAACTTGAATCAGGGCAAAGAAGAACCCTGCCATACCCCCAGGGCACATTTGCCTTTCCCCCTGGAGAAAGAAATTTCCTAGGAGTTGCTGCCTCTCCACCACACTCTACACATGCAGTTCAGAAGGGCTCCATCCCAAGCTCCAAAGAGGAGCCTGACCTTCTGCATACTGAATCCTCCATAGCCCTTGGACTGGCTCAGGAAAGGGTATATGACCTGACAATCCAGTTAGTGAACCCCAGGTATTGTGCAGTAGGAATCAGGGGCAAGGGATGTTCTTCCTTCTTTATTCTGAAGCTAAGAGCAAAATGATGGTGCTAAGAGTAGAACCTATGTCTTCTGGCTGCCGAAAATCCCTCCACCTCACCCCCAGAAACTAGTGACTGCCTAGAATTCCAGAATTTAACATACAGAAGACAAGGACCTAGTCCAGGTGGCCCAGGTTCTTGACTGACTTTGGTAAGTTATCTCTTAGCTTTCAGATCTGGAGAGGGGAGTAGGAATGCTGAGTGTAACTCTCATTCATGCACACCACACACATATACAGACAACACATATACATACAACACACATGCATGCACTTACATGCACATCACACACACACACACACACATATGCATGCAACACATCTGTATGCACTTACATGCACACCACACATGCATTCATACATATATATACATGCAACGCACACATGCACTTACATCCATACCACACACCTACATGCACACACACATGCACACATATACATGCAACACACATGTGCACTCACACGCATGCCATTACATACACATATGCATGCACGCATATACATACACACATGTATACACATACATGCATGCACATATACACATGCATACATACACATACACGGGCACATGTATACACATGTATACACATATACACATGCACACACTCCTACCATGGCTCCCATACTAGGAAACTGAAATTTCATATTTTACTTACAAGTATAAGCTTTCTTAAAAAAAGAGAAAGAGAGGCACCTGAGTGGCTCAGTTGGTTAAGCATCTGACTTTAGCTCAGGTCATGATCTCACAGTTCATGGGTTTGAGCCCCATGTCGGGCTCTGTGTTGAAAGCTCAGAGCCTGGAACCTGCTTCGGATTCTGTGTCTACCTCTCTCTCTGTCCCTCCCCCTGCTCGTGCTCTGTCTCTGTCTCTGTCTCTCTCTCTCTCTCTCAAAAATAATAAAAAATAAACATAAATTTTTTTAAAAAGAGAAAGAAACACAAATACTTTATCACTAAGAATTTAAAGTAGCACACTGCTGTTTCTAGTGCCAGAAGGAACATTAATCTAGTTGGTGAAGACAGGAAATGAAATGTAAAAGAACAGATTAATAGCACCTTTAAATTAGAGGGTTTGCTTCCTAAAAGGAAAGGGGGAGTTTGAAATCTGAGATGTCTTGGAATAAAGGAGCAGGAAAGCTTTTTTTTTTTTGTCTTTGGTGACCTCCTTTTAGTTGTTTGTGCTGTGGCTGCCACTCCCTTTTATGTAGGCTCTCACAGTGCTTCTTGGGGGCACAGACCAGCAAGGCAGACTTGGAGTCCTGCCATTGAGACACACAATCTCAATCCTTCGCTGTTCCCTAACACTTAATTTTCTTTCATGTGCAGAAACTAGGGAAGTTGAATTTCTACTGCTGGTGACTGAATGTGACAACAGAGAGAGTGGAGAGAAAGAAGTGGGGAAGAAGGGCCAAGGAGGGCTCCACTGCTCCAAAATATGTTTCTGGATTTATCCAAAAACATGGATCCTGGACAAATAATGTGATAATTACTGAGATGGTTCGTGTCATGGGTTGTACCCTCCCACCCAAAAACAGGTATATTGAACTCTTAATTCCTAGTACCTCAGAATGTGACTTTATTTGAAAATAAGGCCATTGAAGATGTAATTAGCTAAGATGAGGTCATGCTGGAACAGGGTGGACCCCTAGTCCAATGTGGTCAGTGTCCTTGTGAGAAGAGAGCCATGTGAAGTCAGAGGCACATCACACTATGTGATGATGGAGGCAGGGATTGCAGCAAAGCACTAGAAGCTAGGAAGTGGGGAGGAAGAATTGCCCTGCAGGGAGCTGGAGCACTCTTAAAGGCTGGCAGATCCTGGAGGGGACAGGAACTGGAAAGCTGCATTTGGCTTTGAATCAGAATTGGACACCCCAGTGCCAAAGGGCCCCTCACCATGTACCCAGTTTGCAAATGAACTGATCAAGGAAGCCACCTAAGCACCAAAAGGATTGGCGGTCCTGGGGCAGCAAAGCCTCAGCTGAACATCCCTACAATGGTGTGAGGGGAGGACTGAACAAGAAGACCCTAAGGGTTCATCCTTCTCTGAGATTCCCCAATTCTCCTACCAATCTGCCAACATTCATGCTTTCATGTTGTCACAAAAGCACTGAAATGCTGGTATCCTCTGAGGTGAAGGCAGTTTTAAGTTACATCCCCAAACCCCTGGGAGGTCAGAAGTCAATTCCATGTGGTTTATCACTCCATCACTTGATGTCACCATCTGTTCCACAGCCCACGATGCTCCAGAGGCAACTTGGCAATAGGAGCCAAGATTCCAGCACCAGTTTATACACTCACACTCTGAGAACAAACACAAACACTGACACTCATGCTCTCCACCACACATGGACATTCATCCACATGCTCACACCTAGACACATTCATAAAGTGCCACATCCATACACATGCTGCCACTCACACTCTCCAATATACAGAGTCACAAACCTTCAAATAGGCATACGCAGGCACAATCATACACACCCAGCACAAATTCACAGAGAAACATATACTCACATATAGACATGCACACATGCATACTTCTGCTTTTCAAGACACAGATATACACCTCTCTCTCCCTCTCTTGCCCTAACACACACACACACATACACACACACACACATCACAGTACTCAATAAATCAACATAGGCCTTTATAACAGATCCAGGAAGCTTTTCTCAGTCAAGACCTTCAGACTCCAAACGAAACCAATTAAGGATACATATAAATGGTTATAAATAAATCTGTTTAGTATAGAGTTTTACTTGATGTGGATTTTTTGAGAGCAGGGGAAATATAGTTCATTCTCCTGAGTGAAATATCTAGGAAAGCATCTTAGCCATGTCCTCCTCCCTAGCACCCAACACAATCCTGCCTCCCATCCTCCTAATCCTGTGGAACTTATGTCTACATCATTTAGGAGGAACTTAAAAACTGGGAGCACAAACCCAGGCCCTAGTCACAATAAACACCAAAGACAGAGATGGAAAGGAGGGATAAGACCAAGACAAAGAATAAACTGGGGGAAAAAAACAGGTCAGAAAGCAGACACAAGGTCTGAGGGAGGGAAGACAAGGCACCCAGAAAATGACAACAGGGCAGTAAGAACAGGAAGATGGGAGAGTCCTAATACACAGTCACCCACAGAATGGAAACAGGCCCATGCACACACACTCACAAGCCACACATCAAGTGCTAACAGAGAAACAGCAGACTTAGGCGATCTCAACAGAAATGGGAGAGAAAGGAATAGAGAAAGAGCTGTGCCTCCTCCACCAGATATTTTTTTTCCTAAGGTCATACTGCCCTCTTGTGATTTTCAATAGTTACTAAAGTGTGCTGCCTTTTCAGAGCCAGCGGCATTAAATACAGAGGATTTTACCCTGATATGCAGATCAAAACTATCAATGAATGACTTCTTTTTAATAAAAGCATGTTTAAAAAAACTAAAATAGGTAAAATATAAAACACACATGGAAGAATGAGGTGAATAATACTGGGATGGACCCCTGGTAGAATCAATATTGTATTTCTTGGGGGGAGAAGAGGAAAGAGAACAGAAAGCAAATACTAACATCTGTGAAATCAGTATGCTCGGTACACAGGAATCTCTTATTTATTTTTATTCTATATATCTTTGTAGTATTTTGTCCATTCTGATACCCTATGTCTTTTGGTTGGAACATTTAGTCCATTTACATTCAGTATTATTATCGAAAAATATGGGTTTAGAGTCACTGCGATGTCTGTAGGTTTCATGCTTGTAGCGACGTCTCTGGTACTTTGTGGTCCTTGCAACATTTCATTCACAGAATACCCCCATAGGATCTCTTGTAGGGCTGGTTTAGTGGTGATGAATTCCTTCAATTTTTGTTTGTTTGGGAAGACCTTTATCTCTCCTTCTATTCTGAATGACAGACTTGCTGGATAAAGGATTCTCGGCTGCATATTTTTTCCTGTTCATCACATTGAAGATTTCCTGCCATTCATTTCTGGCCTGCCAAGTTTCAGTAGATAGATCTGCCACTAGTCTCATGGGTCTCCCTTTGTAGGTTAAAGCCTGTTTGTCCCTAGCTGCTTTCAGAATTTTCTCTTTATCCTCGTATCTTGCCAGTTTCACTATATTTCATGCAGAAGATCCATTCAAGTTATGTCTGAAGGGAGTTCTCTGTGCCTTTTGGATTTCAATGCCTTTTTCCTTCCCCAGATCAGGGAAGTTCTCAGCTATGGTTTGTTCAAGTACACCTTCAGCCCCTTTCTCTCTCTCTTCCTCTTCTGGAATTCCTATGATACGGATATTGTCCTGTTTGATTGCATCACTTAGTTCTCTAATTCTCTCCTCATACTCCTGGATTTTTTTATCTCTCTTTTATAAGCTTCTTCTTTTTCCATAATTTTATCTTCTAATTCACCTATTCTCTCCTCTGCCTTTTCATTCTGAGCTGTGGTCACTTCCATTTTATTTTGCACCTCTTTTATAACATTTTTTAGTTCTTCATGACTATTTCTTAGTCCCAGATCTCTGTAGCAATAGATTCTCTGCTGTCCTCTATACTTTTTTCAAGCCCAGCAATTAATTTTATGACTATTATTCTAAATTCTTGTTCCATTATATTGCTTAAATAGTTTTTGATCAATTCATTAGCTATTGCTACTTGGTGGAGTTTCTTTTGAGGAGAATTCTTCCATTTCATCATTTTGGTGGTCCCTGCGGTAGCTCCAAACTGCAGGGCACCTCCCCTGTGCTGTTGGGAGAAACTTGTGTTGGTGGGCAAGGCCGCAGTCAGACCCGATGTCTGCCCCCAGCCCACTGCTGGGGCCACAGTCAAACTGGTGTGTACCTTATCTTCCCCTCTCCTACGGGCAGGACTCACTGTGGAGTGGTGTGGCCCCTGTCTGGGCTACTTGCACACTGCCAGGCTTGTGGTGCTGCTTCAATGAGATCTGGCATTATTAACTGGGGTGGATCCACAAGGTGCACAGGGGTGGGAGGGGCAGACTTAGCTCACTTTGCTGGCGGTGTGGTCCCCTGCAGGAGGGACCCTGAAGCACTAGGAGGGAGGCAGACCCTTTGGAGGGATCCACAGAAGCACAGCGTTGGGTGTTTGTGCAGTGCAAGCAAGTTCGGTGACGGGAACTGGTTCCCTTTGGGATTTTGGCTGGGGATGGGAGAGGGATATGGTGCTTGCCAGCACCTTTGTTCCCTGCCGAGCTCAGTTCTGTCTTCCAGGGCTCAACACCTCTCCCTCCCGGTGCCCTCTCGCCCTCCCTGCTCTCCGAGAGCAGAGCTGTTGATTTTTAACATTTCAGATGTTAAGTCCCGCTGGCTGTCAGAACTCAGGCAGTCCAGCCCCTCCACTTTTGCAAGCCAGACTCTGGGGCTCTGTCTTGCTGGGCAGGCTGCCCCTCCACCACCCCAGCTCCCTTCCGACAGTCTGTTTAGCATGCACTGCCTCTCCGCCCTTCCTACCCTCTTCTGTGGGTCTCTTGTCTATACTTGACTCTAGAGAGTCCATTCTGCTAGTCTTCTGGTGGTTTTCTGGGTTATTTAGGCAGATGTGGGTGGCATCTAAGCAATCAGCAGGATGTGGTGAGCCCAGCGTCCTCCTATGCCGCCATCTTCCTAGTTCTCTATATCTTTGTAGTATTTTGTAATTAAAAAGAAAATTAGGGGCACCTGGATGGCTTCGTAGGTTAAGCACCAGACTTGATTTCAGCTAGGTCATGATCTCACCATCATGAGATTGAGCCCCAACTCAGGCTCAGCTCAGAGCATGGAGCCTGCTTGGGAATATCTCTCTCCCTCTCTCTCTGCCCCTCCCCCACTCATTCCCTCTCTTTCTTCTCTCTGTGTCTCAAAATAAAGAAATAAACTTCAAAAAAAAAAAAAGAAGATTAAAGAGAAAAGTTACAATGTTGAAGAGGAGGAGAACTCTGTGGCTAATCCTACTAAAGATAAAAAAATTACTTTGAAAATGAATAGCTTATATTTTCCCCCTTCAGTGATAGACTGTGGTATTTTTCCCAATCTTTTATCTTTTCCTGTATCCAAGGAATACAATGACTTTACAGTTCCTCCCACTAGCAAAGTGTACTTCTTTCCTTTTGACTTTGGGCCTAGCCATTGATATGTCAGTGGAACATTAGCAGATGTGACATAAACTAGAGCTTGAAATGTGTTACATAGTTGGGCTTGTGCTCTTATGTTTCTGTTATCACAATGAGAACATTCCCCAGCTAGCTTGCTGTTTCAAGGAAGATGAATGACCTACAGAACAGGACTGGATTGATCAGCTAATTCCTAGTCAACCTGAAGAGAAGTGACCATAAATGATTGTTGTTTTAAGTCATTGAGTTTGGGGTGGTTATCACACAGCAATAGCTAGCTGATATATCTTCCTTCCACATTATTTCCACCTATTCCACCCCCTTCTTCTTGACTCCTATCTCTCATTCCCACATCCAGCACGGCTGCTGCTAATTTGATCCACTTAGTGACCAACCTGCACCATGCCACTTTTCTGCTCAAAATTCTTTAGAAACTTCTTAGGGTTTTGCATGGCCTGAATCCAACCAATCAGTCCAACTTCCAGTGATCTCTTGCAAACATATCATTCCAATCAAACCATTGTCCTTTCTGTGATCCAAACGTGCCACTCACAGTCCCATGTCACACCTTTGATCATAGCAGAACCTGTGCTAGAATGCCATCTCAATTCTAGATGATTCCAGACATCCTCCAAGACACTACTCAAGTCCTGTCCCTTCTTCGGAAGCTTCTGTCTAAAGTGTGCAGCTCTTATTTTTTCTTACCCAGCACCATTTTTTCTCCTTCTTGTTCAGCAACTGATTTTCCTGGGGGCCCATCTCTCCTTCATCCTCAGTCCTTGCAGTCTGGGTGGGACTCAGTCCACCTTCTCAGCTCCCAGGCTATGACCAAAATTTGGCCAATCCAGGAGGGAATTCTACCTCCCTGGCCAGTGGTTGGTTCAACTATGGGTGAATTACTGGATCAGAGCCAATGAGAGCCTGGGACTTCTGCTGGAACTGTTGGGAAATAAATCCTTTTTTTGTCTGGAGAACATAGTCTGGCCTTATTTGCTACCCCTTGGAGGAAGTTTGCCTGAGAATGAAGCCAAAACAAAGGAAAGTAAAGCCAAGATGGGAAAAGGCAGATCATTGATGACATCTTGGAGCCCCATATCTAGCTCTGCCTGAAGCAGATGCTCTCTCTGGACTTTCCAGTTTATGAACCAATGATTACCTTTTCATCACTGGATCTCTGTAACTTACAGCTAGTGCAGGCCTGACACATCCTGGAAGCCTATGTGTATGCAGCTCTCTACCCTCTGAACTCTTGAAAACCTGAGGATCAAAATTACCAAGAGGCTACATAAACAGCCCGGGGGGAAAAATATGTTTCAGAGATAACTGTTAAAACCACATTCCAAGGATTGTATTTATTGTTTCCCCCACCAGGGAGCTGCAGGGAGCTGCAGGGAGTCTGTTTCCTTGTTTTATCTCTTTGTACCATTCCCATGTCACCAATGCCTAGCAGAGAATCTCACACATAACATATGCTCAAAACATTATTTGCTGATTGGCTGGGTTTCCTAGAACTGGTATGTTTTGTTTTTGTAAATGAGGCAGACTCATGCAGTTTTTCAAAATATTTAGACTCATGATACTATAGAAATCTCCCAGCAGATAGGGAGACAGCACTGCTAGCAGATAGGGAGACAGCACTGCTAGCTGTCTCCCTTGGTGCCCCTTCACATTCACACACACACACACACACACACACACACACACACACACACACACACACTGGCTTATTTTCTGAGGCTCTCCTTCGCCTCTTTATCAACAGCAACTGAGAGTTCATACAGGTGATCCCACCCACAGACAAGAATGAATCAAATTAACTAGCTGGTAATTCTAATTCCCCCTACTACTTTCCAAGACATTCCTTAAATGTTTTAGTTGTTTTCTTCCAACACAGCTGTTGTTGGTGTCACCATGGTTCCACTTTGGATTATGGAATTTTTTCAGGTGTAGCTATGTTTTTGACTGCATCCCATAAGAGACAATCTTATTGCCCCTTTTCATATGATGACACAGTGCCAGGCTGGCTTTTTTCAGTCAGGGCTGCTATGACTTCAGTTTGGACTTATAAGTGGCTCCTGAGAGGTGAATAAGTACCAGAGGCCTCTGCACCAGTCCTTGCAGCCCACTGCCCCCAAAACCCAGGCAGCTCAAGACAACTGAGCTGAGGAAAAGTCTCATGAAGATATTAGAGGCCCCCTCAGGTATATACGCAGTCTGTCCTTGTCTTCCAGCTCAAGGCCCAGGAGAAACTAATACCCTGCCCCCTCCCTGCCTCCCAGAAACAGCAAAGGAACCTAAAGCTCACTGTCCTTGGAACTGCCAGTTCTGTCTTTGAATTGAGCAAGATGAAAATGGGTCTTCTTTCAGAATATAAGAATCTCATTGGCACCTTATCTTTCTCATCTCACTGGCTTTTGTTCCAAGGGCTATAGCAGTTCTGCTCCAAGCTCTTTAGACCTATGACTCAGCACCTTAAAGCTGAGCCATGTGAAGACCAGCCCAAGGGTGGCTCCCAAGGTAAGAAACACACCTGAGTACCCCAAACTACATGGTTGGCCAAGCTCAGGAAGAAGTCCTCCCAGGGAAAGACACGTGGCCAGGATAATCTGCAAGAATGTTCTTAAAAACAAGAAAGAAGGAGAGAAACAAAAGGGAGAGGGGAATACAGAAAAAAGACAAAAAAGAAACTTGAATTGTCAGTAAGTAATCCTTGAATCATTCAAGTTTATAAACAAATCATATATTCTTGTCACTGTGTCTGAAAAATACTTTTTACATAAAAAAGAAAAGGGCCCTTGAGCACGTATTTCCACCATAGGTTTCAGCCACAGTGCAAGATATATTTAAGAGATAGGCAGCCATGGGAAGAACTGGAGTTCTCTCAATTTTGCAGTAGGAATGATTAATGGAATTAGAAGTCATCTATCTTGCTTCTCCTTATTTCCAACCTTTTTATTCAACACAAACAAAAGCAATTTATTTTAAAATCATTTAACTATCTTCAAGCAAAGAGGAGTTTTTTCTTTCCAAAATTACTGGGCCTCCCTTATGATAAAGAGACCCAGCCCTAGAGATTCCTGCTCTTGAGGCCCCTACTAGTTAAAATATCTTATCCACAGGACTGAGGGTAAGGGCAACCAAGTCATTTGACAGCAAACAAAACCCCACAGAGTTCTGAATGGAAATAAACAGTGTACCTGTGGGAATATTAGCTAGGAAGATATGAGGAAGCCCCTGATGAGGGAGTGATATGGGGCACAGGTGGTGTTGGAGACAAAGGCTTGTCCATTGGGAGCTATCTGGTCTGAGACTTGACGTCTTCACAAAGTGAAAGGAACAGATGATACTTCCAAGGACCTTTCTCATTTACAACCACATTTTGTATGCAAAACAACCTACATGGCCAATGACAGGAAAATGGTTAACTAAACATGGACACTTAGACTCAAAGGAATAGTGGATGATACCTAAAGAACAAAATAGATGTGATGAAGTTATGCTGTGACCCAAGTAAAATTTAATTCTCTTGACTCCTGCAGTGCTCTCTCTACTACATGGATTGCTGCCTTAGCAAAAAATATAGGTCACTGGATGACGAAGGGCAGATGTCCTCAGTATCACAGTCTCAGAGCACAGGATCCTGCTCTGTCTCTTCCTCCTGGCCTTTAGATATTGTTATAGGGCCTGGAGAGCTTCTAGGCATCCTGTATACACAGGCCATTTCCCAAATTTAATGATTTTTGTCCTGCATACTGTACTGACTTTGTCAAGGTGCCCTGTATGTCTGCAGTCAGTTTTCCTTTTTCAATAAAGTACAAAAAGTCAGCAACAAGAGCTGTTTCTCAAATTTAACCAAACATCCTATATTTTTATTTTCTAAGTCTGGCAGTTATTGCATCCTTGGTACTGTGTCATCTCATTTCATCTGCACAACCACCCCATGAGAGAACTTCACCTATTGTCATTTTACCAAGGGAAAACTGGGCAGAGAGTGAAGAACTTGCCCAAGACCATGCAGCACTGGGTACTGAAGTCAGGCTTCACAACCACACAGCCCAAACCAGGAGGTCACGTTACCTCCCATGGGTGGGTACTTAAGCCAAGGGAAATGAATAAATGAGTGCTAATTTTGACCCTGGATAAGAAAAGCAAGAACCATCTCTCTTGGCTTTGACTTAAATCCCTCTGCAGGCCCTGGAGCATTTGGAGTACTCTTAGGGTGTTGATGAAGGTGAACTAGCCAGGTAATATAGTGGGAATGGGGGTCAGATATGAAGCAGATAAGGACAGACAGAAAAAGTGGTAAGAAGGGCAAAAACAATGGATTTTAGAGCCATAGATGACCATTGGGAGCAAGAGGAAAAAACTTCCCTGGCAGAGCTGACTTCTCCACTAGGCACATCAGGCACAATGTCTAGGGACCATGGGATTTTTTGAGGCCTAAGGAATATTTTAATTTTCTTTTAAAATCAGAAGGAAAAAAAGAATGTAATAATAAGGACTAAATAATAATTAATGTAGCCTGGATTACATTCTTCTTTATCTGAAGTCAGTCAGAAAGTATAATTCATAATATTTTTTTATGCAGGAAAGGACCCATGGAGACAACAGTGTCTCAGACCCATAGAAGTCATAATGTGGCCCTGCCTCAGGTGGGGAGCATACACAAGCTCTCACACACAGCTGTTGCTTGGAGTAGACTGCCTCACCTGGTGTCTGGAGGACTTGGTAATTGCTGACCTTTTGTACTCAGTAAGGAGCATTCTAGTGCTAATTTGTGCTCCCAATTCTGTACACAGTTCCTCTGTAAGCAGAAAGTAGCTGAGAATCAAAACAGGCTTTTCAAGTTTACCCTCCATGGTGTGCTGCTGCAGTGAGAAGTGGCCAAAGCTAGAGGAAGGAGGGGAGAGATAGGAGAGGAGGAGGAGGAGGAAGAGGAGGGAAGCCCATGCACATGCAGAGGTGCAAAGATTGTGTTGGGATGCAAGAATTCTGCAGGTTGGATGCCTTGTCTCAGTCAGCAGGGAGATGTTGAGCTGTAGCAACTAGCTTTGCTGTGGCCCCCACTGCTTCCTCAAACACCGGGGTTAATAATGGGCTGGAGTGAAAGGAAAGTATGCTCAGGAAGAATAAACACACACCCAGAGACACAAACATACACATACGCACAACATGAACATCCATACAGAGACACACATGTACACACCTATACATTTATACCACAAACACATAGGCACACCCATTTATACACCATTGCACACATACATATACCCACAGACTGACACATACACATATTCACACATAAATACACATAGAGAAAAAGATTGAAAATAATTATATATAGACATAGGTGAAAACTTAAGTCTTCTACTAGAATGGCTAATTTCAGTCTAAAGGCTAATTAATAATGGAATGTCAAAGCACAAAGGTATCATAGAGCTTAGTCTGGCTTCCTCGTTTTACAGGTAAGTAAATGAAACTGGGAAAGGATAAAGGGTTATTCCAAGGTCACCCATTGTCAGCAGAAGGTAGTCTTTAATGGTGAAACTGCCAGCACTGGTCATGAGACAGAAGAGGTTTTCTCAAAGACAATGAATAACACACGCAGTGAAGAGCCTGCACAAGATCATTCAAAGCATGTGAGGGTCCCTCTCTCATCCACTCTCAGACCCCAGTTCACTGTTACTTGTGAAGTATACACCCAAGCTGCAAGGAAAGAATCTTCCCAAGAATGCAAGGGAACATTACAAAGGAGACAAGTAGCTCTCACCCAAGACTCTGAATAAAAGATTACAATTTTATTTCAAATTCATAGACTCCTGGAGGGGAGGCAATTGCAGCATTCAGAAGAGACTTGCACCACATGCCCATGATCTCCTTATCTGCTTACTTGTAGGTATACAGGATGCCCTCTTCCTGCAATAATTTGAGGGACACAAGAAGATCCTCATGTTTCCTAAGGGTACCTGACCTTGACCATCAGAGTTATTCCTTTCCTTTCCTTCTTGGATTCCTTTCCTTCTTCTATCTATCTATAGATCCTTCTTTAAACTGTAAACCTTTCTAACCTCCTGCAGTGTTGGGCAGTGCCTTTCAGAGGGAGAACAGATAAATACAGGGGATCATGGTGGGAAAGGGGCCTAACCTCCAACCCTGCCATCTTAGGAATGATTGAAGAAGTTTGGCATGCTTACCCTGTGAAGAAGAAGCCTCACAGTGAATAGAACCTAAAGCAGCATTTCTCAACTAAAAAAAAAAAAAAATTCCCTTAAGCAGGGAGGGGCCATGTACCTCACCCAGAGAAGAACTCTCAATCTAAAGGAACAACTTCTGATTAATGGATCAGACTTCTTTTGGCAGTTATAAGAGGCATGTTTCAGGTCAGAGTAAGTGAGAATTTGTTAACATCTCATGGATAGAGTCAACCAGAAGAGAAATATACTGAATCAACCTACATTCTGGAATTAAAATATGAAATTATTCATTAGAGTGTTGGTGAAGATTTCATTAGGGGGTGATGTGGGCTTGGGAATGGTCCATATAAAGATACTAGAAATGGAGCCTTCTTCAAGGTTTCCAAAAATGTTTGGGAGTCCACTCATTCTGCACAGTGAGGTGTGCAGAGGAGGCATCTATAAGAAGTCTACATTCTTGCCATCTCAAGAACACAGCTAAAGTTCAACCAAGGGGAGCAAAGGATCAACAACCAAGTATAACTGCCACTCTCCTGGTTCCTCCATGCTAATGCTAATGACATGATAAGGAAGAATGTCAGATACAAATAAAGTCCACTGTAATAATGGCAGAGTAACACAGAGTCCTAAGAACCCCGACCTCAAACAGGGATTTGGTTGGGGTCAGGGGATCGGAGGGAACAAAGATTAAGATCACCTGGGAAGGGTTTGGGACTGAGAGGAATACAAGAGTCCCTTTGCTCAAGTGCAAATGTTTGTGAATTTATGTTTCCTCATCTGTCTCCACTGAAGATGGAATCAGCATAGGGCAATTGACAAAATCAAGTTCTGTGCAGAATAGACCATCATAAAAAGCTAATGGTCTTTTTTATATAATCATTTTGTGGACATGTTGACCAGAGAAAATAGCAATTATAACACAATTAATGAGCACTTATTATGCAGCAAGAAGTATTCTAAACATGTTCCATCAACCTATAAGGTGAAAATGTCATGATTCTATCCTACAAGTGAGGTTGTCCTAGGGCTCCCTGCAAATAAGCAGTGGAGTCAAGCAAGCAAACCCAAGAGTCTGATCCAGAGCCTGGGTGATCTTCCACTCTACCATTTAATTGAGCACTCATGTAGGACCTCCATGGTGCTCAACACTTTATAAGGCTAAGCATCTTGACAGTGTTTGTCTGAGCCAGAGTTGATATTGATAAGCTAGAAAGAATAGGCCTTTTGGAGCCCACTGTGAACTCTTGGCTGACCAACCAACAACCTTCTCAGGATGCTCCCAGGCATGATCCCCAATTCACTAGGATCCAGCAGCCCTGTAGAGGTGACTTAAACCAAGTCATGACTGTTTTTCATAAATATACAGACATAACTGACAGACTAGGGCAGGCAAGTTTCAGGGTAAACAGTGGAGTTCCTCAGAGAAGAAGGCAGCTATCCACATGGCAGGACAGAGCAGTGAGGCTGGTAAAGGTAAAGGCTATGCCAAGCCATTCTCTAACTCTATCCTCATTGCCTGCCCTAGAGGCTTCAGAATAGAGAAGGTCATTGTACAAATATCAGTCACTAGGTCTCCACAGCAGAGCTAAGGGAACAGTCTCCACAAGGGACAGACAGAAGAATCAAGAAGGCTGAAGGAGGCCATCAGAAAAGTAGGCAGTAGCATGTGGGAGGGATGAGAGTGGTTTTGGAGGGGCTGGCAGTCACCAGACAGCCATCCACCCTGGGCAGCAGAGTCATGAGGACAAAAGTAAGTCTGTGAGAGGGAACTTTAGACAGCCAAGGTTAGATGTGTGGACACTACCCCCTCCCAGGATTCCTGTTGGACATTGTTGGGGCAGAGGTTTAGGCTGCCAGCTGGTGAGGAAAGGGGTGGCTGAGAGCTAGGCTTTTGTAGTAAATTGTTTATATTTGCTTTCATCATCTGTGAAGACTGACACCACCAGTTACACTTCTTTGGGTTCCTTTCATTTCCCCAAATCCTGTAAGCAGATGCAATTTATATTCTCAAATTACAAATAAGGAAACTGAGGCACACAAAGGGTAAGTAAGTGTCTTGATATCACATAGCTACAAAATTGGAGGACTAGGAATGAAACCGAACACCACCTGGTCTCACTGTAAACATCATGTTCTTCTTGAGATGTTGAGCTAGATGATCTCTCAGGGACCCTCCACCCTGAGTACATATTCTAGAAAGTCATTAACATTAACATAACAGTCATACACATTAACTATATTAATAGTATAATGATAATAATAACAATAATAGAAAATATTTATATGAGCTTCAGAACAGCCTAAATATATGAAGTACTTACTATTACTACTCCTGTTTTTTTTTTTAATTTTTTTTCAACGTTTATTTATTTTTGGGACAGAGACAGAGCATGAATGGGGGAGGGGCAGAGAGAGAGGGAGACACAGAATCGGAAACAGGCTCCAGGCTCCGAGCCATCAGCCCAGAGCCTGACGCGGGGCTCGAACTCACGGACCGCGAGATCGTGACCTGGCTGAAGTCGGACGCTCAACCGACTGCGCCACCCAGGCGCCCCACTACTCCTGTTTTATAGATGAAAATGAATACAGTAAATGTTATTAATATTCACTAATATCCAACCTTCCTCTACTTCCTGGTCTCTGAAGGACTGTGATTCCCAAGCCCCTTGAATTTAGTCACTACCATGTGGCTGGTTGTAAGCAGAAGAGATTTGTGTCACATCCAGGCCAAAGCATTTAACCACAGGTTTTTGGTCTGCCAGCCCCACTCTCTCTTCCCTGATAAACTATGGTAAAGCCTGGAGCCTCATGCAGAAATGTCAGTAACTTCTGTCAATATGGAGCCCTGACTGATGAGTTTATAGAACAGTCCCACATCCCTGCCCCAGACCTACCCTGGACTTACAGTGAAAAATAAACCTTTGTTGTTTTAAATGCAGATTTGGAGTTGTTCATTGTCTAATTTATCCTTGACTGATACAGTGAGAGCCAGAAGGTTAAACAACTTGCTCAAACCCACCCAGCTATTAAGAAGAGGTGGAGGTGGGATTTGAACTCTCAGAATAAACAGTTTCATTGGGTTCTTGCCTCCTGATTCAGCAATACAAGTCTGATGGGGCAGCAAATGTGAAAGAAAAGGGGAAGTATTCCCAAAGGAGAGCATCATGTGAGTATAGCAGCTCCAGATCAGGTGGGGACTAAGAGTGATAGTGAGAAACTGGACTGTGTGTGCTGTGCACCAGAAACAGGGTTTACTGAAGTGGCTGTCAGCTTCCCAGACTACTTCAATAGGAGAGTGATGCAAACACAGCTCACCTAGAACATGAGTCAGGTAGGAGTGACCTTTAGTAATGCAAAAAGAACCACTTGCCAAGGCTGAAACACCAGCTCCCAGACATCTCTGCTGCAGCATGGCCCAACAGTGAGCCTGGTACAAACTGTCCTTCCAAGACAGGACACAGGTGGCTACTTCCAAAGATAACTCATACCACAGGGTTTGCTTGGAGAGCTGGGAAAAGAATAGAGACAAAAGAAAGTAGCTTTTCCCAAGAGACCAAGATGGCAAATGTCTTACTGCCTACAGCCTTTTGTCCTCATTAGCCACATGCTTTCTAAGGGCACTGGCTCTCAGCCCACATTGAAGGCTAAACCTGGGCTATTGGGCATAGGTAGGCTCTGGGAGGAGAGAGGGGAAATGACAAGGTGGACACCAGAAGTAGATAAACTCCATGTTGGGTTCTTCATTTTCATAAGGAGTCATCTCTGGCACATCCTTCTAGTGGGAGAACATGAGTCCTGACATCATTGTTCGTGTATTCATCATCACCATCTCATGTCTATAACACCTTTGTCATTTACACAGCTGTTCAAAACATTCTCTTATTGACACCTTCCAGTAACCAGTGACATTGGCCAGCTGGAACATGGTCTCTCCCAACGTTATAGATGGGAAATAAGCTCAGAGATGCAGGGCTGGCCCACAGCTAGTTAACAATAATAAACACTAGCTATGTCTAGTGTTTAGTGCCAATGCTCTGACACCACTCCCATTCTTCCGCCCAGCAGTCACTATTTGCTTGACCCTCAGAAGCAGCTGGACATAGGGAACATGCAAAGAAAATCTTAGGCTGGGCTTAGACCAGTAATGACTGCCAGTGGCTCCTGTCATTCTTAAATTCAAGAAACTCAGCTCTTTTATTCCTGAGTCAGAGATGAGGCTTAAAGCTCAAAATCCTGTGGGGAGGGGAGCAGGGGGACTTCAAGGTCACTGCATGGGGAGGTCCCTCCACACTGACTTGGAGCACTTCACCTTGCTTCAATCTCCATGCCTTCTCTGCAGGTCTGCTGCCTTGGGCTCAGTGTCATTGAATCTACCTGATATAGGTAAAAAAAAAAAAAAAAAAAATACAAGGGAGAACTGGCAGGAAGTTTCTGCAAACACACAAATGGCCAGCCTGAGGGCCTCTGTTAACAAAGCCTGAGGCAGAAAACAATCCTATTCTGTGATCCTTTATAAGGCATAATCAGGGCCTTCAGAGAGCCCTGTAAAAACAAGAAGGTGGCAGGTGCCCAAGTTCCTCAAACCCAGCTGCTCCCCATCATCATTACTTCAGTGAGTCCTTTGTCATGCTTTCGATGGCCAGCAAGACTCCAAAGCTGAAGGTTTTCAAAAGATACCTCTGTGGCCTGAAATGAGTAGCTCATTTGTAAACATGGGAGCTGATAGCCAGAGGCAACACTCACGGTTCAGATAAATGGAGGCAAAGGGCTCTTCTGAGCAGGAAAGTGCTTCCAAACATTGCCTGTCCCCTCTGTTCTTAAGTCTTGTCACCTCCAAAGCAACTTCCTGAATTTTTCAGCCAGAGGGAACCCCTCCTGAGTTTACCTCCTGGAAGTGCTTATTGGTATGCTGGATGTTCCATTTCTTCCAAGCTTGGCTTTATGCAATTGTGGATGTTCCCTGTTTCACATAGTGGTGGGGTCAGGAATTACAGCCTGGGTACCTAGCATGCACAAAATAAATACCCAGTTAATTGAAATAATTATTTGGTAAATTAACCCAGTGGGTTATTTACCATGCCAACCTGTTTTCTGGAATTCCATTTCTAAGCTGTCCTTAAGGCACAGCTACATGTGACTAGAAAGCAAGGATTCCAAACTTATTAGCTCCCTGCAATTGGGGTCATCGGTGACTGATCTTACCTAGCTATTTGCAATCCTAGGCTAGCTTCAGCCTTGACTTCCCCACAGATATATGCTCTCCCTAAATTTTCTTTGAAAAACATGGTTCATCTTGGTCCATATTTTGTTTTTTTTTTTTTTGTTTTTTACAGAGATACATACCAGAAATCTCTTCTTTTGTTCCCTAATACTACCATAAAAACAAACAAACAAAATCATACAAGATAATAACAAATGGCACTTAAAATTCAGTTTCAGTACTCAAGGGGCAAAGGGGAGTGGTAGGGAGTGTGTTGCCATCTGGTGATGTCAAACCATCAAACATTTTCAGAAGCTAGAAATCTAGATTTTTATGCAAAATCTCCCTATCCTTAAATGTTAGACCATAATTATTTTTTTAAATGAGTGTGTGAGCTGTGTGCATTCAAAAAAACCTCCATCTGAACACCAGATCTGGACACCTGTGAGTGCTGGTGTGCAGCTCTTGCATCAAATCAGTGGGCCCTCAGCACCATCCACCAGCCTCTATAATGTGGACTCTTTGTACAGAAAGTCCTAGCTTGGCCCCTTGATGCCAACTGTGACATCAAAGGGTGAAGGATTGCATCCAACAAGCACTGAGTTTCCAGCTACAAACACCAACAGTTTGTCAAAATCTGCTTGGTCTTCTCCATCCCTCCATCAGTCTCCCTAATGACAAAAATAATTAACACATTCATATAAAAGCACAGAATGAAAGAGAGCTTTAATTTATCCATCTATTTCAGGGTCATCCTGTTATCAATATATGACAAGTTAATGGGTCTTAATTAAAAAATCAGCAGTAAAGCAATTTAGGAAACTGAGGGATTATTATGAGTCCTAGCTGTGACAGCGTGCTTTGTGCACCATGGAAGGTAACAGATTCACTTTCCATGGTATCTCAGATCTATCATCCTGAAACTACCTACTCTTGGTGGTAGAGGGACTTGTTCTTGTCTTTGTAAAAAGTTCCTGGGTTTGGTGGCCGCTCCCTGAATGGCAGCACTATGGGAATAGGCAAGGGTATGAGAACTAGGCAGGGTTAAGGGAGTATTAGAAGGGCTGAGATTGTGGGCCAAGGGTCACGATCCTAGAAGCATTAATTAGCCAAAAGTCAAGACAAAACTATACATCAGGGCCATTCTCCACCTATCTCTCTCTGCCCTTCTCCAAAACCAATAAATTTCTGAGCACTGTGAATTCTATTTCAAAAACATTTCTCAAATCCAGGTCTTCTTTGTCATTACTTTCTGGCACTCAACATTTCTTCCCTAGAATGGTACAAAAGCCACCGTGTAACTAGTCTCTCTGCTTCATCTTGTTCATTTGGACTATGTCCCTCCTTCCTAAAACACTCTTCAATTGCTCCAAATTCCAAAGCAGAAAGTAAAAATTGACCCATCCAGCAAACATGTTTATTTTGGCTCACTGAGTGTTGATCACAATGCTGAATTCATTTTATGTGTAATCGGGAGGTTTTACATTAAAATATGAATTTCTTGAAAGACTGGGTCCATATTCCCAGGTGGCAACATTGAGATGGAGTTATTCCATTTGGCAGCATGTATTACTCACCACGTGATCACAGTCCCCACCACCCCCTGTTACCACTTGCAACTGCTGCATTTAATTATTCTACCTGCCTGGTCCTACTGGCATTGGAATTTGCAAGCCACAGCAAGTAGGAGGTCTGAGGTTGGAAAAACAGAAGACAGGAATCCAGGACACAGTATTCTAACAAAATGTTCAGATGTTTGTTGCTAGGAAGGAAAATAATCTTGAGACATGAGTGGTTCAGAGCTCACCAGTGAGCACAGATGAGTGGTTGTATCCAGAGAGAAGGGCAAAGGTCGTGAGAAAAGAACACAGGATCACAGATTTCAGTACTTTGCATTTTGTCACAAGATAAGAAATATGGCCTTTTGTAGCAATGTGGATGGAACTGGACAGTGTTATGGTAAGTGAAATAAGTCATACAGAGAAAGACTTATACCATATGTTTTCACTCTTATGTGGATCCTGAGAAACTTAACAAAAGACCATGGGGGGAGGGGAAGGGGAAAAAAAAGTTAGAGAGGGAGGGAGCCAAACCATAAAAGACTCTTAAAAACTGAGAATAAACTGAGGGTTGATGGGGAGTGGGAGGGAGGGGAGGGTGGGTAATGGGCATTGAGGAGGGCACCTGTTGGGAGGAGCACTGGGTATTGTATGGAAACCAATTTGACAATAAATTTCATATAAAAAAAAAAAAAGAAATCGAGCCTTCCAACAATAGAAAGAAGCACAGCAAGTCCCTCAGAACTAGGATGTCTTTAAACTTGACCTAAATGGCATCAGCTCAGGGTGGCCCCTTGGAAATCCATGAAAGCCAGAAAAGAGGGACAAGGAGGAAGATAGCATCTTTCACTTTTCCTGCTGTGCTTTGAGTATTGCAATGTCTGCATATGAAATCCTTTGAGATGTCTGAGTAAGAGAGTAAATTCACAAACCAAGTTTCTACCTTGTTGTTAAATACTTTTAGCCTCTTATGTTGACATTCAGGGACATGGGTAACATAAATTCTGGACCCAGGAACTGTCTGGTCCCCAGGCAATGGGAAACCACAGTGGGATCTCCCAGGCCAAACACACATTCAGTCTCCTATCCAGGAGCCCTTGTAATGCTGTTCTCCCCTCTTCTGCCTTGTCTGGCCCCTAGCTGTCTGCCTAGGGGCCCGTGGCCCATCTAGCCTGTATAGCTCTTTTCAGCTTCATGTAAAATAGAAGGAGAGTAAAACTGGGGCTCAAATTAAATGGAGGCAATAAGTGCCTTGAGGTGTTTCTCACTTTCATTTGCCTCCTAGGACTCGGGTCTGCCAAGGCTCAGAAGCAAGAGCCTGGGAGTTATTATTACACAGAACAGCTGTGAACATGACCCGCTTCTGAGTGAGAAAAAAAGCCCTTTACACTTGATTTCCTGAGGTCAGCCCAGCCCCCAAATCCCCCCACCCTCCCAGAATCTGTCAGCTAGCTGGCAAAGCACAGAGAAAGTGGAAATAGAGATTTGTCTGGGATCAAAAATCATCTTGTACAATAGCTAGACACATCCTGGGTGGAAATCACTGCTAGAAACACTGTGTCCTTTCTCCAGCCTTAATCTTGGCACATTCATGGTCAAAACATTGTCTAAATTCAGACTTTGTTCAACTTTAGATCGATAGTTTTCTCTACTCAAATACTTGTGAGACATGGTCTGCGGAAGTGGTTTAAACTTGTCTTTTAACATCGACAATAACCATCTTCTACGTTTTCCTTTCCAGTAACTAATTTGATATCTTCACTAAAAGAAATGCCAATAATATGAGGGTTTTCAGAGTAAAGTGCCATGAGCTCCTCCAGATAGCAGGGAAGCAAGGTGTCACTTTTATTATTCTGAGACGATAGGAAACACTCTTGTACCGGAGGCCTGGAATCAGTCACTGCCTGCCCGAAGCACAGATAGAGCAGGTGTTGGTTATAATTGCTTCTAGACTTCCTGCCATGGTCAGTTGAAAGTCAAACCCATAAATGTTTCCTGACTACAATAAAATTCCAGTACACAGACATTCGTGCATCACTGCCTGGTGAAAATATACTGACTGGGGTGGGATGAAATGGATGCAGATGCATAAGGAGGGATGCTGCTGGAATAGCAATGAACAAACTGCCAGTCTCTGCTGCCTTTTCTTATCTTCCTTTATTTTTCTTCCAGGAGCAAAGCAGATGACAGCTCTGTAAGCAGAAGGATTTGTCCATTTCCAGAAGCAGCTTTTTCTTTGATCCTTCTGAGAGCAAGTTGGTAGGAGCCATTTTTTTTTTCTTTTTTAAAAAATTTATTTTTTTAATTTACATCCAAGTTAGCATACAGTGCAATGATTTCAGGAGTAGATTCCTTAATGCCCCCCACCCATTTTCCCATCCCCCCTCCCACAACCCCTCCAGCAACCCTCTGTTTGTTCTCCATATTTAATAGTCTCTTATGTTTTGTCCCCCTCCCTGGTTTTACATTATTTTTGCTTCTCTTCCCTTATGTCCATCTGTTTTGTATCTTAAAGTCCTCATATGAGTGAAGTCATATATTTGTCTTTCTCTAATTTTGCTTAGCACAATACCCTTTAGTTCCATCCACATAGTTGCAAATGGCAAGATTTCATTCTTTTTGATTGCCAAATAATACTCCATTGTATATATATACAACATCTTCTTTACCCATTCATCCATAGATGGAAATTTGGGCTCTTTCCAGGCTTTGGCTATTATTGATAGTGCTGCTCTAAACATTGAGGTGCATGTGCCCCTTCAAAACAGCATACCTGTATCCCTTGGATAAATACCTAGTAGTGCAATTGCTGGGTCATAGGGTACTTCTGTTTTTAATTTTTTGAGGAACCTCCATACTGTTTTCCAGGGTGGCTGCACCAGTTTGCATTTGCACCAGCAGTGCAAAAAAGATCCTCCTTCTCTGCATCCTCACTAACATCTGTTATTGCCCGAGTTGTTAGTGTTAGCCATTCTGATAGGTGTGAGGTGGTATCTCACTGTGGTTTTGATTTGTATTTCCCTGATGATGAGTGAGGCTGAACATTTTTTCAGTTGTCAGTTGGCCATCTGGAGGTCTTCTTTGGAGAAGTGTCTATTCATGTCTTTTGCCCTTTTCTTCATTGGATTATTTGTTTTTTGGGTGTTGAGTTTGAGAAGTTCTTTATAGATTTTTGATAGTAACCCCTTATCTGATATGTCGTTTGCAAATATCTTCTCCCATTCCATTGGTTGCCTTTTAGTTTTGCTGATTGTTTCCTTCCCTGTACAGAAGTTTTCATCTTGATGAGGTCCCAATAGTTCATTTTTGCTTTTGTTTCCCTTGCCTCTGGAGACGTGTTGAGTAAGAAGTAGCTGTGGCCAAGATCAAAGAGGTTTTTGCCTGCTTTCTTCTTGAGGATTTTGATAGAAGCCATTTTTTTTAACCTCGGTCTTCACTATGGATATTTCCTGAGCTTCTACATGGCAGCTCCATGCTTTCAAGTCCCTTTTGGCATCAAGACATGAATCCATATGATACAATCACTCTTCAGTTCCCAAAGAGGGATTTGAACTCAGAGAGGTTCTCTATATTTTCTAGGAACCCAGGAGATAGCTCAAAAACCCTTAGCATTACTTACAAATCCTACCAAAGTCCCACGGAGGTAGTGATGCAGAATGGCTGCCTAACTGCAACCACAGTCTGATACTGGGTAGAATAACAATAAAAACAACAATAATAAGTGACATTTATTGAGTGGTGACAATGTGCCAGGCACAGTTCTAAGCTGTTCATAAATAATAATTCATGTATTCCTTCAATAACCCTATGATGGACTCTATTCTTAGCTTCATTTTACAGATAAGAAATCTATGGCACAGAAAGATAAAGTAACGAGCCAAGGTCACATGACAGGGAAATGGAAAGGCAGGGATTTGAGTACAGTTAACCTGGCTGCTGAACCCATGCTCTTGGTCACGATGCTACACTGCCTACAACCTCCAAGCAGGACACAAAGTGTGAGGCAGATCAGGTGTAGGACAGCAGGGAGTTGTGGGAACCAGGATAAGCCAGCATGAGCATGCTCTGACTTAAATGAAGCAGTTTCTGCTCAGATCCAAAGTTTAATATATATTTTTCTCAAGACACAATGGGAAATCCAGATGTTATGTGAAACCCCAAACTGTAAATGTTGGCAGCTAATCCAAAATGCTCTAAACAGTGTGTGAGCCAAACCAAGCCAAGCTCAAGTGGGGCTACTCTGGGAGTCACAATTTTATCACCATCACCAGTAGTTGAAAGTCTGGTTCCAGGGCATTTTCTAGAAGGTCTCCTATGACTCTCCATATCCCTGGATGCATACATTCACAGGAAGTCCCAAGCACTGATGTGGCCCTGAGGGGCGTCCTTCTTACATGGCTCTATGCCTGTAATCCAGTGCCTGGTATACAGTACATGTTTTGGAGAATGAAAAAAAAGAGAAAAATGAGCTCAGTGCCATTAGTGCCATAGCTTAAGGAAACGATATTAGGAATTCAAGTAAGTAAACAAATAGAATCAGCACTGTGAAGATAACAGCTGTGGTCTGAGTGTATGGAGATGTGAGCCTCTCAATCCCTGACACAAATATGAGTGTGACCTTAAGCATGCCCTCAAGGTCCTTTCCCATCCCATCTGTGGGCTTGTGTGACCCAGAGCAGATGCATTCACATGTGTGTGATGAAAAGGATTTTTATCTTTCCAAAGGACTCACCACGGGTTCCCTCGAGTTACATAGTGAGTTTGCCCATGTTTTCTTCCCAGCTGGGGTGATGAGACGGGGGAACTTCAGCCCTGAGTATTCACAGGACCTCAGCATTAATCATGTTAGTGAGGAGAGTGAAATCATGCCAACTCCTCAGGAGTCGCTATGGCAGAAAAGGCTGTGCTGAGAGAGGAAGGGCAAGTCCACTGGGCCAAAAATGCTCACGGAGTGTAATGAGAGCTCAGCCACCATGACCACTTCTTTATGAGACAGCCACTGTGTGATATCACCTCAGGTTCAATATATTTTAAGCAAATGCCAAGGGAGTACTCCACCATGCTGGTCCATAATGACCTCCTTTCTCCAGACACCCATGGCACCCAGGATCCACAGCGCAGAGTTCAAAACTCTCTTGTCTTCAGCTAAATCCTGCTTACCGAACCTTTGCCTAGACAGCAGCCACAACAAACAAAGTGTGTGAACCAGAGAGAGCAGGCGAGTAGCCCCTCTACTCACGTCCCCCTTTGAACCTCTCTGAGGTCAGGGTCCCCAAAAGTCAGATATGTGACTAAGACTTTATAATGCTCCAGGAGAATCAGGAAGGGAATGGGAAAAGGACAGGGGGAGGGAAACTGAGAACATGATTTCAGGGTAAGTGCCACTCTCCACCTGATCCTATAGTGCAACCCTGGCATGTAACATACATCTTAGAATTTATCCTGATTTGAATTAAAACATGTGAAGTTTCATACCCCAGCACCCTTGCTACAGGCCAGGTTGGAGAAACATGAATTCCCTAGAACATCACTTCAAACACTTGTACCTGTGAGCAAAGCCCAAAGGTGGGTCACTAAAGACAGAGATATGGGTGTGGCTATTAGACATGGAAGAACACAGATGTGTAAAATTCATCAAAGGTACCAAAAGGACACCAGAAAGAGCGCCCATGTACTGTAGAACCACGTTCACACTGCCAACACACTAGATACTCCAAGTAGTCAGAAACCAGGTCTTTTATCATCTTTGTGACTCCACAGGCACAACAGAACCAGGAATATAGAGGCCCTTTGTTGTAATTTTTAAGTTAACTCTTATGTAACTCTTATTTTATTCTAGGCATTGTTCTAAACATTTTATAAACGTTAATTCACTTAACCTCTCAATACCTTAATTTCTCCATAAGTAAAATCAAGCTAATAATAGTGACTTCATAGGTTTGGTAGGAAGCTAAATTGCACATGTAAGGTTACAGTACTAATCTGCCAAAATTTGAACCCAGGCAATTTGGCTCCTGAATCCACACCCTTAAATGTGCCACCATTAAAATGAGTGAGGGTTTATGGAACCATACAGATCCAGACTTGAGTCCCAGTTTACATCACTAAAACTGTATGTCATCTCTGAGCCTTTGCTTTCTATTTTAAAATGGATGGGGCACCTGGGTGGCTCAGTAGGTTAAGAGTCCAATTCTTGATTTTGGCTCAGGTCATGATCTCACAGTTCATGAGTTCGAGCCCCACATTAGGCTCCATGCTGACAGTGTGGAGCCTGCTTGGGAGTCTCTCTCTCCTTCTCCCCTATTCACGTGCACTCTTTCTCTCTCAAGATAAATAAACTTTAATTAATTAATTAATTAATTAAATCATTTAATTAGTTAAGTATTGAATTAATTAATTAAATAAATCATTTAATTAAGTATTGAATTTAATTAATTAATTAATTAAATGGAGACTAAAAAACAACAACAACAACAACTAATATCCACATCTATATAAGACATGCCCAGCAGGTGCCAAGGACATGATAGATACTTGATAAATGTCAGATATCCTTATAAAAATGGTCAGTAAAATTGACCTCAAGATTATCTTTGATACAGCACATCGTTCCCAGAACTCTCAGTGGCAGATACGTAGAAAAATACAAATATAGGTCACCCAGTGCATTAACATGGAAGTATCTAGACCAGAGATTACTCCCTAGGGGGCATTTGGCATTTGTCACTATTGGGGGAGGGGGTGCTACTGGCCTCTAGTGCATATAGGGCAGGGATGCTGCTGAACATCCTACAGTGCATAGTATGGCACCTCAACAAAGAGTTTTCCTGCCTGGAAGTGTCAATAGTCCAGACCTTTGCAGATGGGGAAACTAAGGTACATAATAGTAAGTTACTCACTGTGGTTGCACAGTCCAATTGCAAGTCCAGTACTCCACACAGAACCCTCTTGATGTTCACTGAATTGGGAAGCAATGCCTGCTTGGAGGCCTCATAAATTTGTGTGAGAATCATTAAGGTATCAAAAATAAAAGTCCTTTCCTAAATGTAGCATGCCACACAATGGTGAGTTGTATGGCACAGAGAGTTTATTATCCACACTCTTTTAAAATATGTAAATAGATCCTGCATGAGGTCAGTTAATTTTCCAGCAACTGCATCCAAAACTTCAGGCAGTGGCACCTCTCTACAGCCTGAAAAACTCTCCCCCAAGGTTTGACAGCATTGGAAAACTCCAGGCCTGGTTTATCTACCACTTGGCTAATCCCTGTGTGATTAATAAGGTGCCTATGTTCCCCTCCCAGCTGACAGATGCTAGCCTGTATATTCATCCACATCACATCTGTTACACCTGTGGAGTAATTGAGTTTAGCGCACAGGAACAGGCACACCTGTCTCACTCTTGCCATTGCACAGCAAACAAGATTCCCTAATCTGATTTTTGCCACTTCCTGCCATTCTGAGGGTACATGGGGTTATACTGAATTTGGCCTCAAGTCTTTGCAAATTTCATTCCAACATTGCAATACAGCATGAGATTTCAGGCTCTGGAGAGACACCCCTGTCTTACCATGGTTCCAGTGCAGGTCTAGACAGATCCTCCCCACTGAGACAACCCATACTTCTCACACCATGAAAAGGACTAGAAATGAGACTTGACGAGTTTCTTCTCAAGTGTAGATCTTGTCTTACCTGCCTCCCCAGAGTGACAAAGCATATGCAGCTGACAAGGAAGAAGCCCCATTCCTGTTCCCCAGTATTTACTCTGTCTGGCATTAGCCAAAGGCCTTTCCCCCTTGTGATAATTACTGATATGCTTGCTGTTCCACCACCCACCCCAACCACCTCATCTAAATACAAGGGGGATAACCACATTTTATTTGCTGATCCCTCTCCCTTCAGCCCAGAAACTACTGAACAGGTAATCAATCACTGCTCATTACACCTGCAGCAGCCTTCAGACCTACTGAAAAAAACACACATTCCCCTGCCCCTTCCATGCTCTGGAGAGCACCCTTTTGTGCATATGTGCATATATGTACATATGCACATACACACATACAAACAACACACACACACAGTGGGGGGCTTCTGCACATTTTTGCCTTCATTATTGCAATTAGAGTGGGAAGAAATTAGGAAAGATGAATGGGGGTGGGGACCTCTTACTCCCTAACTTTCCCATGACAACCAATCATAAACTATTCTATACTCTTTTTTACTTTCTTTCCAAAATAATAATAATGATAAAAGCAGCTGTCAGTGTTTCCATATTCAAGGATCCACTTCTAATTACATTACAAAGACAATGTCTAAATGACATCACCCAGAGGAAGGCTTTCTGATTAGCCCCTTTTACAGGTAGAGAGAAGAAAAGAGGTTAAGTAACATGGCCAAGATCATACAGTAAATGGGGAAACTAGATTTGAACCCAGGTTATTCAGACTCGGGGGCTCATACTCTTCATCATCACACTTAAAATTTTCCTGCCCTGTTGTTGCAAGTTTGGTTAGTAATAACAGGGAAGAAAAATTTTAAAGTGTGTAACTTGTAGTTTTAGTATTGGTTTACTTCTAAGAGAAATCATGTGGTTCTAGAAAGCTCTATATCTATATTAAGGATGGCAATAAATTAAATTGTGAGCTAAGCCTGGCATAAAATTTTAAAATAACTTATGAAATCAAAACTAATTTTTCTCATAGTTACTAACAGCTAAATTCAGACTCCCTTAGAAGCCTCTCAATTGGAAGGAAAGTTGACAAGAACACATATTTACATAGAACCTGAACCAACCCCATTTGAATTCAAAGGGAAGGCAGATACACTATCTCCTGTTCACTAGGAGTGAAATTAAACAGCTTCTCTGTTCCTCAATGGAGAAGATATTGAATAAAATTATTTAGACATAGAAACAAAGTTGATTCTGGTAAAGAATTTTGCAGAAAGGGCTTTTGGTTGAACATGTGCACTTGTAGCCCCTCCAAGATGGCAGGTCACCTGAGTGCCCTGGAAACTCATCATGGGTCTCTAGCTTCTGAACCTAATAGCCTTGTGAGCAGTGGTAGGGGAGGCAATTACCAAGAGACCAGGACCTCTTGTTGCAAATCCACTTATGTCTCCTAAAGGGTGGTCTCCAGGACCAAAGGGGATCCACACTATCGGCTGCAGAGCACCCCTCAGTAAAATGAATCAGACTACCTAGTCAAGGCAGGTGAGAACATGAAAGTCTGCCATGAAGAGAAACATAAGGTGGGCTGGTTCTCCTTGAATTAACCATTTGAACTCTCCACAGAAATCAAATGGATATTTTGCCTGGCAGTGCAGGTTCGGAGATCCTTCAGTAAAAGCAATTCTTTCTTTACAAGAAAACTACAAAGCACTATGGAAAGAGGACTTTAGGCTCCATTAGCTCCTCTCAACAACCCTGCAATAACCCTGAGATTATCAGTCAGGATATCCCAGGTTATTCTGCAGTAACAGATTAACTCTAAAATCTTGGTGGTTTAAAAATCTAAAAGTTCAATCTTTGGTAATGCAAATAATGAGGCCAACCAGACAGACCTGCATGCAGGAGAGCCATCCTGCATGCAGTAACTCAGTGATTCAGTTTCCAGCACACTTGGGGCACCACCGTCTCAAAAGTTGGCTTCTAGGTCACCATAGCAAGAAAGTAGAGAACTGGAGGGTGTGGATCAGTTGTTACTTAAATGCGTTCGTATTTCTGCTTATAACCCTTTGATCAGAACTAATCATATATCCCACACACACAATTGCAAGGAGGCTGGAAAAGGTAAAAAGCACGTAGAAAATACCTTCACCATGTATGGTCTACACCAAAGATTCCTTCCTACCAACTCCAAACTTAAATTCAGAAACTAGTGCTGATTTTTGGAAAATTTTAGAAGATACTTAATTTGGTATGTTATACATTAGTAAAACTATACTTCTAATCACATGCCATTTTCTATAATCTTGTTACACCAGCATCAAAGTTAAGATAAGAAATATATTTAAGCACCATATCCATAAGCAGTAAGATCATTAAAGCTCTTTGGGCACTATTACTTAAAAAAAGGGAAAAAATATCTGTCCAATTATTTTCAGCAGCAAAAATCTGTTGGAGGTTATAGCCTAGCATTTAATTGCCTTTTTTTTTTTATTGGTGAATAATGTAGAGCTTGTGATAATTTCAAAATAAATATTTTTCAAAGCCTCAGGGTATTCATTGTATAATGATCATTTGAAAGATTTCTTGGTTATTGGATTCTCAAAAAAATAAAAGACTGTCCACAGCACCAGTTATTTCTATATTAAAAAGATGAAATTGCTCATTAAGTGGTACAAGTCAATTTCTTTCATCAGCCTAACTGTCCTTTTAGCAAAGATTCAATCTTTGAATTAAGCATATGGCTATACATTTCAAAGTCAATAACTATACTCTATTTTCTTTAACATGAACATCTTAACATCTAAAAAATAGTGTCAGCCTCCTTGCTGTGCCTTTTCCTGAGCAGACTGAAGGCATAGTTTTATTGTTGCTGTGTAGTTTGTGTGTGTGTGTGTGTGTGTGTGTGTGTGTGTATGTGTGTGTGTTTTAAGCAATATATTTGTGTGTTTTAGTCAAGGTTCTGCTGGTCATGACATGCACATTTTTAAAAGTGCCAGAGATTTTTGAAAGTATGGTGAGACTGAATATTTTATTTAACAATAAAATATAAAATACTCATTTTTCTATTTGTGTATTTGTAATTTCCCTAAGGAGAATTGTTTCTTTGTATAGTAAAATCAAGTCCAATGTAATGAACAATGTTCGGTCTATGAGGGTTAGATGCCAATCCGAGGATAGACGAGCCTAAGGACTTTCTTATCTTTTATCCAACCAAACTCTTGGAACTAGAGGCTGGAAAGAAGGGGTAGAGTTGAAGGAGTCAGGAGTGGGTAGAAAAAGGTGACCTTGCACATCATTTCAAATTCTATAATGAATGCAAAAAGTAATCAGAATGAGATAGCTGGAGATTCAATTCTTTAGAGAGAGATTCAAATTCATTTGTCCCTTACAGGAACCAAAGAAAAAATCCATTATTAATTTAGGTAATTAGAGAACTTTGAAAGCAATATCCAGTACATTAAAAAAAAAAAAAAAAAAAAAAAAAAAAAAAAACCTATCCCAAGAGTGCAGCCCACAGCCTAGGAAAACTTAATTTTTATAGCATTTAGAATGAAGAAAGGTCATTTCTTAGATGTTCTCAACAGAACATTGTAATTTTAAACTGGTAATTTTAATGAGAAGTGGAGTTTTCATAAAAAGGGAGTAAATGCTTGAGTGAGTTTGAAATGAAATTAGAGGTGCATGTTCTGCCCATCATGGAATTTCCAAATGAATTGGTGAATCTAATACTGCTTCCTACTCTGCCACACTCCCACTGGAAAATTCCAAAGCTTCAGTGCCTACACCTGCTTTTTCTGCTTTCTCAATGACATTTAAAAAGACGTTTTACCTTTTCCTTACATGGGAGGCCTCCACTGCCTGAGATGTCTGATCCATGGGCTGTTTCTCTTCTGTGACTGATAAACAGAGGGAGTATCACATGGGGACATTTCCCAGAATCGGGGCAGAGACAGGGCAGCAAACTGAGAAGGGGTTCTCATGGAGTAAGTCCAGAGTGTGGAGTCATGGAGGACTTTTGATGAATCTTGCCCCTTCCGCAGTCCACATGGACAGGTCCAAGAGGTCACAAGAGGAGTTTTGGGTCACCTGTATCATGATATCCAGAGGATGGTTCTCAGTCTTATCTAAACATTGGAATCACCAGAGAGCTTTTAAAAAGGTATCTGAGACTCTTAAATACAGAGAACAAACTGAGGGTTGATGGGGGGCAGTGGAGAGGGGAAAATGGGTGATGGGCATTGAGAAGCAAGTCCTACTGACTTGCTTGTTGAGATGAGCACTGGGTGTTGTATGTAAGCAATGAATCATGGGAATCTGCCCCCAAAACCAAGAGCACACTGTATACACTGCATGTTAGCTAACTTGACAATAAATTATATTCTAGAACATAAAAATAAAAAAATAAATTAAAAAGGCATCTGAGTCCTATCTCCATGAAGTCTAATTTCACTGGCCTGGGCTGCAACTTGAGTGTTTACATTTTTTAAGCTCCCAAGATTATTTGACTGCTTGGCCAGGGCTGAGAACCATGGTGTCACTTTCTGAGAAGGAATATCAACACAGAGCTACAGGAAAGGTCCTGGTGAGCCAGGGGTGAAGTAGTACAAGGGGATGTTAGAGAATGGGCACAGGGAGGCCTGTGAACTGTGTTAGGATAAAAACCAAACACTTGGGAACCATAGGAAGCCAAAGAAGGGTGTAGCAGAGAGCAATGTGGCCAGCTCTTTGTTGCCATATTTCTGGTGCTAAAATCAAAGTTTACTTAACACCTGCATTCAGATGGGAACATCAGAGGCTCAGGAGAAATTCTAATGCTACCTGAAAACTAAGACTTCTCTGCCCAAACTTATCAAGTCTCCCTTCAGGTAGCAGAGGGGTCAGTTGTCATTCATCTCTATTTGGGGAACAAGCATGTGCTTTCATTTGTAGCCTTCTACTACAACCATGCCTCATTCTCCTCCATGTCCTCCTTCCACATCACAATAAGCCATTCCAGAGTGCCGTGCTTCACTTGAAAAAAAAAAATGCTTTCTGTCCCCATTCTGGCACAGTTTCAGCTTATTTAGCATTATCACATATGTCATCTGTTTCCTAAGCAATCTAACATGGTCATGGCATGATAAGATTGGTAATTTGGGCAAATGAGAAACAGCCTGCCATCAGGACAACCATAATGACATTTGATTTGCTGTCAATAGATACTACTGTGTGTTATTTCTCTTCTTGTTCCTGGAAAATAAATACAGAAAAAGACCGCAAGGTTTCCAGCCACAAGCCCTTCCAAAAAGCCAAAATGATTGAAATATTGCTCACCTTTAAACACACTATTCATTTGGCAAACACCAAGTAGATGCCAACCATGTGAGAGGCACTTTGGGTCTAGTTGGAAAATGTAGAAATGGACCCTGCCAGCAAGGGACTTCCAGCCTCATGTGAGAGACCAGATTATGAAGCATGGCAAATTAGAGAACAGTTCCAGAAAGAACAAGAATAAAACTCACAAGGAAAGATGTGGCCAAGCACCACTTCATCCATCCACCCACACATGACCTTTGCCAGCATTAACTGCAAAAAGTTACTGCCACTATCAATCAACAATTCCTATGTCATCCCGTACAGAACAAGGAGTTTCACAAAGAGCCTTCTGAGTTCTTAGGTATTTTCATTATGGGGTGACATTCTCTTTGGTTGAAAGGGGAGACATCAAAGGGACTCCTGAATTTTGTACAACTTGCTGTCCAAGAACACCACCCATTTGTCCCAAGAAGGACTCAGCTAAAGCCTTTCAGGTAACAACACAACACAATATGGCCACTGTGTATACCACAGAATCCAGAAATACTCAGACTCCCAACACCACCTGGAGTTCAGGCCTGTTTCCTCCACTCACTTATTTGTTCACTAGGCCATTCCTTCAACAAATATTTACACAGCTATCATTGCTTTCCAGGACAGAATAGACCAACACATTGAACCAGATTTTGAGCTTAAGAACTGCCAATCTAATAGGAGAGGTTTGTACAAGGCATATGTGAGTATAAGAGGTGTCGAAAGGGGTCTAGGTGTTGCTTCATAGAGATAAGAGCAGGAACTTTGGAGCTGGACACACGTTTGTCTTTTCTAGAGAGCTCCTGAGACATCCTGGCCCTTGAGCCAGGGTTACATCTTCAGACCTTCCCTGAAGTAAGCAAGCAAAGCTGTCCAACCTTGCATGTCCTACCTCTGAACCCCTATGGGAGGATCTAGCCTTAGTCTTTACCCTAAGTCTGAGAATCACTAGGGGAGAACTCAAGGATAGCAGGGCACCCATCCTGCTTATTCTGCCTAATGCTTCTTCCCTGTTCTGGGTCCACTCATTCATTCATTCATTCATTCCCATGAACACTATCCACTACAGTGCCTCCAATTCCTTAATGGACCTGAAGTTCCCTCAATGCTCACTGCACACCTACTGACTTTTCCACTGTTTTGGGAAGAAAGATAGGCACAAAGATTATCACTTTTACTTATTGTCTTCAAGTGAGTCCCACATTCTCAGAAAGATAAATTTCATACTACTACCAGAAACAGAACGTGTAATGCTTACAAAGTTCCAATGAGAAGTCTGTTCTAAAATGATGCCAGCTCTGTGTTCCATGTTATACTAAGGAATGAAAGGGAGCTGGAAAACATGAAGGAACAGAATACCAACACTCCAGGTTGATCTGAGTGGGAGGGAGGGGTCTAAAGTGAAAAATAAAAACTCACTTTTTACTCCTCATTCTTCTCCCTTCTTCCTTAATATTTAGTGTCCTTAAGGAGCAGTAAGAGGCTTAGAGGAATAAAACCAGAACAATGAATGTGGACCACAAAGAGATAGTCTTTAGCCCCCAAACTGGAAAGAGTTAATAATATAAGCCCATGATCTTCTTGTCCCTAGAGGCATGCAGGCAGATAATAGATAATAAACAAGTGATAAAAATATAGAAGGAATGTAAGAAAGAGAACTTTAAGGGAGAGAAGAAAAATTATATTACCAAGGTATCCATAATGTTTCAGGCACTCTTTCTGGCCTTTACACAATGTCCCAAGACAATGGTGAGAAAGATATTGTTACCTGCATTTTGCGTATGAAGCAACTATAGCTCAGAGAGGTTGAATAACATAACCAAAGCAGCAAACTGGCAAGTGGTGTGACTCGAAAGCCTATTCTCTTTCCTTCACAACATATTGCCTCCTTAGAGAGTCAGAAGAGTGGGCTAGGTTCATTTGTTCATTCAACAGATATTTTTTGAGTGTCAACCTACTGTGCTGGTGCTGGAGATACAAGGATGAATAACAACCTGGATCAGTGTGTGGGATTCTAAGATTCTGTAAGGGCCCTCACTGCCTACCCAACTAACTGTGTGGATATGGAGCCCACAGACCAACACTTCCCTTCCTTCTTCTCCCTCCCTCCTCCAGCCTACTGCCTCCCTAGCTTGCTTCCATCAGCACAGAGTCACCTTAAGGGCAGGCCCTGGATTTCCTCTCTGATTCACCTCTCCCAGAACAGTATTTTCCAAAGTGCAGCCCTCAGAACAGTAGGGCCATAGTATGCTCTTTGGATTCAGAAGGTTCTCTGGTCCCAGGCATTTGGGAAATTCATCATTGGAGGGTCACAGTAAATGAAGAGTACAAGAGCAAGGTCCACTCCTGCTAAGGCTGGAGGGGAATCACCAAGAGGTCTTGAGAGGGCTTTGCTGCTCTGCTTAGAACAAGGGCTTTCTAATTTACTGTGGCCCACAGTTAGAAATACATTTTACATTGCTACTCTATACAAATATCACACATAGACCACACACACACACACACACACACACACACACACACACAAACATACACACACACAATTGAAGCCAAGGTTTAATAAAACAATACTTACCTCCACTATGTGGGATGCACTCCGTTTCTAGCCTAGTTTCTTTTAACGCTGGTTCATGATCCTCTGAACCAATTTCATGACTCCACAGTTTGAAAAACACCAATCCAGAGCATGAGAAGACACTTGGGCTGATTTCTAAATAAACTAGCCCCAATGTGAATCAGAGGGTCAAGGAAGAGGTCATGAATTAGGAATCAGGAGGCTGAGGCTCCAATCCCATCTTCACTGCTTTCTCACTGTGTGATGCAGGCCATCAGTTTCTCCTATAGGCTAATGTGAAGACCTAATTGTATCAGTCCTTGCTGATACAGACTAGAAACATGGGAAATGGTTGGCGCTTAAATGAAGATCTCAAGGAAAATTTAACAAAGAGGTTGTTTACAGGGATGTGTGCAGGGCCAAAGCAAAGTCAAAGAAAGGGAGTGCTCACTAAACCCATGAGAGAGCCATAGGAGGGGCCACCCACAAGACACAGTCACTGCCAATTGTGGCCAGACTAGGAGAAAATCATGGCAATAAATTCCCAATCCTTTCTCGTTCTTCCCTCCAGTCTCCTGCTGGTACTTCTTATTGGCCCAAACCAACCTACAGCCAGAGGACAGGAGACCCCATTGATTAAATCCTTCCAGGTCAGCTTCCTGGGACCCTAGCAGAGTGAAGAGCAAGAAGTGGATCAGGAGGAGCAAACAGAGATTATCCATCAACTCTATTCATGTCAAGATGGAGAGGAGCGGGGCACCTGGGTGGCTCACTCCATTAAGCGTCTGATTTCAGCTCAGGTCATGATCTCACAGTTCACAAGTTCGAGCCCTGCATCAGGCTCTGTGCTGGCAGCTCAGAGCCTCGAGCCTGCTTCGGATTCTGTGTCTCCCTCTCCCTCTGCCCCTCCCCCACTCACGGTCTGTCTGTCTGTCTCTCTCTCATAAATGAATTAACGTTTAAAAAGTTAGAGAAAAAAAAAGATGGAGGGGAGCAATAATGGTTTACTATACCACCCCTCCCAGTTGCCATTCAAGGGTTGGTGAGGCTCTCACCCCTTTAACCCTTATAGTTTTCCCACCCATTTTCTGAGATGCTTAATTGTGCCTGCTTTTGCAGAGTAAAAGCCTCAGGCTTGACACTGCAAGGGATAGAAATGGATCAGACTGACCCCCTACCCTCAGGGAGCTCATAGAATCAGGGGAAGAAAAAAGTCATGGCATAAGGACTGTTGCATAAAATATGAGGTGGAGGGTGCCAAAAGAAAGTGTTCATTGAGTGCTCTGTGGGAAATGAGAAAGAACCAAAGCAGATCATGGCTTCTGGGAACTGGTATGGCATTCACAGTTAGATCATGGCTTTCTCCTATTAGATGTAAACAATCTCACAGAATAACAGCATCAGACAAGGTCATTCTGAGATGATAAAATTAAACAAAAATAAGGTTACTATACAATCCACATGACAATATCACCTTCTTTTGACTAACCTGATTGAGTACTACTTTTTCACCAAGCATAACTTTGTCCTACCTCCAGTGTGCCCTCCTATTGATTACAATTATTAAGATGCCCAATCATAAAATTGTTCCTACTTTCTGACAACACCCAATCCAGAAAACCCACTTCCTTATATCCTCCCCCAAATTGCTCAACCAAAAGCCAAACTTTAATATAGTTCTACCTATATGCTCTTATTGTGACACCCCACCATTGCCTTTGGTGAGCACTGAATCAAGTAAGAGACCTAACCTGTCATCTATGGGTGTGTTCCTGGTAGCCTTTGACTAGAGGACATTGCCACTAAGAAGGAATGAATTCCATAGCAAAGATCCAGGGAAGACCCATGGAGGGTTTGAGTTGAGAGCTGGGCAGAGGTGATGGCCCTCCACTTCTAGGCAGTGGAAGATCCAAGCAAAGCCACAGAGGTGAAGTTCCTGGGCCTGTTTCTATATAGGAAGCAGAAGCTTGGCAAGAGCACCATAAAGAAAAGGATGAGGATCTTGAAAAGTCGAATTTTACTCCCGCATGGAACATGATGAAAGCTGCACTTCGGGGAAAAAATCCATCTAGTAAGTCTGTCCAGGAGGAACTGAGAAGAGAGAAACAGTGGATACAGAAAATCCAGTGTGAAGTCTAGAGAAAGGAGTGAACCGGAGGTCCCAGGGACCACTCTGTGCCCTGTGGAGACTTTGGAAGACCCTCTCCCTCATTCTCTGCAAACTCAGAAAGTTCCTTTGAAGCAAAAGTGAGAGCATCTGAGAAGCTCCAGGTCTCAGATTTGTTTGCTGGTCCCAAAATGGGAACTGTAAATCTCCTTGCCCATTGCCAAAAAGCACTTAGAGGAAAGCATTTGAGAGCAGATGAGATTGCTACTTTAAGAAACATTATACACAGATGTCTGAAGAAGAAAAGTATTACAGAGTTTGTGGATTAAATTCTCCTTCAGTCATACAAGATGTATTTTTAATTAATGAGAAAGATTTTGGTAGAATACATTTGATTTCACCCTTGTGAAATCAAATATTTGGAGTGGGGGGATATGTTCAAATGCATTTTCTCAGTGCTTCTTCCAAAAGATCTTGAATATGAAGGAAAAACTAAATGTAAGCTAAGTGTGAGTGATAATCGATTTCTGTTTCATAATGTTTTATTTAACAATATCTAGTTCATTTGCCATTTGGGAGAAAAGCTTTCATTTCCAATAGGTACCTAATCAGCCCTCGGCAGGCATTATGAATACCCTAATTAGCACCTCTGAAAAGTGGCTCAAACTTGAACTACAAAAAGCTAAATAATAATTTGGGAATTTGCCATGCTTCAAAGTAAAGCCCTTCCCTATCCCAAGTTGACAAGGATGTCTGCTGGGTTTCATGAATGTTGCATGTCATGTGTAATTATGTTAGATAATCACAACTCACCCAAACCCTGCACCCAATGATGAATGGGCTGTGGCAAGCTCTGTTTTACATCTTCATGTGGAATTATTCAGCAACTAGACTTTATTTCACTTCTGTTTGGACCCATAAACATACATATTTATCAAAACTCTTTGCAATTCTGACACCATATACTTTAAGATACTATCCAATTTGTGGGTAATCAGAACTTCATGAATATTAGATTTCTGCCTTAATTTCACTGGTGTGACTTTTTTTTTCCTGCAAGGAAAGGTCAGGACTCAATCATGTGAATGCTGCTTAAGAGAAGCATGACAAACTCATGCCCAGGCCAGGAAGACATCGTGATGGAGGTAAGGACTTGACCTTGATACCCACTTCTCTCCTTTGCTCTCTTTCTGCCACCACCCCCACCCAACATCCCTGTCTCATTGTGCAGGGATGGCTAAAGGGCTCACTCACTGAATAGCAATAAAGAAGTGTCCAAGGCACAACTACTTGTGAATCAAAAGAACTCACAAATCAACTATTGTCAAGTTTCCTGGAGGAGGGGTGAGTCCTGCACTAAGATTCCCAGAGTAGAAACAGATTTTACTGCTCCAGTAGACTCAGCCTCATAACACAGTCCAGCCTCAGCTTCTCAAGACACCAAGCCCCCCCAGGATGTGGCTCTGATGGTGAGGCAGCCTGAGGATGGCAGAGCACTCAAAACTCTTCCCTGAAATCAGCCACTTTCAAACAAGAAAGAGGGAAATAGAATAAAAATAAATAAATAAAGGGAATGTGTCAGGGAATTAAATAGAGCCTGAGAGGCAGAGTCTTGGCAAAGTTCAGGGCTAGGCTGGGCCCTGACACATCTGTCAGGCCTCAATCCCCAATACTCCAATCTTCTATCCATCCAGTTAGCCTTTAATTCACTCCAGCTATCATTAAATGAGCACCTGCTATGTGCTAGGTATAGGGCTAAGCACTAAAGGTACAAAGACAAATTAGCATCCCAACCCTTCATTCATTCACTCATACTTTCATCCATTCTACAGTCATTTACTGGTCTTCTACTAGGTACCAGATACTACCAGCTTTGGGTTTATAACAAAGAGCAAAGTAGATGTGGTCACTATGCCCATGGAGCTTAGAGCATTCATGAATACATATATATTTATTTGTATGTCTATTTATTTGATGATCAACTGTAAATTGTGATAAGTACTACACAAGCAAGGCACTAAGTTCTGTAGAAAGAAAACTTGCAAACAGCCACAGGCAGGCCCAGTGGAGAGAAGTACACCAGACCAGGCCCTGTGACAACTTCTGCAGTGGGGCTACTTCTTTCTAGGAAAGGCAAAGGCAACCATCTCCCTCCCTCCTCTCACTGAATCCCATCACCATAGAGACCAGCAGCTAGGGCAGAATCCAAAAAAATGGAAGAAAATCCTGCCTCCTTGTCATTCATTATATTTTTCCTCTATTGTTCATTCATCCTCTCTCTCTCTCCCTCTTTCCCTCTCTGTCCCCACTGTCTCTCTCTTTGGTTTTTCTTCTCTGCCCTCCCCTTTTGTTTCTCTGTCTTCTGCCCTCCATCTTCTTCTCATCTCAGTTCACTTCTGCATTATACCTCTGCATTTATTCCATCACCTTTTACTTCAGATCTGTCCCAGAGCCCCAGAATGTTAGAAAATAAATGGGAGCAAACAAAGTTGCTTAAATAAGCCGTCTCTCTGCCCTCTTTTAAAGTTCGAAAACATGGACTCAGCCCAGGGTCTCAAGATGCACCAAGCACATCCCTATTGCCCGCCCAGTGCTTCCTCCTCTGTTAGGTGTCAGAAACTGAAGAGAGGATCATGCAGCATGACTAAGACCTCAGAGGCAGAGTTTGAAGGGCCTTCCCCATGCCTTCCACTGGCAGCCCTGCCTTTCACAATATCCATGGGAGGAGTTGGTCACCCTCTTCCTCATTCAGACTTTCTGCCTTACCCACAGAGGAACTGTTTCCCAAGCAGAAAAGCAGCCAAGTGGGTCCAAAAGCAGTTGACTTCCCAAAGGATGGGATACATTCTCTCTCCAAACAATGAAAACTGGCATTTTTCTCTGCTCCACTTACCTCTTACTAGCCCCAGGAAATGGAACCTCAACATCAGAGGAAGGACTAAACAGGAATAAAGGAGCCCAAAGTCAGCCTACTGAGCATAGCAAAGACCTCACAGTTCCTCTTCTTCCAGAAAAGACAGTGATTAGGGGTAGGGAAGGAGGAGATGAAGTGATACCAATTCTTGTTGAGCCTGCTGGGGATGGGAAAGGTCAAGGCACTGGGGCAACTCCAGGATGCAGCTAAAACCTCCCCAGCCCCCACCCCTGCCTCCATCCCTCCTCAGTACTTCCTAAGCAACTTGTACACATCATAGTCATTAGCATTATGGCTCTGTCTGGAAAATTCCAGTTTACTTCATTGTGACTTGCTTGAGCATGAAGCCTGGTAAAGAATAGGCACTTGGTGAATTTTAGTTAGGGTTAAATGAAATTGACTGAATTTTAGTACAAATACCCCCAGTGGAAAATTTTCTAAGATTTGAAAGTGAAGGAAGAGTGACATAATTCATATCACATAGAAAATCAAATCTCTAAATGTTTTTTTTTTCTCTCTCCAAGACTGATGAGGAGAAAAAAAAGTGAAGGATTTGAAATGTCTAATTGTCTCCTCATTTTTGGCAGCCAAAGGTGAGCTGAGAAGGATGGGCCATTTTAGATCATATAAATAATATGATAACATAATGATTTAAAATGAAATGACCATATCAGTGAGTCAGACCTAATATAGCCAATTTTCTAATTTTCTTTTTTTTAAATTTTTTTTAACGTTTATTTATTTTTTTTTAAATTTTTTTTTCAATGTTTATTTATTTTTTTTGGGACAGAGAGAGACAGAGCATGAATGGGGGAGGGGTAGAGAGAGAGGGAGACATAGAATCGGAAACAGGCTCCAGGCTCTGAGCCATCAGCCCAGAGCCTGACGCGGGGCTCGAACTCACAGACCGCGAGATCGTGACCTGGCTGAAGCCGGACGCTTAACCGACTGCGCCACCCAGGCGCCCCAACGTTTATTTATTTTTGAGACAGAGAGAGACAGAGCATGAACAGGGGAGGGGCAGAGAGAGAGGGAGGCACAGAATCGGAAGCAGGCTCCAGGCTCTGAGCCATCAGCCCAGAGCCTGACGCGGGGCTCGAACTCACGGACCGTGAGATCGTGACCTGAGCCGAAGTCGGACGCTTAACCGACTGAGCCACCCAGGCGCCCCCCAATTTTCTAATTTTCAAAAGAGAAACCGTAAGTGTGTTTTCTCACGTGGAATCTCTTGATTTTTAAATATTGGCAATGAATTCAAAAAAATCTTAAACAGTGTGCATAGTGTGTGTTTACACCTGAGGACTGGAGCTGGTACAGAGACCCCCACTATGCCATGTCTGAGATGTCAAGAAGGCTCTGCATCGGCCGGGTGGTCAGTTCTAAGGGCTCAGGCACACAGATGCAGCCCCTTCTTGAGAAACAGCCACCCAGGTCTAGCCATGTTTTTTTTTTTAAAGCTGATTGTTAATGATGTGGAAAAGAAAGGAATAAAAACCATTATGATCACTCCAAGAAAGCATTTCGAATTCATGGATCATTTACTATTGATTATTGAAACAAATGCTATTGTGCATGCCTTATGGCTGGTTTTAAAACCTCTATAACTTTGGAGTTTTCAATTTATTTGGAAGAACTATAATAAGCAGCACATGACAATTACTTCCCTCAGTACTCCCTGTAATCAAGATAAATTATCTTGCTATTGATGTAAATGGGATATGAAAATCTATAGAGTTCTCTTGAGGAGTATAAACTCCACATTATACTCACTACATTTGAATTTTGCAGCAAAATCATTTTGGGGTCAATCAAAAATACATTCCCTCAAAATTTTATTGCCATCTATCCTGAGTCACCTCCAGAAATGATTAGCAAATAATACCAATGAGGAACTATTTAGCTCAGTGTTGGGCTGCATCGCTATTACTTACACCTTACTGAACACTTTACACTCTCAGACCTATGTGTTATTATAAATGTATTTATATATTATACATATTTATTTACAATTCTTTTTCCCCATTGCCAAGCAACCTCTTATGAAAATTCAAAGACAATTAATCATATATGAGATTTTTATAAACACAATAAACTCAATTTACATTGTTTCTCCTTCTCTTGTTTCTCCCTCTTCTTTTCCATCAAGTGCTTGTCTTCTGAGCCAGTTTTTCTCTAGCTAGTTTGTCTTCTGCCAGAGAAGATGCTGCCCTGAGCACCTTCATGCCATGGTTTTTGTTATTCTCCCCCCATAGCCCCATGCTTACTTCAGCTGTGTGGGGATCACACAGGCTTCCTTCCTAGAAATTCCTTCCAATGCAGAATGCTTCTGGCAATCTTGGCATTCTTTTATGCATCTAAACTCTCTTTCTGATTTTGCTATTTAATTTATTATCCTCTTATTCAGCATCTTCATTTTAAAATCTCTTTCCTTGCAGCAAGACAAGTAGGAAGTCTTCTCTCAGTCCTACCTTTTCAGACCATTTCTTCCAGCCTCAGTTTCCTGTCCCATCTGTTTAAATGACAGAAGAGAGAGGGAAGGAGTGGAGAGAGAGAGAGGAGAAGCAGCAACCTCAAATACACCAATATATTCACAGTGGTTAATAATGGATGGAAGGATTATGGATGAATTATTTTTATTGTCTTCTTTATGTTTTTCAGGATTTTACAAGTTGCCTAAGATGAGCATATACACTTTATTCTAGTTTTTCTGGAAAGCAGAGCCTGTGGCAAGCTTACATGCTAAAGCTTTATTGGAGGTTCATTCCCAGATAAGCAAGAATAAGGAAGACAGACTGAGGCAGGGAAAAGGGTAAAACAAATACCAGGTGATGCAATTTCAAGCTGTCACAGCTCCATAGCAAAATACATCTGACTGCTCACTCAGGGCCTCTTCAGAGAGGCCACATAGATTTGCATCTCAGTACAGCCAGCCAGAGGGAGGAGAGGCACCTCACTATCTGCTGACTTTCTCTGCCTCTACTGGTCAAAAAGTCAAGTTGGCTCTGACTATCCACAAGTTCAGGTCACGTTACTCACCTCTTTCTGTGAGCAAAAAGCCAAGACCTCCATGGACCTATTCCAGCCAGGACACAGGTGCTGTCCTCTCTCCTGTTACTTGGCTCCATGCATTAGGACTCCTGGTCTGCAAAGCAAGTGGCAGCAGTAGAAACAGCAGCAGGACATTGTGACACACAACAGCCTGAACTGTTACTTAGGCTGCTCTCACTGGGAAGCAAGACAAGTGGCCATGACCCAGTGATCAAATTTTATTGATAAAGAAGAAAAGTTTATTTTAAAATATTCAATTAAATTTAAATCCTTTGAGACTTCTCTTGCTCAAGTCTCCTTCCAACATCTTCACATTCCAGATCCAAACTGGACACAGTATTTTAAGACAGAAGTCATAAAGCATAAAGCCCACAGAGGCCAGGCTAGTAACATCAACAGGAAAGCCCAGTAGAGGCTATGAAAAGTGCTTGGGCCTGTGGTGAGCAGAGAAGACACACACAGAAGTCACTAAGTGCTCAGCTCCAGCCAAGGGTTGTCACACCTGCTGATTTAAAAAAAAAAAAAATGTTCAAAATCAGGACTTCTCTGTGAATCTCATTTTTTATTGTTGACAACAAATGTTCTTTTTTTTTTTTTTTTCCAAATTCTTTGGGGCAAACAAAAAGTGTCAGCAGGCCACAGACATCAGCTACTTGTCTACCAGCTTGTGACATCTGATCTTAAAGACTGTCAAACATGGAAAAACTTCATTTTCCCAATCTTGCATTGCCTCAAGATGATAATGGCTCACACTGATTGAGCTTGTTCTATGTGCAAGACACTGTTAGGTGTTGTATATGGGCTTCCTCATTTAGTTCACAGAACTTCAGAGGGGTCCCAGGATGTAGAAGACCAGATGGAGTTGGACCTCACTGCCCACCTTAGAGAAAGTCCCCTGGATACAACTCAGCCTTTCTGCTCTGATTTTCCTGGGGTTTTACTGAAAAGGAAAGTGGTCTGATGGAGCACAAAGCTGGCTCCCTCTGGCCAAGTGGATGTCCCTGGTGGCCTTCTCTTCTCAGCTCGCACCTCACAGCCCACAGTTCTCTGCAAACTGGACTCACTGAAGCAAGGACTGTGTTTTAAGTAGCAGTGTATCCCCAGGGCAAATTTCACTTAATAAATTAAGAGATCATTAAACCCACCAGTTAGTAACTTTCCATTGCTCTTGAAGCCCTCTGAAAGGCTAATGAAAGCTATTGGTCTTCTCCAAAATATATACCTATTAAGCCAAATGCTCCATCTGATTTCAAAGAGTTCTCCCATCTATGAGTCTGAGTTTAAAATTCCTGATCCAGAGACTATAGATGCTGGAGAGGATGTGGAGAAACGGGAACCCTCTTGCACTGTTGGTGGGAATGCAAACTGGTGCAGCCACTCTGGAAAGCAGTGTGGAGGTTCCTCAGAAAATTAAAAATAGACCTACCCTATGACCCAGCAATAGCACTGCTAGGAATTTATCCAAGGGACACAGGAGTACTGATGCATAGGGGCACTTGTACCCCAATGTTCATAGCAGCACTCTCAACAATAGCCAAATTATGGAAAGAGCCTAAATGTCCATCAACTGATGAATGGATAAAGAAATTGTGGTTTATATACACAATGGAATACTATGTGGCAATGAGAAAGAATGAAATATGGCCTTTTGTAGCAACGTGGATGGAACTGGAGAGTGTGATGCTAAGTGAAATAAGCCATACAGAGAAAGACAGATACCATATGGTTTCACTCTTATGTGGATCCTGAGAAACTTAACAGGAACCCATGGGGGAGGGGAAGGAAAAAAAAAAAAAAAAGAGGTTAGAGTGGGAGAGAGCCAAAGCATAAGAGACTATTGAGAACTGAGAACAAACTGAGGGTTGATGGGGGGTGGGAGGGAGGAGAGGGTGGGTGATGGGTATTGAGGAGGGCACCTTTTGGGATGAGCACTGGGTGTTGTATGGAAACCAATTTGACAATAAATTTCATATATAAATAAAAAAAATAAAATAAAATGAGAAAACTTCAAGGAAAAAAAAATAAATAAAAAAAATAAAATTCCTGATCCAAAAACAAACAAAAAAAACCTCCTGATTCAATCACATATTCCTTCTTTAGAGATTAGTCTTTTTTTTTTAACTTTTTAATGTTCACTTTTTTTCTTGATAGAGAGAGAAAGTGTGAGTGGGGAAGGGCAGAAAAAGAGAGGGAGACACAGAATCCGAAGTAGGCTCCAGGCTCTGAGCTATCTGCACAGAACCCAACATGGGCTCAAACTAATGAATGTTGAGATCATGGCCTGAGCTGAAGTAGGATGTTTAACTAACTGAGCCACCCAGGCACCCCTAGATTAGTCATTTCTATCTCACAGACTTGTCTCAGATCATATTATGAGAAAAACTACTGATTTTTAGTGTTTTTTTATTTTTATTTTTATGGTCTGTGGTTTACATGGAATAAAAACAAACTCAAATTTCAAAAAAGAGAAAGTACAAAATTTTAATTACAGATTATGAAAAAGTTCTGGAGGTGGATGACAGTGATGGCTGTACAACAATGTGAATGTAATATCACTGAATTGTACACTTACAAATGATCAAAACAGCTTTATGTGTGTGTGTGTGTGTGTGTGTGTGTGTGTATACATACATACATGGCAAATTTTTCAAATAAAGAAACAGGGAAGAGTGCATTTTAAAGGCATGAAAGTACCTCAAGGAGCCCACTGGCCGCTAGGCCTTGGGAAGGAACTGGAACCTTCCATTTGTCTCTCATCTCTGTTTTGTGGTTTCTCCCTTGCTCTGTTCTTCCAGCGTATGCCCATTCTACAGCTGTCAAGTTTCTATTTCCTCAATCAATCCAGGCTGAATTGTTATATCTCAGACACAGGTGCAAACTCCCTGGAGGAAGAATCTGATTGTCCCAATGTGAAACAAATAATAACATCTGGCCAGGAGGGTAGGGTCACTTAATACAATTACGGGAACCAGAAAAGGTGTCCACCACTGGAAGAATGGAGAAGAAAACAATGTAGATGAATATCACAGAAATGAAGCAATTAGAAGCAACAAACTGGGTGTACAGAGGGCAACACAACTTATTAAGTAGAAAGAGGAAGAAACAGACTATAAATGAGATCAGAACTTCTCCAACTTAACTGGGTGTTGTATGGAAACCAATTTGACAATAAATTATATTTAAAAAAAAAAAAAGAACTTCTCGGGGCGCCTGGGTGGCTCAGTCGATTAAGCGTCCTACTTCGGCTCAGGTTATGATCTCACGGTCCATGAGTTCGAGCCCCGCGTCAGGCTCTGTGCTGACAGCTCAGAGCCTGGAGCCTGCTTCAGATTCTGTGTCTCCCTCTCTCTCTGATCCTCCCCCATTCATGCTCTGTCTCTCTCTGTCTCAAACATAAATAAACATTAAAAAAATTTAAAAAAGAACTTCTCCAACTTAAATGTATAGGCAAAACACTAGTATCTCATTAAAATGAAGGGTCTATTGCAGTAAGTGTGGGGCAGGGCCTGAAATTCTGTGTTTCTGGCAATCTCCAGGTGATGCTGCTGGTCTGAAGGCCACATGTTGAGTAGTCAGGGTCTAGAACACAAGCTCAATCATGAAATTAAAAACTCATGCCAAAAGAGGGGACCTGGGTGGCTCAGTTGGTTAAGCATCCACCTCTTGATTTCGGCTCAGGTCATGATCTCATGATTCATGAGCTTGAGCCCCACATGGGGCTCTATGCTGAGAGGGATCCTGCTTGGAATTCTCCACCTCTCCCCTGCTCCTGCTCCCATTATCTCTCTCTCAAAATAAATTTTAAAAAAACCATTTTTTTAAAGTTAAAAAAAAAACTTATGCCAAAAGAATTCTCCCTATTTTACAATGAAACATACATTCTTCAGAACATATATCAAAACACAAGATGAGTACCTAGAGGGGTTGGAGAGGCAAGGGTGTGGAAGTGAGATGAGAACACAGGGAATGACAAATGTACAGAACAAAAGAGAGCTTTGCTCCAGCTGATGGTGAGAGAGCATGCTGAGAACCGAGAATGATTAACTCAGCTGTCTGTGCCTATAGTCCAAAAGAGGAGGAGGAGGAGGAGGAGAAGGAGGAGGAGGAGGAGGAGGAGGAGGAGAAAGGAAATGTGAAGTGGGAGCAGCAGGGCTATTGGGCACTTCCCCTTATGGATGGTTCTCAGTGAAAGGAACTGCTAAGGACTGAACAAGTCCCCAAACAGGGTTTCTGACAATTCACCTTGTAGCTTCCCTGCCCATGTGGCTTGGCAGGCTTGCCTGGACAATCCATATAAGCTTTCTGTTCTATATCCCTTCAGGGTCATTTGATGTGAGAGCCTAGTTTTCACATGTAAGAAGATGGCTTCATGAGAGTGGTGAGATTTAAAATCCACTGCACTATATTCCATGCTCATGGACCGGAAGAACAAATATTGTTAGAATGTCGATACTACCCAAAGCATTCTACATATTCAGTGCAATCTCTATCAAAATAACACCAGAACTCTTCACAGAGATAGAACAAACAATCCTAAAATTTATATGGAACCAGAAAAAATACTGAATAGCCAAAGCAATACTGAAAAAGAAAACCAAAACAGGAGGCATCACAATCCCAGACTTCAAGGTCTATTACAAAGCTGTAATCATCAAGACAGTATGGTACTGGCACTAAAACAGACACTCATATCAATGAAACAGAATAGAGAAACCAGAAATGGACCCACAAACATATGGCCAATGGAATATCCAGTGGAATAAAGACATTGTCTTCAGCAAGTGGTGCTGGGAAAACTGGACAGTGACATGCAGAAGAATGAACCTGGACCACTTTCTCACACCATACACAAAAATAAACTCAAAATGGATGAAAGACCTTAATGTAAGACAGGAAGCCATCAAAATCCTCAAGAAGAAAGCAGGCAAAAACCTCTTTGACCTCAGCTGCAGCAACTTCTTCCTCAACACGTCTCCGCAGGCAGGAAAACAAAGCAAAAATGAACTATTGGGACCTCATCAAGATAAAAAGCTTCTATACAGCAAAGGAAACAATCAGCAAAACTAAAAGGCAACCGAAATGGGAGAAGATATTTGCAAATGACATATCAGATAAAGGGTTAGTATCCAAGATCTATAAAGAACTTATCAAACTCACCCAAAAAGCAAATAATCCAGTGAAGAAATGAGCAAAAGACATGAATAGACACTTCTCAAAAGAAGACATCCAGATGGCCAACAGACACATGAAAAAATGCTCAACATCACTCATCATCAGGGAAATACAAATCAAAACCACAATGAGATACCACCTTACACCTGTCAGAATGGCTAACATCAACAACTCAGGCAACAACAGATGTTGGCAAGGATGCAGAGAAAGAGGATCTCTTTTGCACTGCTGGTGAGAATGCAAACTGGTGCAGCCACTCTGGAAAACATTATGGGAGGTTTTGCAAAAAATTAAAAATAGAAGTACCCTACGATCCAGCAATTGCACTACTAGGTATATATCCAAGGGATACAAGTGTGCTATTTCAAAGGGGTACATGCACCTCAATGTTTATAGCAGCACTATTGGCAATAGCCAAAGTATGGAAAGAGCCCAAATATCCATGGACATATAAATGGATAAAGATGTGGTATATATATACAATGGAGTATTATTCAGCAATCAAAGAGAATGAAATCTTGCTATTTGCCACAACATGGATGGAACTAGAGGGTATTAGGCTAAGTGAAATAAGTCAGTCAGACAAAGATATATATCATAGGACTTCACTCATATGTGGAATTTAAGATACAAAACAGATGAACATAAGGGAAGAGAAGCAAAAATAATGTAAAAACAGGGAAGAGATGGGGCGCCTGGGTGGCTCAGTCAGTTAAGCATCTGGCTTCAGCTCAGGTCATGATCTCACGGTCCCTGAGTTTGAGCCCCGCGTCGGGATCTGTGCTGACAGCTCGGAGCCTGGAGCCTGTTTTGGATTCTGTGTCTCCCTCTCTCTCTGTCCCTCCCCTGCTCACTTTCTGCCTCTCTCTGTCTCAAAAATAAATAAAAACATTAAATTAAAAAAAAATGGGGAAGGGAACAAAACATAAGAGACTCTTAAATATGGAGAACAAACTGAGGGTTGATGGAGGGGTTTAGGTGGGGAGATGGGCTGAATGGATAAGGGGCATTAAGGAAGACACTTGTTGGGATGAGCACTGGGTTTTATACATAGGGGATGAATCACTGGAATCCACTCCTGAAATCGTTATTGCACTATCTGCTAACTAACTTGAATATAAATTCTAAATAAATAAATAAATAAATAAATAAATAATAAAATCCACTGCTCTGAACTTCCCACACAACAGCATTCAATGTCTTTCCTGGATATAGGAGAACCATCTGCTTAGACGTATTCTAGCAATTTGATTTTCATGCACAATGCAAAAAAAAAAAAAACCAAAATCAACATCAGTAATCTAGGATGCTAGTAAGCAAATACAACAACGTTCTTCCCCAGTCTGTGTTGTCCCAGGGCCAACAGCCAGTGACACTGAAAGAGCTACAACTGGAGCAAAGCCAGGGGAGACGATGCCACAGCACATCTCAGGAGGCCATGGAGCATGTCACTGAACAGTACCAGTGTAATCAACTCCTCCTGTCCCCCAAAATACATTCTGTCCAGTATGCTAGACAGACTGAAATGCAAATGTGTCTCCAAGACAAGAAGAATTGGAAATATAAAATACTCTACATGTAGCATGATGCCAAATGGGAATCCTACACTTTGTTTTCCTCAAAACCTACATTGTATCCCTATGCTTTCTTCACTTTCACCTTATTACTTGAAGAATGGGAAAAATAGTATTACAAACAAATCCTTCAACCCAAGGAGCAATTTTTCAGCTCATGGAGTCTCTCTGAAGTTGAAACATGAACCTATATTTTGAAATGCTCATTACTCACTGATTAATTCAGGAGTAAAATGATCCAACATATTGTTACCAAACTTTGTGATGTAACTTCTTTGTTAGTCATCAGATAGTCACCAGATAGTTTGACCAACTGATGTATGTTAACTAGTACACTGGGCACTATTAATAACAACAACAACAAAAAATATTGGGCTTGGAAGTTGTCTCTTAGGTACCTACTATCTGTCTAGAGAGATAAGACCAACATACAAAAAATAAACTAAAACAATGAATTGTATTCCTATACATCCACTGGTCCTATTTCATGCTTCATTCTTAGGCACAACTGGATCTGGAGATGCAAACAATGGCTCCAAAACACTGCTGCCCCATAGAAAGAAACTTCTTAAGCATGAAGCTCTCACAGAAGGAAGCAGAGCCAAGAAACAGAAAGAGAATCAAAGAGAACACCAGGCAGATCCTGGCTGGGATCTGCTTTTCTGTAATATTAATAATACTAAAGAAGAGAAAGAGCCCTTCTCTTCCCCACATCTATGTCAATTCCTTAAATTCTGATCTGCTGTCTCTGGGTCACCTTCCCTTTCTCCCCCACAGGACTCACTGAGCCAGACTACAGGACACTTTGATTGGTCAGTCTGAATGCTGTACCCACTCCCCAAAAGAGCAAAGGGATCTACCTGATTGACAGGCCCACCAAAATCAAATGGAGGTGTGGAGTGTGAGGATCACTTAAGAAAAATCTGCAGACACATAAATAACAGGATGTGATGGACACTACAATGACATTGCAAATTGGAGACATCACTGTAGGTGGAAATAAATTACGGGTGAGTGGAGTGTTTCTAAAAGTGGCAAAATTAAACACAACAATAAATCTCATTTTGGATCTACTATATGACAGATTGTACTAGGCCCTTTGTTATACATTATGGGAACTCAAAATTCAAGACTTGCAAGGGCTGCAGGACCCATTCCTGCCCATGTCCACACCCTGATCTTTTGCCATCTGACAGCCTCCTCCCACCACTGGGTTTACTTTTATTTCTATTATTTCTTATACTTACCTCAGGGCCCTTACATTTGCTTTTCCTCCTGCTAGGAATTCCCTTCCCAGTGTGTCTTATGGCTAACTCTACTCACCCTTCAGTTTATATAAAAAATGCCACTTCCTTAAGGAAGCTTTTCCTCTTCTTGATGAAGTAGCTTGCCCACCATGTCCTTCTGACATAATATTGAGCACCCCAGGGCAGGGAATGATCAACACTGTGCCCTTACTGCACAGCCCAAATGCACAGCAGGAACTGGATAAATATTTTATTCCTTCATTTAACAAATGTTTGCTGACTATGTGCCAGACACTATGACAAGTGTTTAAAATATTTCAGTGACCAAAACAGACAAGATTCTCTGCTCTCAAGAAGCTTAAATAATTTTCAAATCATTGAATGAGCAAACTGAACAGAGACTCAGAATAGCTAAACAGAAAGAAGTTGAGAGACCATCTTAGGTGGAGGGACGAACAAAGGTGATAGTCCCAAAGGCATGATGAGAGTTAGAAAGATCATCTCCTGATCACCCTGTCATGAGCCCAACCTTAGTTTCCAAAAACCCACAAGGTTGTAAAGAGCACCTCAATGCCCTCATGGTAACAGCACTCCAGTCTTAAGAGTCAACTTGCTTTAAGTTAACACTCTCTTTACTTGCTGACCTAAGTTCCTTGATCCATAGCAGACAGACCACTGGCCTTGAGGAGTGAAGGACCAAAACATTCCCAGGCTGCAGAGGCCAGCAAATCTGTTTGGAGCCACCTCAGCTTTATGATGAGCTGAGAAATTTTTTTAGAAAAATGTTTTTCTTTTTTTAGGTCATGCAAATAATTTTACTAAATTTTACTAATTTAGGTCATACAAATAATTTTAGGTCATGCAAATAATTTATCTCTCTGTGTATCTGTATACCTTGCTCTCCTTTGCAGAAAGAACAGAGTACTCCTGCACATCACAGAATAAGCACCAGACACACTTGCACTCCAAGCACTGAGATAACATTTGTACATGGCACCATCAAGTATGCCCGTAATCAAGAAATGTTGCAGACCACTGCATTCTCTTTCCTGATTAACTATGGTAAACCCCTTGAAAAACTCTTGAGCAAAGCAGAAACCTCGGAGTTGGCTTTTGGGCAAGAGTCTGCTTCTTCCCCAAGTTGCTGGCCTTCTGAATAAAGCTGAAATTCATTTCCAATCAAAACCAAGGTTGGGGTTCAGTAACAGTGGCACAATTGGGCCTGCAGGTGTGTGATATGCCATGGCTCCCCACCTATCCTTCTGAGAACCCAAAGCATAAACCAAGAACCCCTGTGAACAGCACTCTAGAAAAGTCAAGTGTCATCTGTCTGCTGAATGATACTTGACTTTTTGCTAAAATCAAGATAATTATTAGATTGTTCCTGATCCTCTTAAGTATGGCATGATGGCTCTTGAGCCAAATTAAATGTAAGATGGGTCTAGGAAAGGGGAAAGTGAAATGGACTCTACTGAGTTCACATAAGGATTTCATTTCTCAAGAGGTAGTGTCATAGTCCTTACAGGTTGCACTGAATAAAAGACCAGTTTGGCTTAATAGGTGTTCATTTGTTTTTCAAGGAAACTATTTTATTTAGATTACTAAAACATTAATTTTTCAAATAATATCAAACATTCAGCTAAAGTACCCTGTAACCACACATCCCTAAAACTAGTCTCCTCTCTCCATTTCAGAAGTAACTACCATTACCAATGTGTTGTATATTCCTTCTAGACTCTTTTCATGCATTCACATATATGTTATTTTATTTCTTTTTCATTTTGTTTTAAGTAAATGATTTCATATTGTACTTTCATTTCTACAACTTCCTTTTTTTCTCTACACTATGTCTTAGAAGTCATTGCACTTAGTATACATAAATCTTATTGTTATTATTGTTTATTGTTACTAAATCTTATTATTGCAATACTTGTACATAGTATTTACATAGTTTCTCACAGTAATTTTATGCCATTATTTATTTAACATTAAGTGAGTAACCTACTTCATTTTATGCCATTATTTATTTAACATTCCACAATAATGAATCCTTGTTTCAAAATTTTCACTATTACAAACAATGCTGTGATGAACAGCCTTGTCCACACTTCCAGCCCAAGGCACCAGTGAGTATTTTTCTATAGTAGATATCCACAAGTGAAATTGTTCAGTCATAGGAATTACACATTTATTTTAATAGATACTACCAAATTCCCCTCCAAAGTGGTTGAATTTACTCTCCCAGAGCAGTGCATAAGCATGCTTATCTCTCCTATAGATGTTGAGAAGGCCATCTTCTTTCAAACTTATTTTACATCTTTTCCTAAACCTCACCAGGCCTACTATGACCAATAGTACAAGTGTGCCATTGAGACAGCCCTGCAAGAACTCATGGCCACAAAAATGAAATTCCTGCACTGAACACCAGAATTATCTATAGTATCCCAATCTTTCTCCCCAGGATCTATAGCATGCTCATAGCCTGCCAGAGGAGACACTCCATGTAAGGGAGAGCACTGTTATAAGGAAGGAAAACCTGGGAACTAGTCTTGGTTTGGAGCCTATTAACAGTGTCCATGACCTTAAGCACAGATCTCTAATATTATGCATCCTTTTTCCATCTCTAAAATGATACCTACCTCACACAATTACTTAAAAACTCAAAGTAAAATAAGGAAATGGAAAACAAAACAAAACAGGGGCGCCTGGGTGGCTTAGTCCGTGGAGCATCTGACTTCAGCTCAGGTCATGATCTCGCGGTCTGTGAGTTCAAGCCCCGCGTCGGGCTCTGTGCTGGCTCAGAGCCTGGCGCCTGCTTCGGATTCTGTGTTTCCTTCTCTCTCTGCCCCTCCCCTGCCCATGCTCTGTCTCTCTTTGTCTCAAAAATAAATAAAAACATTAAAAAATTTTTAAAATGAAACAAAAACAAACAAAACAAACAAACCGCCCCCCCCCCCCAAACTTAGTACTAAACTGCTGGAGAGGCTGTTGACTGCTCTAATTAAGAACACTCTTTGTGCCTGTGTTTCAGTCTAACATAGCCCAGACCTAATTTGGAAGTGGCAGTTCCCAACAAAATACACTGAACAAATCCTTCTCCCTACCATTACATCAACAAAGGATAGTATCCAGAGACCTCTAAGTAAAAGGTATTTAGTCATACCTTTAGTAAAAGGTATTTAGAGCACAGCTGAGCAACTGCCTCCCACAGACACAGCCAGACTTGGCCGCTCTTCCTCAGTGACCAGTGGACAACTCTCTGCACACCCTATTGGAAGGCAGCAAGACCTCCCTGGGGATGCAGCTGATGGAGACTCTTCATAAAGTTACCTTAGAGCAGTGGTTTCCACATTTTTTTTTGCACACTGGGATCACTTGGTGAGCTTTATAAAGTAAGGATGCCAGGGTCCCATGACCAGAGATCCAAGATCCAGAGATCAAGATTTTATTGATCTTGAATGTGGCCTGGGGATAGGTGTTTTAAAAGCTTTCCCAGTGATTCTAACATGCAGCCAATGTTACCAACTATTGCCTTGGAGGAATTGCAGACATAAAATCGGACAATACTCTGCAATTAGAATCAAGAGCCTTTGACCGTTGGTAAATGTTGAAGATGAGGGATAAAATTGGGGGAGTAGTTATGCTCTCTGCTTTTCTTTGTGTTTTCTTTCAGCATTTTATGATGAACATTTTTAAAGAAAAGAAGGAAGATCTCTAAATAGAGACTCAGAATTTAGAGCATATAAGATCAGAAAAATGAGAGACACATGAATAGCAGCAGAACCTGAACAAAACAGCATAAGACAAAGGTGAACCATACCAGGCCAAGTGTTTTCACTATAATCCTGGTAAAAAGAAACTGTACAGCGATAGCAGACCCCCACTGAATAATTTCTTTAGTTTTCTATACATAATTGCATACAATAATTTTGAAGTAGGGTTTAATAATTCTCAGTTAATTCCTTCTGCTCTCTTCAGAGATTAAATTCAATGAAGCTAAGGTTTCTGGAATTTGCAGAGCAGAGAACCAGAAAAGAAGAAACTACACAAAGAAAGAATTCCAAAATTCTACATAGGGGTGCCCTCTAGTCTGCTGTTAACCACTAACTCTCACTTGTGCAGGGAGAAACCTTACCAGGCTGGGCATAGAATGTCAAGGGAGCTCACCCCAATCTAGGGGGTGTTCCGGCTCCCCTGGAGAAAAGGAGAGTTTTGCTAACATCCAGGGCACTCAGTTTGGAGCACAGAGGGGCATGCACTAGTAGTAGGTATAAACTAACCCAGAAAGGTCTTTTACACCCAACCTAACAAAGCTTCACCAGTCTCTAAGTGTCAAGGTAAACTTCAAGTAACTTAAGGACAGTAATTCAACTGCCAGGACTACATCAAACATCCCTGGAAGGAACACAACAAAATCCAGCAATCAGCGATGTAAAATCCACAATATTCACCATTTAATTTATGTAATGACTACACAGATAAATATGAGATAAAGCAAATATAATGAAATGTGAGCTGTAGAATCTAGGTGGTAGGTTAAATTTTTTATAATAAGATGCTGGAGAAAAAACTACTAGACAGACAGAAAAAAGAAATATGACTAGAACAACTAGAATAAAAATCATTCAGTTAAATTCAGAAATGACAGCCAGTGGAGACATGGATTTTAAAACAGCTTCTCTCTCTCTCTCTCATATATATATATATATATATATATATATATATATATATATATGTTGATAAACAATGTTAGAGTAAAAAAAATACCTTCTTAAGAGTCACTACAAAAAAAAAAAAATACAGGAACACTCCCAATGGCAGGCAGGAGATGGGGGAGCAAAGGACAAAAATAATTCACCAAAGAGATGAAAGTGACAAACATGGGAAAAAAAGATCAACCACTCTAGTATAAATAAACAAAAATTAAAATAATAGCAAATTAGAAAAGACTTTTAAAACTATGTTCAGTGTTGAAGATCACATAGGAACAAGCACACTTGTCTACTGCTAATGGGAGGATAAATTTTGGATCCATACTTTCTGGAAAGTGAACCTTAGACAGATAGGCCACTTACCCAAATGACATAGCTGCTAAGTGTTGTTGATTGACTGGCTGTATTTCATGCCTAAAGTTACAGAGGCTGAAACAGGATGAAATAATGGTTTCCTAATCCCAGTCGAACCTGCCTCTCTCAATACAACTGTGTTACTCATGGAAGAAACATGAATTGCTCTCATAGACAAAAACAGAAAACACAACCATGCACCAAGGTGGAGCACCAGGATGGGAAGCCATGTCCCAAATGTTAGGACATGGATGTGTAGCAGCCATAGCACTAACTCCTTCCTGTATCTCAGAAGCTATTTCCAAAGGGGGTGGCACAGGGAGGCACAATGGCAGTGCAGCACTGCAGGCCAAGGACATGTCCACATCACTGCCTCCTCCTCCAGTTCCCCAGTCGAAGCTGAAAGGGCAACCCCCTAATAGACCAGGTTGTAAACACATCTGAGACACTCTCTGGGGATCCCCAAACACAACAGGGCCTGCTACTTGGCAGGAAATCAATATCATATAGCCTTTAGTGTTTCCAAAAGTGGCAACTGAGACAGAGAAGTTAAATAATTTGCCCAAGGTCACACAGCTAAATGAGTAACACAAGTCAGACTTGTCAAAATCCAAAGCCCAGGGCCTTTCTACCACTCTAGTCTAGGGTTTACCAAACTACAGCCACTGGCAAACCACTTTCATGATTTTGTCCATATCTCTGTATACCTTCTGCTCTTATTTACCTAGAAAAAAAATTTAACCAACTTTAAATCAAACCACTTTTTAAATATTTGGCTTAATTCAAAAAGTGATAGGTTTTCTATAAAAAGGAAAAAGAAAAAAGTCAAAGGTTTCAGATCTTTTTAATTCACAGTAAAATATATGGCAACTATTAAATTTTGTACAATTGTCTATCTGTCCTAAAAATCACCTCACAAATGACAAGCAGTCATTTGCAACACATGTTGTAGGCTGGGGCCCCTCTCCATCCAGTCCTGTGAATAAAATTGCACGGTTATAGAAGAGACTCATAAATATGGAGAACAAACTGAGCATTACTGGAGGGGTTGTGGGAGGTGATGGGCTACATGGGTAAGAGGCATTAAGGAATCTACTCCTGAAATCATTGTTTCACTATATGCTAACTAATTTGGATGTAAACTTTAAAAATAAAAAATAAAATTATTTTTTTTTAAATTCACCGTTATGTGGGGTGCCTGGGTGGCGCAGTCGGTTAAGCGTCCGACTTCAGCCAGGTCACGATCTCGCGGTCCGGGAGTTCGAGCCCCACGTCGGGCTCTGGGCTGATGGCTCAGAGCCTGGAGCCAGTTTCCGATTCTGTGTCTCCCTCTCTCTCTGCCCCTCCCCCGTCCATGCTCTGTCTCTCTCTGTCCCAAAAATAAATAAACATTGAAAAAAAAATTAAAAAAAAAAAAAAAGAAAATAAATTCACCGTTATGTGTTTAAATGTGTGGTGTATGGTTTCTGCTTGTTGTTCACCAGAAACCACAGTGAGAGCCAAACAAGTTACTCACAGTCAACTTCAGAAGGAAAAGAGTTTATTGATGGATGCTCCTTGTGTGGAAATACCTCTCTGCCCAGATGGATGGGGCAAGGGTGTTCACAGGCCTTCTTCTTAGATGTTCCCTTGGACCAGGGTCTCTGATCTCCCTTCCTTGGGGCCAGCTAGTTTATGATGACTTTCCTCCAGCACCCTGTCTTCCAAGCCTGACCCAGAGAACTCAGCCCTCACTGGTTTGTTTATGCTTTTCAAAGTAATAATTATTCTGCCTCTGGCTGTGAAGTCTGATTACCATCCAGAGGTAGCTTCCTTCATAGCCACTGGGCTCCCAAATACCCCTTCAGTCATGATCTCTTTCTCTTCCAAGTTGAAAAGCTAAAAAATGTAGGAAGTCTCTTTCTTTGCCCCCCCCCTCCTTATCCCTCCCTTCTTCCCTCCCTTTTGCCCTCTCTCCAGTGTGACTCAGACCCTTCCCAGATGAGGCACCTGTGGGATGGTTCTTTATACATCAGGTCATTCCTCTCAGGGCTTTCTACATAGTTCTTTGTTCTACCCCCACCCTTCTGTTTTTAAGGAAGCCTGCTGACCTTGGGAAGGATGAGAGCTATCCTATTAGCTGCTTTCTCCATCTGTCCAGACTATTATTTTGAACATCCACAAAACAAGGTTCTTAGAAGAGCACTGCTCCCTTTCCCTTTAGAATGCAGGTACCTGTAACTCTGCCACCTCTGGTCATCAGAACTCAAGAGCCAAAAGTACCAGATACATTCCTCCCTATATGAACTCCCTCCTCCCACTCTCTGAAAATTCAGGAACCAAACAGACTCAGATCAGGTGCTAGCCTTTTCTATCTGAACTTGCCCTCCAAATCCTCACTCTAAGAACTTGGGAACTAAAGAGATTTGTGGTGCAAGGGATGCTGTGTCTTAAATTAGTCCTGCTGCAGTCAACACAGTTCCACAGTAACTTCTCAGCAGTTCAATAGAACCACTCTTACAGAGTGCTTCTTAAAGAGAATTCTGGGCAACAGTCAGGTCAGCAAAATGCTACCGACACCATCCTTGTGATAGCTTCACTAGCCACACTGGCCAAACTGAGTTTCACAAATTCTATCAGTGTCCTTACTGCAAGACTCTTCAGAGATAAACATATTTGACTACACAAACTTTGTTCACAAACCTATTGACATCCTATACAACTTGTGTTCTTCAAACAAACGCATTCTTAGAAATGCAGGTTTGGAGGTTTTCACCAGCACTTCGTCCTAAGACATAAGCCTGCGGTAACCATCAATCCATAAGGTAACTTAGTGCAAGTTAGAAAAAAAGGTGCCCCTTCCTTGAGACACATTTTGACTTTGTTGTAAAATTGCAGTAATAATGCAGGTTTAAGGGTCCTTTCAACACGTTAAATAGAACTTTACTGCCATCTAGTGGAGAATTGATCAAATAAATATACCAATCTACAGTCTTTTTTTTTTTTTGTATTTATTTATTATTTATTTATTTATTTATTTATTTATTTATTTATTTATTTTTCAATATATGAAGTTTATTGTCAAATTGGTTTCCATACAACACCCAGTGCTCATCCCAAAAGGTGCCCTCCTCAATACCCATCACCCACCCTCTCCTCCCTCCCACCCCCCATCAACCCTTAGTTTGTTCTCAGTTCTCAACAGTCTCTTATGCTTTGGCTCTCTCCCACTCTAACCTCTTTTTTTTTTTTTTCTTCCCCTCCCCCATGGGTTCCTGTTAAGTTTCTTAGGATCCACATAAGAGTGAAACCATATGGTATCTGTCTTTCTCTGTATGGCTTATTTCACTTAGCATCACACTCTCCAGTTCCATCCACGTTGCTACAAAAGGCCATATTTCATTTTTTCTCATTGCCACGTAGTATTCCATTGTGTATATAAACCACAATTTCTTTATCCATTCATCAGTTGATGGACATTTAGGCTCTTTCCATATTTGGCTATTGTTGAGAGAGTGCTGCTATGAACATTGGGGTACAAGTGCCCCTATGCATCAGTACTCCTGTGTCCCTTGGATAAATTCCTAGCAGTGCTATTGCTGGGTCATCGGGTAGGTCTATTTTTAATTTTCTGAGGAACCTCCACACTGCTTTCCAGAGCGGCTGCACCAATTTGCATTCCCACCAACAGTGCAAGAGGGTTCCCGTTTCTCCACATCCTCTCCAGCATCTATAGTCTCCTGATTTGTTCATTTTGCCCACACTGACTGGCGTGAGGTGATATCTGAGTGTGGTTTTGATTTGTATTTCCCTGATAAGGAGCGACGCTGAACATCTTTTCATGTGCCTGTTGGCCATCCGGATGTCTTCTTTAGAGAAGTGTCTATTCATGTTTTCTGCCCATTTCTTCACTGGGTTATTTGCTTTTCGGGTGTGGAGTTTGGTGAGCTCTTTATAGATTTTGGATACTAGCCCTTTGTCCGATATGTCATTTGCAAATATCTTTTCCCATTCCGTTGGTTGCCGTTTAGTTTTGTTGGTTGTTTCCTTTGCTGTGCAGAAGCTTTTTATCTTCATAAGGTCCCAGTAATTCACTTTTGCTTTTAATTCCCTTGCCTTTGGGGATGTGTCGAGTAAGAGATTGCTACGGCTGAGGTCAAAGAGGTGTTTTCCTGCTTTCTCCTCTAAGGTTTTGATGGTTTCCTGTCTCACATTCAGGTCCTTTATCCATTTTGAGTTTATTTTTATGAATGGTGTGAGAAAGTGGTCTAGTTTCAACCTTCTGCATGTTGCTGTCCAGTTCTCCCAGCACCATTTGTTAAAGAGACTGTCTTTTTTCCATTGGATGTTCTTTCCTGCTTTGTCAAAGATGAGTTGGCCATACGTTTGTGGGTCTAGTTCTGTGGTTTCTATTCTATTCCATTGGTCTATGTGTCTGCTTTTGTGCCAATACCATGCTGTCTTGATGATGACAGCTTTGTAGTAGAGGCTAAAGTCTGGGATTGTGATGCCTCCTGCTTTGGTCTTCTTCTTCAAAATTACTTTGGCTATTCGGGGCCTTTTGTGGTTCCATATGAATTTTAGGTTTGCTTGTTCGAGTTTCGAGAAGAATGCTGGTGCAATTTTGATTGGGATTGCATTGAATGTGTAGATGGCTTTGGGTAGTATTGACATTTTGACAATATTTATTCTTCCAATCCATGAGCAGGGAATGTCTTTCCATTTCTTTCTATTTTCTTCAAATTCCTTCATAAGCTTTCTATAGTTTTCAGCATACAGATCTTTTACATCTTTGGTTAGATTTATTCCTAGGTATTTTATGCTTCTTGGTGCAATTGTGAATGGCATCAGTTTCTTTATTTGTCTTTCTGTTGCTTCATTATTAGTGTATACGAATGCAACTGATTTCTGTACGTTGATTTTGTATCCTGCAACTTTGCTAAATTCATGTATCAGTTCTAGCAGACTTCTGGTGGAATCTGTCGGATTTTCCATGTATAATATGTCATCCGCAAAAAGTGAAAACTTAACTTCATCTTTGCCAATTTTGATGCCTTTGATTTCCTTTTGTTGTCTGATTGCTGATGCTAGAACTTCCAACACTATGTTAAACAACAGTGGTGAGAGTGGACATCCCTGTCGTGTTCCTGATCTCAAGGAAAAAACTCTCAGTTTTTCCCCATTGAGGATGATGTTAGCTGTGGGCTTTTCATAAATGGCTTTTATGATGTGTAAGTATGTTCCTTCTATCCCGACTTTCTCGAGGGTTTTTATTAAGAAATGTTGCTGAATTTTGCCAAAGGCCTTTTCTGCATCGATTGACAGGATCATATGGTTCTTATCTTTTCTTTTATTAATGTGAAGTATCACGTTGATTGATTTGTGAATGTTGAACCAGCCCTGCATCCCAGGAATGAATCCCACTTGATCATGGTGAATAATTCTTTTTATATGCTGTTGAATTCGATTTGCTAGTATCTTAAGAATTTTGCACCCATATCCATCAGGGATATTGGCCTGTTCTCTTTTTTTTCTGGGTCTCTGTCTGGTTTAGGAATCAATGTAATACTGGCTTCATAGAATGAGTCTGGAAGTTTTCCTTCCCTTTCTATTTTTTGGAATAGCTTGAGAAGGGTAGGTATTATCTCTGCTTTAAATTTCTGGTAGAACTCCCCTGGGAAGCCATCTGGTCCTGGACTCTTATTTGTTGGGAGATTTTTGATGACTGATTCAATTTCTTCGCTGGTTATGGGTCTGTTCAAGCTTTCTCTTTCCTCCTGATTGAGTTTTGGAAGCGTGTGGGTGTTTAGGAATTTGTCCATTTCTTCCAGGTTGTCCAGTTTGTTGGCATATAATTTTTCATAGTATTCCCTGATAATTGCTTGTATCTCTGAGGGATTGGTTGTAATAATTCCATTTTCATTCATGATTTTATCCATTTGGGTCATCTCCCTTTTCTTTTTGAGAAGCCTGGCTAGAGGTTTGTCAATTTTGTTTATTTTTTCAAAAAACCAACTCTTGGTTTTGTTGATCTGCTCTACAGTTTTTTAGATTCTATATTGTTTATTTCTGCTCTGGTTTTTATTATTTTTCTTCTTCTGGGTTTAGGCTGTCTTTGCTGTTCTGTTTCTATTTCCTTTAGGTGTGCTGTTAGATTTTGCATTTGGGATTTTTCTTGTTTCTTGAGATAAGCCTGGATTGCAATGTATTTTCCTCTCAGGACTGCCTTTGCTGCATCCCAAAGCATTTGGATTCTTGTATTTTCTTTTTCATTTGTTTCCATATATTTTTAAATTTCTTCTCTAATTGTCTGGTTGACCCATTCATTCTTTAGTAGGGTGTTCTTTAACCTCCATGCTTTTGGAGGTTTTCCTGACTTTTTCCTGTGGTTGATTTCAAGCTTCATAGCATTGTGGTCTGAAAGTATGCATGGTATGATTTCAATTCTTGTATACTTATGAAGGGCTGTTTTGTGACCCAGTATGTGATCTATCTTGGAGAATGTTCCATGTGCACTCAAGAAGAAAGTATATTCTGTTGCTTTGGGATGCAGAGTTCTAAATATATCTGTCAAGTCCATCTGATCCAGTGTGTCATTCAGGGCCCTTGTTTCTTTATTGACCGTGTGTCTAGATTGTCTATCCATTTCTGTAAGTGGAGTGTTAAATTCCCCTGCAATTACCACATTCTTATCAATAAGATTGCTTATGTTTGTAATTGTTTATATATTTTGGGGCTCCTGTATTCGGCGCATAGACATCATAATTGTTAGCTCTTCCTGATGGATAGACCCTGTGATTATTATATAATGCCCTTCCTCATCTCTTGTTACAGCCTTTAATTTAAAGTCTAGTTTGTCTGATATAAGTATGGCTACTGCAGCTTTCTTTTGACTTCCAGTGGCATGATAAATAGGTCTCCATCCCCTCACTTTCAATCTGAAGGTGTCCTCAGGTCTAAAATGAGCCTCTTGTAGACAGCAAAGAGATGGGTCTTGTTTTTTTATCCATTCTGATACCCTATGTCTTTTGGTTGGCACATTTAGTCCATTTACATTCAGTGTTATTATAGAAAGATATGGGTTTAGAGTCCTTGTGATGTCCCTAGGTTTCATGCTTGTAGCAATGTCTCTGGGACGTTGTCTCACAGGCTCCCACTTAGGATCTCTTGTAGGGCTGGTTTAGTGGTGACGAATTCCTTCAGTTTTTGTTTGTTTGGGAAGACCTTTATCTCTCCTTCTATTCTGAATGACAGACTTGCTGGATAAAGGATTCTCAGCTGCATATTTTTTCTGTTCATCACATTGAAGGTCTCCTGCCATTCCTTTCTGGCCTGCCAAGTTTCAGTAGAGAGATCGGTCACGAGTCTTACAGGTCTCCCTTTATATGTTAGAGCACGTTTATCTCTAGCTGCTGTCAGAATTTTCTCTTTATCCTTGTATTTTGCCAGTTTCACTACAATATGTCATGCAGAAGATCGATTCAAGTTGCGTCTGAAGGGAGTTCTCTGTGCCTCTTGGATTTCAATGCCTTTTTCCTTCCCCAGATCAGGGAAGGTCTCAGCTATTATTTCTTCAAGTACACCTTCAGCACCTTTCCCTCTCTCTTCCTCCTCTGGAATACCAATTATGCGTAGATTACTTCTCTTTGGTGCATCACTTAGTTCTCTAATTTTCCCCTCATACTCCTGGATTTTTTTTTTATCTCTCTTTTTCTCAGCTTCTTCTTTTTCCATAATTTTATCATCTAGTTCCCCTATTCTCTCTTCTGCCTCTTCAATCCGAGCCGTGGTTGTCTCCATTTTATTTTGCAGCTCGTTGATAGCATTTTTTAGCTCCTCCTGGCTGTTCCTTAGTCCCTTGATCTCTGTAGCAAGAGATTCTCTGCTGTCCTTTATAATGTTTTCAAGCCCAGTGATTAATTTTATGACTATCATTCTAAATTCACTCTCTATTATATTGTTTAAATCGTTTTTGATCAGTTCGTTAGCTGTTGTTATTTCCTGGACATTTTTTTGAGGGGAATTTTTCCGTTTCGTCATTTTGGATAGTCCCTGGAGTGGTGTGGGACTGAGGGGCACTTCCCCTGTGCTGTCGTGAATAACTTGCATTGGTGGGCGGAGCAGCAGTCAGACCTGATGTCTGCCCTCAGCCCACTGCTGGGGCCACAGTCAGACTGGTGTGTGCCTTCTCTTCCCCTCTCCTGGGGCGGGGGTGGGGTGGGGGGTGGGATTCACTGTGGTGTAGCATGGCCAATCTGGGCTACTTGTACTTTGCCAGGTTTGTGGTGCTGGGGATCTGGCATATTAGCTGGGGTAGAGCAGCAAGCACAGGGGCGGGAGGGGCAGGCTCAGCTCGCTTTTCCTTTGGAAATCCGCTTCAGGAGGGGCCCTGCGGCCCCTGGAGGGAGTCAGACCCCCTGGAGGAATGGATATGCAGAAGCACAGGTTAGGTGTTTGCGAGGTGCAAGCAAGTTCCCTGGCAGGAACTGGTTCCCTTTGGGATTTTGGCTGGGGGATGGGCGAGGGAGATGGCACTGGCGAGCTCCTTTGTTCCCCGCTAAGTTGAGCTCTGTCCTCCGGGGCTCAACAACTCTCCCTCCTGTTGTCCTCCAGCCCTCCCGTTCTCTGAGCCCAGCTGTTAGCTTATAACCTTCCAGATGTCAAGTCCCATCTGCTGTCAGAACACACTCCGTCCAGCCCCTCTGCTTTTGCAAACCAGACTCAGGGGCTCTGCTTGGCCGGCAGGCTGCCCCTCTGCCCCAGCTCCCTCCTGCCAGTCCGTGTAGTGCACACCGCCTCGCTGTCCTTCCTACCCTCTTCCGTGGGCCTCTCATCTCCGCTTGGCTCCAGAGACTCCATTCTGCTAGTCTTCTGGTGGTTTTCTGGGTTATTTAGGCAGGTGTAGTTGGAATATAAGTGATCAGCAGGTCGCGCGGTGAGCCCAGTGTCCTCCTATGCCACCATCTTCCCAGGATCCAATCTATAGTCTCCATGAACACAGCTCCTTAGATGCCAGCGTAGCCTTGCATAAAATTCCTACCTGTATATGCCTTCCTTCCCCACAAAAAATTTCAAATCACTGAGTTTGGGGACAGGCCCAGGGAGCTGAATTTTCAAGAAATTCATCTCTGGTTAAGAAAAAACTTTGTCAGTGACGTTTTGTACACAAATCAGGATGTGCAGGAAATGAGAGGCTGTGGAGGCCGTTCTTATGCTTTCAGGCACATAACACAGCTTGAGCCTCCAGAATCAGTCACCCTGGAGAGAGAAAAGTCTTTAAAAAAAGATTTGGGTGGATACCTGGATGGCTCAGTCAGTTAAGCATCCAACTCTTGATTTCAGCTCAGGTCATGATCTCACAGTTCATGAGATCAAGCCCCGTGTCAGACTATGAGCCTGATTGGGATCTGTCTCTCCTTCTCTCTCTCTCTGTCTCTCCCACATTTGTACTCTCTCTCTCTCTCTCTCTTTCTCAAAATAAAATAAACATTAAAAAATTTTTTTTTGAATGTTTGGACATACAGGTTTGGGAGAAGAAATTGTTAAGGTTTTGGGGTCCCATTGTTAAGCTGGGATACATTGAAAGAAATGTAGTCAGGTTCACATTCTTACTGATTCCACCGAACAAGAGTCACAGGGGAAAACCATGATGATTCTGGATTAATGTGGCGTTTTCTTACTTAGTAATATAACTTGATAGAATTACCTGGTGGGGAGGTCTTAGATCTGCATGTATTTGTTGGGATAAATGACACAGTCTCTGTTAGTCCCAATATCTTGTAAAATGGAGACAGAGTACCTGCACTGCCTCCAAAGTAGTGCTTGTAGACTAAATATGTTATTGGAGGTGAGAATGCATTATAAACTCTAAAATGTTATATAGATAAGAGCTGATTTTTATTGTTTGAAGATGCAAATAAACCAGGGCTGATTGAAGATGACAAGGTCACCTTGATAATGCAACCCTGTAAAATTATTTTCCTTGTCAGCAAGTTGATTTAGTGAGCTTTGTTTCCTGAGACCATGGAGAGAAAGATCCTTTTTTCCCTCTGCCAGAGTCATCTGTCTAAAACATAAATCTGACCATGTTACTCCAGCTCCTTCTTACCTGTCAGATCTCAGATTAAATGTAAGTTGCTCAGAGAGCCTTTCTCTGACCTGCCTCCCTTGATAGCTGCAGATCTCCCCTCCACAGCCCCTCCTCAATGTCCCCCTAAACAATTCACTATACTCACCCCTATGTCAAATTGCTTTATTGTTTCTTTTCTTTGTCTTTCTACTTTCAAGAGAATGTAAGCTCCCTGAAGGAGGTAAGGCTTTGCTTGCATTATTGGCTATGCTTTCTAGCAAAGACTAGATCAATGTCAGGTATTAAATGAATGAAGTATCCTTCCTTCTGTAGGAGGTCTCTTTCAGACCACAGTATCCCTTTTCTATGAAAATTCACCCATTACAAGGATGGGTCCCTAGAAACCATGTTTGAATATGACTGGACATAGAGGCAGCACCACCCAATACTCTCTCCTGGGAAGGTGGAGGAGGCTCAGCTCCAGTCCATCTGATCTGTAGCTTTTACAGAAAAAGGATATATCGGGAGTTATGAAGAGACCATGTTTGTCCATGTGCTTGCCTAAGAGAGAAAGCCAGTCTGCCTAGGAGAGAGAGAGAGGAAAAAAAGAAAAACTAGGAAATTATGAGGGTTCATGAAAGAGTGTCTTGATTTTACAGAGTTGACTCAAGGTTCTCATGAGGCCCAGCTTCCTGTGGGTTCTCTGAGATCCACAGTTCATGGCTTCCTTCCAATAAATTCCCCTTTATGCTTAAACCAAATTAAAAGAGAGTGCTGTTACTTTAACTGCATGCACCTAGACTACGTTATGCTTTCCAGTAGATGAGAGGCCTTTGCAGGCAGAGACTGTTTCTCATTCATTCCTGGATCTCAGGGCCTAGCATAGTGATGGGCACAGAGCCAAGCATCTGTGAATGAATGGAGTTCATCCCTTCAATGCACAAAAATAATTTTGTCATTTACCACTTATACTGTTCCACAATGTACCCACTTACCTGTAGATGTCAGAGGTCACAAACTGGTTACCCAAGTGTTGAATCAGACCATGGACTTATTTTGTTTTGTTCTGTATTAATTCTGACTTGGCCTGTACAGTTTTGGAAAGAAGGAAGGAAGGAAGGAAGGAAGGAAGGAAGGGAAGGAGGGAGGGAAGGAGAAAGGAGCTAACATTTAATCGTGGAGGCATTTCACATAAACTTCAACTTACAACTTCTCTTTAAAAATGAAAATATTCTATAGCATTAGACTCTAAAAGTCAAACTTTCTGGGGCGCCTGGGTGGCGCAGTCGGTTAAGCGTCCGACTTCAGCCAGGTCACCATCTCGCGGTCCGTGAGTTCGAGCCCAGCGTCAGGCTCTGGGCTGATGGCTCAGAGCCTGGAGCCTGTTTCCGATTCTGTGTCTCCCTCTCTCTCTGCCCCTCCCCCGTTCATGCTCTGTCTCTCTCTGTCCCAAAAATAAATAAAAAAAACGTTGGAAAAAATAAATAAATAAAAGTTAAACTTTCTGCATCTTCTTTCTGATGGTCTAGAGAGAAGCAATCTCTTTTCTCATTTGAGACAGGCAACCAAATCCAAAATCCAACAGTCCTAAAGGGAAATGAGTAAAATCAGAAAGCTTTTTTCTCTCTTTCATTATTTGTCTCCCAATAAAGAAAACCTGCTCCCTCCCAGAGATGGCCACCACAGGATTATAAAACAGAGGTTCAGCCAAAGATTGGCAGCATCCCTACAAGAAATGTCTCTATGTTTGAATAGTCACAGCCACAGCTTCTGCTGACTGGAGTCACCCTTGAAACTAATATGAGCACTGGGTGTTGTATGGAAACCAATTTGACAATAAATTATGCTAAAAAAAAGAAACTAATATGCATAAGGCTTTTGGCTTTGCTCACTGAAGAAATCTGCTAAGACAAATAATGATGTCAAAAGCAAGCTCATTAGATTTTTACACTGCTCTGTTGCATGAGCCACACTTATTTAGGCACTCTTACCTCTCAGAGACTTAGGGTTTCTTCCTGGGAGACTTTGTCCTCACACACCAGGGACATCAGACAATCCCATCAGACATACGGGGAAAAGGGTGGAGGTTGACCAAGAGTAAGGGTGACATCCACCCATCGCCAAAACGCTCTTTTCACTATTCAGTAGTTCCCCCTAATCCATGGTTTCAGTTACCCACAGTCACCTGTGGCTTGAAAACATTAAATGGAAAATTCCAGAAATAAACAATTCATAAGTTTTAAATTGTGTGCCATTCTGAATAGTGTGATGAAATATCTCAAAACCTACTGAGTCCACTTGGGACATGAATCATTCTTTGTCCAGCATGCCCTTGCTATATATGCTACCATTTGGTAGTCACTTAGCAACTGACCTGGTTATCAGATCAACTGTTGGAGTGTCACAGTGCTTGTGTTCAAGGAACCCTTATTTGATTTAATAATGGTCCAAAAGCACAAGGGTAGTGATGCTGGCAATTTGAAGATGCCAAAGAGAAGCCATAAAGCTCTTCCTTTAATTCAGAAAATTCCAACTTAATAAGAAAAGAAAAAAAAATGTATGTTGAGGTTGCTAAGATCTATGCTGAGAGTGAATCTTCTAGGGGTGTCTGGGTGGCTCAGTCGGTTGAGAATCAGACTTCAGACTTTGGCTCAAGTCATGATCTCGCTGCTTGTGAGTTCGAGCCCACATCGGGCTTATTGCTGTCAGCACAAAGCCCACTTCAGATCCTCTGTCTCCCCCTCTCTCTGCCCCTCCCCTGTTTGTGCTCTCTCTCTCTCTTAAAAATAAATAAAAGCATTACCAAAAAAAGAATGAATCTTCTATCCACGAAATTGTGAAGAAGGTGTTACTAGTGTGTTACTGCTGATCTCTTTCTGTGCCTAATTTATAAATTAAACTTCATCATAGGTATCTATCTCTAGGAAAAAAAGATATTATATATAAGTTTCAGTACTATCCATGGCTTCAGGCATCTGTTGGGGATCTTGGAATATATCCCATGTGGATAAGGGGGGATGATGTACTGTTGGGGAGAAACTCTGGGACAGGAAATTTAGGGCAAGGATTGCCTGAGGTGAATCCAGGTGTGAAAGAGGGAGAGAAGGCAGGTGGCAGAGACCATGCTATCAAACTGGTCACCACTGTAGGCCACTGGAATTCAATCCACTGAAAAATTCTGCAAGACCAGAGACCATGTGGAATATGCCTCAGGGTCATTTCCCCCAGTCCCCAGAGGTGAGAAAGCTAGGGTATTTATCTTCCAAATCCCATCTAATATGGGCTGAGGGCCATTCACTCCCAGCATGTCTGGCCTGCCTAAGGATGGAAGCCCCCAGGTGCAAAGCTGCACGTGCTTGCAGAAACACCAGCTTACTAGAGCCTGAGCAGGGTGTTTTGAGCAGCTGCTAAAACTGCAACATCCCACCCCCTACCTCAGCTTAAACAGCAATCATCCCAACAGTTTCCTGACTGTTAGTTGTAGGGGGATGGGGGTGGGGAGACAAATGTGACAATTATATATCACCTTATGGAAATTAAGCATATGCAGAATAGCTTGTTTGCCTGGTGAAATAATTTTCTTTATTCTGATCAAAATGAAGCCAAATTCTTCCGTGTTTTAAAAACCACCAGAGAAAATCCTGACTCAGTGAGCTCCAACCTTCTACCTCCTAAGGCCCAGAAAAGGTTCTGGATGAACTGATTCTCTTCAAAGAGGATTAAAAATGGAAGAAGTGGACCTTTGATTCTAAGCCAGTTGCTCTACTCTTTGCCAGGCTCCACTGGGACCTGACATGTTGGAATGCTGCAGTTCCCAAGGCAAACAGCTTTCCCCATCGCAGGCCTTTCCTGCCTATGCATCCAAACTGTTATTTTGTGGCAGAAAGGTCATGCCTTACGGTGAGAGTAATTTTGATCATTTACCATAAGGACACTCTTCATTCATGTGCTAATTTTTACACCTCACTATCATTTCATAGAATTCACCAGATGTTCTGGGTAAGTATTTTATGTTTTCTAAGTTCCCAGTCATTAGAAGGTCTCCCTCTACATCAGAATTCCAGTGCTAACACCGTCTTCCATCTCTTCACATCCACCAACATCTCATCAGAGAATCTGTCTCTCAGTTCTCATCAGAGCAAAAGGACAGTCAGTCCTAAGGCTGCTATAAAAAGGGCTCTCAATTCTTGGTTTTAACTCACAGATTCAGATGTCAAATCCCTAGCATATGATTAAATCTAGCAGCCTTGCTAAGCTCTTGGTTATGCCCAATTTTGAGTGAAGTGCTAAGGATAGGAAGCCAGGAGGGCTTTATCTCTGCTCACAATAAACTCACAAAAAGTGAGCAAGATGGAAAAGTAAAGGAAGGATGACAATACAGTGCCGTGTGTGTGTGAATAGCAGCTCTCTCCAGGGGAAAGCATTGAACTTGGTTGCTGATTAGATGTGGAGGATAAGGAAGATTCCCACCTCTGGCGTGGATAAACAGGGTAGCAGAACAACAACAGAAATTGGAAATAAAGGACAAGAACCCTATTGGGAGGATGGTGTGGGAGGATGACAGTGAGAAGATCAGCTCAATAGTCCCATTCATTTTTCCATTCAACTGATACCTTCCAGATGCTAGACCCTATCCTGGGAATACAAGAGGGAGCCACACAGGTATTTGTCTTTTTGGAGCTGACATTGAGAAAAGACAGAAAATAAACAGGAAAACTAATAAATAAACAAAATGTTTTTATAGACTATTAAGTACCTTGGTTTGGTTGTCTTTGTGGCAATGTGAGAGAGCAAAGTAATGAGAGTTGAAAAAGCTACAGACACAATGATGTATGGCAAGAGTCCTCAACCCTGGCTTTATATTGGAATCGTCTGGGAAGGTTTTCAAAACTATGCTAATGTCTAATGATTTATTAGATACAACACCAAAAACACAAGTGATAAAAGAAAAACTCGATAAATTGGACAGAAGATTCCATCAGAAAATGAAAGACAACTCAGAATGGGAGAAAATATTTGCAAGTCATATGTCTAATAAGGGACTTGTATCCAGAATACATGAAGAACTCTTACAACTTAAGAATAAGAAGACAAATTGAGTGCCTGGGTGGTTCAGTCAGTTAAGCTTCTGACTTTGGCTCAGGGTATGATCTCACGGTTTGTGGGTTTGAGCCCTGCATCGGGCTCTGTGCTGACTGCTCAGAGCTTGGAGCCTACTTTGGATTCTGTGTCTCTGTATCTCTCTACCCCTTCCCCATTTGTTCTCTCTCTCTCTGTCTCTGTCTCTCTCTCTGTGTCTCAAAAACAAATAAACATTAAAAAAAGAAAATTAAAAAAAAAGAAAAGTATCTGAATAGGCATTTTTCCAAAGATTTACAAATGACCAATAAGCACATGGAAAGATACTCAACATCATTAGTCATTACAGAAATACATACCACAATAAGATACCACTTCATATCTACTAGAATAACTATACTTAAAAAGATAGACAATAATAAATATTGGCAATGATGTGTAGAAATTGGAACTCTCATACATTGCTGGTAGGAGTGTAAAATAGTGCAGCTGCTTTGACAAACAGTTTGGCAGTTCCTCAATAACTGAGGAGTTAAATTAAACACAGAGTTACGGAATGACCCAGAAATTTCATTCCTCGATATCTACCCAAGAGAAATGAAATAATATGTCCACCCAAAGACTTGTACATGAATGTTTGTAGCAACATTATTCATAATAGCCACAAAAAGGAGACAATCCACATCCCATCAACTGATGAACATATAAACATAATGTGGTATATCCATATGCTAAAATATTATCCAGCCATATAAAGGAGTGAAGTACTGATATTTGCTACAACATGCATAAATCTAGAAAACACACTAAGTGAAAAAAGTCAGCCACAAAGGATTGTATATTGTATAATTTATTTATATGAAATTTCAAGAATAGGCAAATCTATAAAGACAGAGAGTAGATCAATATTTGCCTAGGGCTATAATGGGGGTGGAGGGAAATGGGGTAGTTAACAGTTAAGAGACTTATTTTTGAGATGATTAAAATGCTCTAAAATTAGATTATAGTGATGCTTATACAGCTCTAAAAATATAAATCACCAAATCATACACTTCTTAATGAGTGAATTTTGTAGCATGTAAATTACATCTCAATAAAACTATTAAAGAATTTAAAAATAAAATATGTATAAGTTGAAATATATATGCATATATGTATGCATCAATGCCTAGGGCAATAATTCCCAGACTTGGCTGCACATTCATCTGGAAATTCCCACCTCACATCCTATACTGATTACATTAGAATGTCTGTCATGGTAGGTATCCCCAGGTACTTCTAATGTGCAGCCAAGTTTGGGAACCACAGGCCCAGACCCACACCAATTAAACCTAACTAGTTAAAGAGCAGCTTGGGAGTTGGTCATTTTAAGGTTCTCAAGCAATTCTGGTAGGCAGTGCCTGAGAGCCTCTGGTGAGGGGATGCCACCACATCCATTCCACTCCATCAGTTAAGTGTGAAGGGCTAAATTCAGCCCAAGGGGGGGCCTGATTATTTTAAAGGTCATCACATTCCCTGAAGAGTGGCTGGCTTAGGAATGGACATGTGACATACTAGAATATTACCAAAGAATTGGGGGAAAGTTTTTTCTTGCTCTTAAGAGAGTACAAGACACCACTTCTCTTTCCTATTAAATGGGACTGAGAGAGCCTGTAGCACAGTTGTCAATGTTGAGAGAAATCAATCTTAGGATGAAGCCAACACCATGGATCAGAGAGTTGGAGAAGATCTGGATCCTTGATGCCATGGTCAAACTGCTGGGTCAACCAACCCTGAAACCCTCACTGTCTCTGGGCTACCTGGTACATCAGACAATACATTTTAATCTTATGTAAGCCAGTTTGAGTTAAGTTTTCCATTGCTGCCTTAAACTAACACGGGCAGTCATACGTGGTATCTCTAAGACAGTAAAATATTAGAGCCGATTGATGCAAAGAAACCAAAGGATGCAAAGTATTTAGCCCTGTAAAAAACCTGTTGGAAGAGATTTGAGCACAGGGAGCAGCATGTACAAATACCCTGAAATAAAATAGGCTTGATGTGTTCAAGAACAAAAAAAACTGGCCAGAGTGAGCAATTCAACCAAGAGTTTGTTCATCAAGTAATAGACGGTGATTCTAAGCAGGGAAATATGTGACACATTGAAAGGTATAAAGGTAGTTCAAGTGAAACAACCAACTTAATTATAGAGCACTCTTCCTGGCACAAAAGAAAGCAAGAAATGTCCATAGAGTAATCCTTCCCTTGGGATGCAAACAATCCCATTGGAAGAAAAAAAGAATATCTTGCACATTACAAGGCAGCTTCTCAGCCATGATGCCATTTGACCCGTGTACTGTAATGGTATGATGCTCTGATTTTTAAATCAAGAGCAGGAAGGTAGAGGGGTATGTGCGTTCGTGTAGACTTGTGTGAGAGGTGATGCAGGGGTTGTTTATGTAAAAAAAGAGTTGGTGATTTTGCTAAACCAAAGATGGCAAAGAAGAATTCAGAATCCTCATAGACCATACAGAACATTAAAATTGAAAGTCTTTATTGTCTGAGAACATTCCTAAGCTGCAAACTTACAGCTCATGCCTGCATTCCTAAATGTTTCCCACAATGCTATGAAACTCAAAATTAATCACAAGAAAAAAATTGGAAAGAACATGAACACTTGGAGATTAAAGAACGTTGTACTAAAGAATGAATAAATTAACAAATAAATTAAAGAGGAAATTTAAAAGTACATAGAAGCCAATGAAAATGATAACATCATGGCCCAAAACCTCTGGGATACAACAAAGACAGGCATAAGAGGAAAATATATAGCAATCCATGCCTTCCTACAGAAGGAAGAAAGGTCTCAGATACACAACCTAACCTTACACCTTAAAGAGATGGAAAAAGAATAGCAAATAAAGCCAAAACCAGCAGAATATGGGAAATAATAAAGATTAGATCAGAAATCAATGATATTAAAATCAAAATAACAAAACAGTCAATGAAACCAGAAGCTGGTTCTTTGAGAGAATTAACAAAATTGACAAACTTCTATCCAGATTGATGCAAAAGAATAAAGGAAGGACCCAAATAAATAAAATCAAGAATGAAAGAGGTGAGATCACAACCAACATCGCAGAAATACAAACAATAACAAGAGAATATTATGAACAATTATATGCTAATAAATTGGGCAAACTGGAAGAAATAAATTTCTAGAAACATATAAACTACCAAAACTGAAATGGGAAGAAATAGAAAATTTGAACAGACCCATAACCAGTAAAGAAATTGAATTAATAATCAAAAATCTTCCAAAAGATGAGTCCAGGGCCATCAGTAATCAAAAATCTTCCAAAAAAAAAGGGTCCAGGGCCAGATGGCTTCCCAGGAGAATTCAACTGAACATTTAAAGAGTTAACACCTATTCTTTTAAAGCCATTTCAAAAAATTAGAAATGGAAGGAAATCTTCCAAAATCATTCTACAAGGCCAGCCTTATCTTGATTCCAAAAGCAAAGACCCCACCGAAAAGGAGAACTACATACCAGTTTCCTTGATGAATATGGATGCAAAAATTCTCAGCAAGATAGTAGTCAACCAGGTCCAACAATATATTAAAAGAATTATTCACCACAATCAAGTGGGATTTAGACCTGGGATTCAGGGCTTGTTCAATATCTGCAAATCAGAGTGATACATCACACTAATAAAAGAAAGAATAAGAACCATATGATCCTCTCAATAGATGCAGATAAGGCATTTGACAAAATACAGCATCCTTTCTTGATAAAACCCTTCAAATAAGTAGGAATAGAAGGATCATACCTCAAGATCATAAAAGCCATATATGAAAGACCCACCACTAATATCATTGTCAGTGGGGAAAAACTGAGAGCTTTCCCCACTAAGGTCAGGAACATGACAAATATGTCCACTGTCACCACTATTATTCAACATAGTGTTGGAAGTCCTAGCCTCAGCAATCAGACAACACAAAGAAATAAAAGGCATCCAAATATGCAAGGAGGAAGTCAAACTTTCACTATTCATAGACATGATACTCTAGGTGGAAAAAACAAAAGATTCCACCAAACAACTGCTAGAACTGATATATGAATTCACAATAAATTATATTAAAAATTAAAAAAATAAAAAATATATGAATTCAGCAAGGTCACAGGATATAAAATCAATGCACAAAAATCATATGCACCAATAATAAACCATCAGAAAGAGAAATCAAGGAATAGGTCCCATTTACAATTGCACCAAAAATCATAAAATACCTATGAATAAACCTAACCAAAGATTTGAAAAATCTATACACAGAAAAGTATAAAAAGCTTATGAAAGAAATTGAAGACACAAAAAAATGGCAAAGCATTTGATACTCATGAATTAGAAGAACAAATATTGTTAAAGTGTCAAAACTACCCAAAGCAATCTACCTATTCAACGCAATCTCTATCAAAATAACACCAGCATTCTTCACAGAGCTAGAAGAAATAATCCCAAAATTTCTCTGGAACCAGGAAAGATCCTGAATAGCCAAAGCAATCTTCAAAAAAGAAAACCAAAGCTGGAGGGATCACAATTTTGGACTTCAAGATGGATTACAAAGCTGTAATCACCAAGACAGTATGGTACTGGCAGAAAAAACAGACACATAGATCAATGGAACAGAATACAGAACCCACAAACGTATGGCCAACCAATCTTTAACAAAGCAGGAAAGAATATCCACTGGAATAAAGACAATCTCTTCAGCAAATGATGTTGGGAAAACTGGACAGCGATGTGCAGAAGAATAAACCTGAGCCACTTTCTTACACCATACACAAAAACAAATTCAAAATGGATGAAAGTCCTCAATTTAAGAAAGGAAGCCATGAAAATCCGCAAGGAGAAAGCAGGCAAAAACCTCTTTGACCTCGGCAACAGCAACTTCTTAATCAACATGTCTCTGGAAACAAGGGAAACAAAAGCAAAAATGAACTATTAGGACCTCATCAAAATAAAAATTTTCTGCAAAGCAAACAATCAGCAAAATTAAAAGGCAACCGATGGAATGGGAGAAGATATTTTCAAATGACATATCAGATAAAGGGTTGGTATCCAAAATCTATAAAGAACTTATCAAACTCAACACCCAGAAAACAAATAATCCAGTGAATAAATGGGCAAAAGACATGAATAGACACTTCTCCAAAGAAGACATCCAGATGGCCAACCGACACATGAAAAGATGCTCAACATCACTCATCATCAGAGAAATACAAATCACAACCCACAATGAGATACCACCTCACACCTGTCAAGAATGGCTAACATTAACAACTCAGGAAACAACAGATGTTGGCAAGGATACAGAGAAAGAGGATCTCTTTTGCACTGCTGGTGGGAATGCAAACTGGTGCAGCCATTCTGGAAAACAGCACAGAGGTTCCTCAAAAAATTAAAAATAGAATTACCCTATGCCCCAGCAATTGTACTGTTAGATATTTATCCAAAGGATATAGGAGTGCTGTTTTGAAGGGGTACATGCACCCCAATGTTTATAGCAGCACTATCAACAATAGTCAAAGTATGGGAAGAGCCCAAATGTCCATCAACAGATGAATGGATAAAGACGATGTGAATATATCTATATATATATATCTATATATATATATCTGCACTGCAATATTATTCAGCAATCAAAAAGAATGAAATTTTGCCACTTGCAACAACATGGATAGAACTAGAGGGTATTATGCTAAGTGAAATTAGTCAGAGAAAGATAAATATCATGACTTCACTCATATGTGGAATTTAAGATGCCAAACAAATGAACATAAGGGAAAAGAAGCAAAAATAATATAAAAACAGGGAGGGGGACAAAACATAAGAGATTCTTAAATACAGAGAACAAACTGCTGGAGGTTTTGGAGTTGGGGGATGTGCTAAATGGGCAAGAGCATTAAGGAGGACACTTGTTGGGATGAGCACTGGGTGTTATATGTAGGGGATGAAACACTGGATTCTACTCCGGAAATCAGTATTGCACTATATGCTAACTAACTTGGATGTAAATTAAAAATTAATAATAATAAAATAAAGAATAGATGCTGTATTTTGTCAAATGCTTTTTCTGCATCTATTGAGAGGATCATGTTTCTTTTCTTTTATTAATTTCTTTTATTAATTTTATTATCATGTTGATTGATTTGCAAATATTGAACCACGCTTGCAGCTCAGGAATAAATCCCACTTGATCATGATTAATAATTCTTCTAATGCACTGTTAGATTTGATTTGCCAGTATCTTGTTGAGAATTTTTGCATCCATGTTCATCAGGGATATTGGCCTATAATTCTCCTTTTTTAGTGGGGTCTTTGGTTTTGGAATCAAGGTAATGCTGGCCTCATGGAATGAGTTTGGAAGTTTTCCTTCCATTTCTTTCTTTTTTAATTTAAATTCAAGTTAGTTAACATATAGTGTAGTATTGGTTTCAGGAGTAGAATTTAGTGATTCACTTTTTGGAACAATTTGAGAAGAGTATTAACTCTTCTTTAAATGTTGGGTAGAATTCCCCTGAGAAGCCATCTGGCCCTGGACGTTTGTTTGTTGGAAGACTTGATTATTGATTCCATTTCTTTGCTGGTTATGGGTCTGTTCAAATTTTCCATTTCTTCCCATTTCTGTTTTGGTAGTTTTTATATGTTTCTAGGAATTTATTCATTTCTTCCAGATTGTCCAGTTTATTGGCATATAGTTTTTCATAACATTATCTTATAATTTTATTTCTGTGGTGTTGGTTGTGCTCTGTCCTCTTTAATTAGTTATTTTATTTATTTGAGTCCTTTCCCTTTTCTTTTTGATAAGTCTGGCTGGGGGGGTATCAATTTTATTAATTCTTACAAAGAATGAGTTCCTAGTTTCATTGATCTGTTCTACTGTGTTTTTGTTTGTTTGTTTGTTTCTATATTGCTTATTTCTGCTCTGATATTTATTATTTTCCTTATTCTGGTGGATTTAGGCTTTATTTTCTGCTCCTTTTCTAGCTCCTTTATGTGTAAGTTTAAGTTATATATATAAGACTTCTCTTACTTCTTGACATAGATCTATATTGCTATATACTTCCCTCTTATAACCACTTTTCTGCATCCCAAAGGTTTGAACTGTCATGTTTTAGTTTTCATTGGCTTCCATGTATTTTTTATTTCTTCTTTAATTTCCTGGTTGATCCATTCATTCTTTAGTAGGATGTTCTTCAATGTCCATGTCTTTGTGGTCTTTCCAATATTTTTCTTGGGGTTCACATCAAGTTTCATAGTGTTGTGGTTGGAAAATATGGATGGTGTGATCTCAATCTTTTTGTACTTGTTGAGGCATGATTTGTGAGGCATGTGATCTGTTCTGGAGAATGTCCCCTGTGCACTTGAATATATATTCTGCTACTTTAGGATGAAATAGTCTGAATATATATGTTAAGTACATCTGGTCCAGTGTGACCTTCAAAGCCATTATTTCCTTCTTTATTTTCTTCTTGGTTGACCCATCTGTTGTTGTAAGTGGGGTGTTAAAGTCCCCTACTATTATTTTATTGTTATCAATGAGTTTCTTTATATTTGTTGTTATGTATTTGGGTGCTTCCAAGAAGGGCCACAAAAAAACAAATAAAACAAGACAAAACAAAACAAAGCTTCCATGAAGAAAACTCCAGATGCAAATGGTTTCATAGTGAACTCTATCAAACACTTAAAGAAGAAATAATGTTAAGCTTACTAACAATTTCAAAAATAGTGAAGTAGCAATTATGTTATATTGGCCAGTGTAACTCAGACATAAAACTGACAACACCATTACAAGAAAAGAAAATTACAGAACAACTGTCTCTTGTGACCATACTCACAAAAAAACTGTAAAAATTAGCAAATAATACTCAGCAATTAAAAGAGAGACAGTAAAATATGATGACCAACTGCAGTTTATCACAGAAACACACGGTTGGTTTAACATTCAAAAATCAATCAATGTCAAAATTCATCACATGTTCTTGAAAAAATCTTTTAGAAACCTGAGGATAATACACAAATTTCTCAATAAAGGGAATCCATGGAAAACTGTGAAGTCATTTTTAACAGTGACACACTGTCCTTTTAAGAATGGAGATAAGGCAGGGTGCCTGGGTGGTTCAGTTGGTTGAGTGTCTGACTTCAGCTCAGGTTGTGATCTCACAGCTCATGAGTTCGAGCCCCACAATGGGCTCTGTGATGAGAGCTCAGAGCCTAAAGCTTGCTTCAAACTCTGTGTCTCCCTCTGTCTGTCCCTCCTCCCACCGTCAAAAGTAAATTAATGTTTAAAAAAAATTTTGAAGTATGGAAAAACTCAATCAGAAGGAAATAGAGAGCTTGAACAGACCCATAACCAGCGAAGAAATTGAATCAGTCATCAAAAATCTCCCAACAAAGAAGAGTCCAGGACCAGATGGCTTCCCAGGGGAGTTCTACCAGACATTTGAAGCAGAGATAATACCTATCCTTCTCAAGCTATTCCAAGAAATAGAAAGGGAAGGAAAACTTCCAGACTCATTCTATGAAACCAGTATTACTTTGATTCCTAAACCAGACAGAGACCCAGGAAAAAAAGAGAACTACAGGCCAATATCCCTGATGAATATGGATGCAAAAATTCTCAATAAGATACTAGCAAATCGAATTCAACAGCATATAAAAAGAATTATTCACCATGATCAAGTGGGATTCATTCCTGGGATGCAGGGCTGGTTCAACATTCGCAAATCAATCAACGTGATACATCACATTAATAAAAGAAAAGATAAGAACCATATGATCCTGTCAATCGATGCAGAAAAGGCCTCTGACAAAATCCAGCACCCTTCCTTAATAAAAACCCTTGAGAAAATCGGGATAGAAGGAACATACTTAAACATCATAAAAGCCATTTATGAAAAGCCCACATCTAACATCATCCTCAATGGGGAAAAACTGAGAGCTTTTTCCCTGAGATCAGGAACACGACAGGGATGCCCACTCTCACCGCTGTTGTTTAACATAATGTTGGAAGTTATAGCATCAGCAATCAGACAACAAAAGGAAATCAAAGGCATCAAAATTGGCAAAAATGAGGTCAAGCTTTCACTTTTTGCAGATGACATGATATTATACATGGAATATCCGATAGACTCCACCAAAAGTCTGCTAGAACTGATACATGAATTCAACAAAGTTGCAGGATACAAAATCCATGTACAGAAATCAGTTACATTCTTATACACTAATAATGAAGCAACAGAAAGACAAAGAAACTGATGCCATTCACAATTGCACCAAGAAGCATAAAATACCTAGGTATAAATCTAACCAAAGATGTAAAAGATCTGTATGCTGAAAACTATAGAAAGCTTATGAAGGTAATTGAAGGAGATATAAAGAAATGGAAAGACATTCCCTGCTCATGGATTGTAAGAATAAATATTGTCAAAATGTCAATACTACCCAAAGCCATCTACACAGTCAATGCAATCCCAATCAAAATTGCACCAGATTTCTTCTCGAAACTAGAAAAAGCAATCCTAAAATTCATATGGAACCACAAAAGGCCCCGAATAGCCAAAGTAATTTTGAAGAAGAAGACCAAAGCAGGAGGCATCACAATCCCAGACTTTAACATCTACTACAAAGCTGTCATCAACAAGACAGCATGGTATTGGCACAAAAACAGACACATAGACCAATGGAATAGCATAGAAACCCCAGAATTAGACCCACAAACGTATCCAACTAATCTTTGACAAAGCAGGAAAGAATATCCAATGGAAAAAAGACAGTCTCTTTAACAAATGGTGTTGGGAGAACTGGATAGCAACATGCAAAAGATTGAAACTAGACCACTTTCTCACACCATTCACAAAAATAAACTCAAAATGGATAAAGGACCTGAATGTGAGACAGGAAACCATCAAAACCTTAGAGGAGAAAGCAGGAAAACACCTCTCTGACCTCAGCCGTAGCAATCTCTTACTCGACACATCCCCAAAGGCAAGGGAATTAAAAGCAAAAATGAACTACTGGGACCTTATGAAGATAAAAAGCTTCTGCACAGCAAAGGAAACCACCAACAAAACTAAACGGCAACCAACGGAATGGGAAAAGATATTTGCAAATGACATATCAGACAAAGGGCTAGTATCCAAAATCTGTAAAGAGCTCACCAAACTCCACACCCGAAAAACAAATAACCCAGTGAAGAAATGGGCAGAAAACATGAATAGACACTTCTCTAAAGAAGACATCCAGATGGCCAACAGGCACATGAAAACATGCTCAACGTCGCTCCTCATCAAGGAAATACAAATCAAAACCACACTCAGATATCACTTCACGCCAGTCAGAGTGGCCAGAATGAACAAATCAGGAGACTATGGATGCTGGCGACGATGTGGAGAAACGGGAACCCTCTTGTACTGCTGGTGGGAATGCAAACTGGTGCTGCCACTCTGGAAAACAGTGTGGAGGTTCCTCAGAAAATTAAAAATAGACCTACCCTATGACCCAGCAATAGCACTGCTAGGAATTTCCCCAAGGGATACAGGAGTACTGATGCATAGGGGCACTTGTACCCCAATGTTTATAGCAGCACTCTCAACAATAGCCAAATGATGGAAAGAGTCTAAATGTCCATCAACTGATGAATGGATAAAGAAATTGTGGTTTATATATACAATGGAATACTACGTGGCAATGAGAAAGAATGAAATATGGCCCTTTGTAGCAACGTGGATGGAACTGCAGAGTGTGATGCTAAGTGAAATAAGCCATACAGAGAAAGACAGATACCATATGTTTTCACTCTTATGTGGATCTTGAGAAACTTAACAGAAACCCATGGGGGAGGGGAAGGAAAAAAAAAAAGGAGGTTAGAGTTGGAGAGAGCCAAAGCATAAGAGACTCTTAAAAACTGAGAACAAACTGAGGGTTGATAGGGGGTGGGAGAGAGGGTGGCTGATGGGTATTGAGGAGGGCACATTTTGGGATGAGCACTGGGTGTTTTATGGAAACCAATTTGACAATAAATTTCATATATTGAAAAATAAATAAATAAATAAACCAAGTAAAAGAAGTTAGATTAAAAAAAAAAAAGAATGGAAACAAGTCAAGGATATTCACTCTTATTCAAAATTGTACTGAAGTTTCTATCTTGTTGATTAAGGCAAAGAGAATGAATAAAAGCCATAAAAATTGAAAAAGAGTAATGTTATCTTTATTCACAGACAAAATAATTGTGTCCTTAGAAAAATCTAGTCTATCAAAGAAAATTAGTAAGATGACAGGATATCAGATCAATAAAGAAAAATAAATGGGATATTTTTATGTACTACAGCAAACAACTTATAAATGATTTTAAAACTCCATTTTCAATAATGCCAGAAAATATATAGGAGTAAATTCAACAGAAAACATGTAAAAGCAGTGAAAATTAGGAACATTGTTAAGAGTAGTTAAAGACATTTTAAACAAATGAGGAGATATTAAATAGTCATTGATTGAAAGACCTAATGTTGTTAATATATCAACTGTCAATAAATTGATTTATAGAGATGATGCAATACAAATAAAAATCTCAGCAAGAACATTTATAGAAACTAACAAGTTTATCTTAAAATATATATGGAAATGAAAGGGATCTAGAAAAACCAAAACAACCCTCGATGAACAGAACAAATTTGAAGGAGTCTGATTTTAAGCCTTATCATGAAGCATATATTAAAAAAGGACAATGTGGTACTGGCATAAGGATAAACAAATAAAGCAATAAAAAAAAAATCCAGAAAGAGATCTACATATATTTGATTCATTTGGTTTTCAATAAGGTAGTAAAGCAATTCAATAGGTAAAGGAAAGACTTCCATTAGTAGTGCTGGAAAACTGAATAAACCTATAGAAAAAGTGAACTTTGATCCCTACCTCAGAAACTATACAAAGAAGCTAATTCATGATGCATCAAAAGCCTAAAAATAAAGGTTGAAACTATAAATCTTCTAGAAGAAACAAAGGATAATATTTTTTAAGCAAAGTTTCATTAGAATGAAAATAAAAGGCTTATACCTTAATGCAAAATATTGATTAATTGGAATTCATCAAAATTTAAAACTTCTGTTCTTAAGAAGACACCATGAAGAAAATGAAAAGGCAAGCAATAGACTGAGAAAATATTCACAATGCATTATCAAACAAAAGACTTGTATGCAGAGTAAAGAACTCCTAATAATCAATATTTTTTTACTAGAATTTTTTTAAAAATTTGTTTAATGTTTTTTTATTTTTGAGACAGAGAGAGACAGAGCATGAATGGGGGAGGGTCAGAGAGACAGGGAGACACAGAATCCAAAGCAGGCTCCAGGCTCTGAGCTGTCAGCACAGAGCCCGACGCGGGGCTCGAACTCATGGACCGTGAGATCATGACCTGAGCTGAAGTCAGACGCTTAACCGACTGAGCCACCCTGGTGCCCCCCTAATAATTAATAATTTAAAAATAAAATTTTAAATGAGCAAAGGCTTGAACAGACACTTCACAAAAGAAGGTATGTGAATGGAAAATAGATCCTTGAAAATGTGCTTAACAACCTTAATCAACAGAGATATTCAAATTAAAACAAAGAGATTCCACAACACTGTACATCACAGTGCTGGAATGGCTAAAATTAAATAGCTGGTTAGAACAGAGAGAAACTAAAACATTTTGCACTCCTACATTGCTGGTGGGCAATGAAATAAAAACTTATGTTTACAAAAAGACTTGTATAAGAACATTGTTCATAATAAAAACGGAAAACAACCCAAATATCCAACTTTAAGGGAATGGATTAACAAACTGTGATACATTCATACTATGGAACACTACTTCAGTAATAAAAATTAAAAATCAACTATTAATACATGCAACAATCTAGGTGAATCTCAAAAACATTATGCTGAGTGAATGATTTCATAATACAAAATTTAAGAGCTGACACAAATAATCTATGGTAATAATATCAGAACAATGGTTTCTAAAGAGATTGCAGATTGTATTGCAGAAGGTATGTGAGGAAGCTTTGGAGGATGATGTAAATGCTCTATAGTTGATTATTAGCTCCACAAGTGTATTCATTTGTCAAAACTCATCAAATTCTGTAACTATTCTATAACTGCCTATCTTATTACATAAAAAATTTACCTCAATTTTAGAAATAAATTTGAAATAATCTGATGAATGGAGAAAAAGATATCTAAGTCTTACAACCTAACCTACTGATCTTACTACTGTCACCTAAGAGGCCACCACAGAAGTTATTCTTTCAATGTTTTTTTTCCTAGTGACAAAATGCAAATTCCTTTGAAAGAGATGATGTTTGATGCTATTATTTATCATTTATTACTTAGTCTGAATTATTTCCTCCCAAGAGGAGTCTAGGGTTTTCTACATATACCTTATATATCCCTCATTCTGACCTCAGTAAGGAGTGGAGGTTTAGAGAATTCAAGTCCAAATAAGTTCATTGAGCTATAGCACCAAGAAATGAAATTTTCCAATGTGATTAAGGTTAAGAGATTAAAGATCTGAGTCCTTGTTTAAAAAGCACTCAAAAACTTAGTGGCTTAAAAGAATAAAAATTCTTTCCCATGATTCTGAATCTAAGGTGGTCTCAGGTGGGTGGTTCTCCTGTTCCATGTGTTGAGTCTAGGAATGGAATGTCCAATACAGATTCTTCACTCAATCACTTTTCTAGCTCCTCAACTAGGATGGCTAGGATAGCTGGAGGCTAGCCTAGCTTCTCTGTCTTTCCACATAGCCACTCAGTATTGCTAGTCTGTGCCTCTTCTAGCATGATGGTCTCAAGGCTTCTTACATGACAGATAGTTTCCAAAAGAAGAAGAAAAAGCTACTAGTCCTTTTAAAGCCTAGGCCCAGAACTGGCACACTGTCACTTCTGCCACATTCTACTGGGCAAAGCAAGCTACAAGGCCATCTTAGATTCAAAGAGGGGAAATATACTCTACTTGAGTGTCGTGCACGCACAGGGAGAGAAGGAGTCGATGGGAGCCATTCTTGGAGACTATCTGCTATCCAAATCACTATAGCAGAGTGGAAAGTGCTCTCTCTGCTCCTAGAGTCTGGTGCACAGTCTTCTGGAGCTTCTTCCACTTGAATTAAATGGGAAGATTGAGCTAGTCTTAAACCTTAGGGAGAAAATCCATCTCTGCCTTGCTTGCTTCTCTCACCTCACTTCTATGTGGAACCCTATGTCTTCACCTTTGAGTGGTCAATGGGCCTGGGTCCAGACAGAGGGAAAAAACAGACTAAGGTTACACTGGGTAAAAGAAGCCCTTCCAGTAAACCTACCTAGATCACTCTTTGAGATTGGAGCCAAACCCCCAACTGAAGAGTTCATTTGGCATGTCCTGTAAGCTCGCAGGGATCCATGGAGCAGACTGTGCCAGAATAGGATTCTGATGTTTGGAGATTCTGGATCTCAGCCAAATGCCACTGTGACCTCCACAACTGGACTTATGTGCATGGATGTTTCTATGGATCAGTTTCTGTTCTTTGAGGTGGTTTGTATGGGGTAAGATGGAATGTGGTGGCACTGGGTGACCAGAGGAGAGAGTGATGAGCAGCTTTCATCCCTCTGCCCCAGAACAAAGCTCTATATGATGGACCACTTCAAACACTGTGTTCAGAACAATTTCCTTGGACCTTAACTGGGGCTGTTTCCCTGCCAATGGATCTTCAGAAACATCTACAGATTTTTATCCTCATCACAATAAGGAAGATGCATCTGGTGTGTAGAAGCCAGGGATGCTGCTAAGCTTCCTGCAGTGCACAAGACAACACTGTAACAAAGAATTTACTGGTCCAAACTGCCAGCCGTGCTGAGGTTGAGAAGCCCTAATCTGGATGTCCTTCAATCTCCCTTTTGTCCTGAAATAGTTGTGAGGAGGTTACTTAGAAAAGGGGGACAGGACCACAAATTGGAAATGTATTTACACATTTAGTCAAACAACCCATAGAGACAGCTTGGATACTGCCTCATCTACAAGGATAGTCTCTCTTGTTTGTTTCCATTTTATAATCCCATCAGTCTGTGCACATTATTTCTGCTGAGCTATGAATGCACATATGTGGCAAACGAATACAATAGTTTTTGATCTTTGTTTACCACTGTTCCCCTACCCTCTCACATCCTCCAGCCCTTGATTAAAAGATCTGGTTCTCTGTGAAAATCACAAACAAGGGTGGGACTGCATTAATAATTGATTCTTTATTTCTCTCTCAACAAGCTTTGGCGTTTGACTTTGAGCAGTAGTTTTCAAGGGATAAGGCCACAGTGTCCTTCCAGCACCATTCTGAGTTGCAAGAATCTTTGGTGGGTAATTTTTTTTCCTTTTATTGTTCTGCTATTAGCACAGTAATAATGATCATAACATTTCCATCCTTTCAGATCTCTTACAGGGGGATGACATCCATGAAAGGGATTGAACTTCTGCCAGTGACATCTTTGTAATTTTTTTGAGCTCTTCAACAGTAGCAGGTTTGGCTGCTCATTAACACACGCCTGGTAATGAGGTTTCACTGACACATCCGTGGAGTTTGATTCATCGGAGGGCAGCAAACCATGGCCTACATGATGTGAGCCGAGCCCTGTCCTTCCCCTGACATGACAATACTGGCATTTCCCTGGCTGAGGGGGCATGTGGCTCTCCCCAAGCTCGCACTGGATTGTCATCACTTATCTGTATTATTCAACACTGTGCCCAGCACTGCTTAAATACATTAGGCTACATTTGTTCTTCAGAATACAATACATTAAATAAGACATTAAATAAGATAAAGTAGTGCTATACAAGTAAGGTAGTAAAATAACCAAGATATATGAAGTTTCACAAAAGATTGTATAACAACATGTATAAATGATCTCACTTAAAAATTATCCCCTATCATTAACGTATTTATATAGGCATATAGAACATCTGGAGGAATATAGTAAAAACTGTTGGCAGTGATTATCCTAAGGCTAGTGAGGAGGTGGGGGAAGTATAGGGAAATTTCCCTTCCTTTCTATGTTTAATAATGAGCATGATTGGGGTGGACATGTGTTAATTGCCTGTCCAGCATCTATTCCACCTTTTCATGGTAAGTGCCTCCAGTTCTCTCCCCTCTCCCTCTCCTCCTTTGCTGCCCCTCCTTCTCCCTGCATCTTTCTGTCTTCCAGTTTAAAGTACCAAAGGCCTTCTAATGATTTCCTTAGTTTTACACACAGATGGTATCATAATCTCATCTAAAAGTTATTACTGGGGAGAGGGAAGAAGTGGCGTAGGAGGACGCTGGGCTCACCGCGCGTCCTGCTGATCACTTAGATTCCACCTACACCTGCCTAAATAACCCAGAAAACCGCCAGAGGATTAGCAGAATGGAGTCGCCAGAGCCAAGCGCAGACAAGAGGCCCACGGAAGAGGGTAGGAAGGGCGGCGAGGCAGTGCGCCGCTCCACGGACTGGCGGGAGGGAGCCGGGGCGGAGGGGCGGCTCACCGGCCAAGCAGAGCCCCCGAGTCTGGCTTGCAAAAAGTGGAGGGGCCTGACGGACTGTGTTCCGACAGCAAGCACGACTTAGCGGCTGGGAGGTCATAAGTTAACAGCTCTGCTCAGAAAGCGGGAAGGCTGGAGGACAAAGGGAAGGAGAGCTGCTGAACCCCCTGATGACAGAGCTCAGTTTGGTGGGGAACAAAGGCGATCGCCAGCGCCATCTCCCCCGCCCATCCCCCAGCCAAAATCCCAAAGAGAACCAGTTCCTGCCAGGGAACTTGCTCGCTCTGCGCAAACACCCAACTCTGCGCTTCTGCGGACCAAACCTCCGGCAGCGGATCTGACTCCCTCCTGCTGCCACAGGGCCCCTCCTGAAATGGATCACCTAAGGAGAAGCAAGCTACGCCTGCCCCTCCTGCCCCCGTGCACCTTGCCTACCCACCCCAGCTAAGATGCCAGATCCCCAGCATCACAAGCCTGGCAGTGTGCAAGTAGCCCAGACAGGCCACCCCACCCCACAGTGAATCCCGCCCCTAGGAGAGGGGAAGAGAAGGCACACACCAGTCTGACTGTGGACACAGCGGTGGGCTGGGGGCAGACATCAGGTCTGACTGCGGCTCCGCCCACCAACTCCAGTTATACACCACAGCACAGGGGAAGTGCCCTGCAGGTCCTCACCACACCAGGGACTATCCAAAATGACCAAGCGAAAGAATTCCCCTCAGAAGAATCTCCAGGAAATAACAACAGCTAATGAGCTGATCAAAAAGGATTTAAATAATATAACAGAAAGTGAATTTAGAATAATAGTCATAAAATTAGTCACTGGGCTTGAAAACAGTATAGAGGACAGCAGAGAATCTCTTGCTACAGAGATCAAGGGACTAAGGAACAGTCACGAGGAGCTGAAAAACGCTTTAAACGAAATGCATAACAAAATGGAAACCACCACGGCTCGGATTGAAGAGGCAGAGGAGAGAATAGGTGAACTAGAAGATAAAGTTATGGAAAAAGAGGAAGCTGAGAAAAAGAGAGATAAAAAAATCCAGGAGTATGAGGGGAAAATTAGAGAACTAAGTGATACATTAAAAGAAATAATCTACGCATAATTGGTATCCCAGAGGAGGAAGAGAGAGGGAAAGGTGCTGAAGGGGTACTTGAAGAAATAATAGCTGAGAACTTCCCTGAAGTGGGGAAGGAAAAAGGCATTGAAATCCAAGAGGCACAGAGAACTCCCTTCAGACGTAACTTGAATCGATCTTCTGCACGACATATCATAGTGAAACTGGCAAAATACAAGGATAAAGAGAAAATTCTGAAAGCAGCAAGGGGTAAACGTGCCCTCACATATAAAGGGAGACCTATAAGACTCGTGACTGATCTCTCTTTTGAAACTTGGCAGGCCAGAAAGGAATGGTAGGAAATCTTCAGTGTGCTAAACAGAAAAAATATGCAGCCGAGAATCCTTTATCCAGCAAGTCTGTCATTTAGAATAGAAGGAGCGATAAAGGTCTTCCCAAACAAACAAAAACTGAAGGAATTTGTCACCACTAAACCAGCCCTCCAAGAGATCCTAAGGGGGACCCTGTGAGACAAAGTACCAGAGACATCACTACAAGCATAAAACATACAGACATCACAATGACTCTAAACCCATATCTTTCTATAATAACACTGAATGTAAATGGATTAAATGCGCCAACCAAAAGACATAGGGTATCAGAATGGATAAAAAAACAAGACCCATCTATTTGCTGTCTACAAGAGACTCATTTTAGACCTGAGGACACCTTTAGATTGAGAGTGAGGGGATGGAGAACGATTTATCATGCTACTGGAAGCCAAAAGAAAGCTGGAGTAGCCATCCTTCTATCAGACAAACTAGACTTTAAATTAAAGGCTGTAACAAGAGATGAAGAAGGACATTATATAATAGTGACAGGTCTATCCATCAGGAAGAACTAACAATTATAAATGTCTATGCGCCGAATACCGGAACGCCCAAATATATAAAACAATTACTCATAAACATAAGCAACCTTATTGATAAGAATGTGGTGATTGCAGGGGACTTTAACACCCCACTTACAGAAATGGATAGATCATCTAGACACACAGTCAATAAAGAAACAAGGGCCCTGAATGAGACATTGGATCAGATGGACTTGACAGATATATTTAGAACTCTGCATCCCAAAGCAACAGAATATACTTTCTTCTCGAGTGCACATGGAACATTCTCCAAGATAGATCATATACTGGGTCACAAAACAGCCCTTCATAAGTTTACAAGAATTGAAATCATACCATGCATACTTTCAGACCACAATGCTATGAAGCTTGAAATCAACCAGAGAAAAAAGTCTGAAAAACCGCCAAAAGCATGGAGGTTAAAGAACACCCTACTAACGAATGAGTGGGTCAACCAGGCAAATCAAGAAGAAATTAAAAAATATATGGAAACAAACGAAAATGAAAATACAACAATCCAAATGCTTTGGGACGCAGCGAAGGCAGTCCTGAGAGGAAAATACATTGCAATCCAGGCCTATCTCAAGAAACAAGAAAAATCCCAAATACAAAATCTAACAGCACACCTAAAGGAATTAGAAGCACAACAGCAAAGGCAGCCTAAACCCAGCAGAAGAAGAGAAATAATAAAGATCAGAGCAGAAATAAACAATATAGAATCTAAAAAAACTGTAGAGCAGATCAACGAAACCAAGAGTTGGTTTTTTGAAAAAATAAACAAAATTGACACACCTCTAGCCAGGCTTCTCAAAAAGAAAAGGGAGATGACCCAAATAGATAAAATCATGAATGAAAATGGAATTATTACAACCAATCCCTCAGAGATACAAACAATTATCAGGGAATACTATGAAAAATTATATGCCAACAAATTGGACAATCTGGAAGAAATGGACAAATTCCTGAACACCCACACTCTTCCAAAACTCAATCAGGAGGAAATAGAAAGCTTGAACAGACCCATCACCAGCGAAGAAATTGAATCGGTTATCAAAAATCTCCCAACAAATAAGAGTCCAGGACCAGATGGCTTCCCAGGGGAGTTCTACCAGACGTTTAAAGCAGAGATAATACCTATCCTTCTCAAGCTATTCCAAGAAATAGAAAGGGAAGGAAAACTTCCAGACTCATTCTATGAAGCCAGTATTACTTTAATTCCTAAACCAGACAGAGACCCAGGAAAAAAAGAGAACTACAGGCCTATATCCCTGATGAATATGGATGCAAAAATTCTCAATAAGATACTAGCAAATCGAATTCAACAGCATATAAAAAGAATTATTCACCATGATCAAGTGGGATTCATTCTGGGATGCAGGGCTGGTTCAACATTCGCAAATCAATCAACGTGATACATCACATTAACAAAAAAAAAGATAAGAACCATATGATCCTGTCAATCGATGCAGAAAAGGCCTTTGACAAAATCCAGCACCCTTTCTTAATAAAAACCCTTGAGAAAGTCGGGATAGAAGGAACATACTTAAACATCATAAAAGCCATTTATGAAAAGCCCACAGCTAGCATCATCCTCAACGGGGAAAAACTGAGAGCTTTTTCCCTGAGATCAGGAACACGACAGGGATGCCCACTCTCACCGCTGTTGTTTAACATAGTGATGGAAGTTCTAGCATCAGCAATCAGACAACAAAAGGAAATCAAAGGCATCAAAATTGGCAAAGATGAAGTCAAGCTCTCGCTTTTTGCAGATGACATGATATTATACATGGAATATCCGATAGACTCCACCAAAAGTCTGCTAGAACTGATACATGAATTCAGCAAAGTTGCAGGATACAAAATCAATGTACAGAAATCAGTTGCATTCTTATACACTAACAACGAAGCAACAGAAAGACAAATAAAGAAACTGATCCCATTCACAATTGCACCAAGAAGCATAAAATACCTAGGAATAAATCTAACCAAAGATGTAAAGGATCTGTATGCTGAAAACTATAGAAAGCTTATGAAGGTAATTGAAGAAGATTTAAAGAAATGGAAAGACATTCCCTGCTCATGGATTGGAAGAATAAATATTGTCAAAATGTCAATACTACCCAAAGCTATCTACACATTCAATGCAATCCCAATCAAAATTGCACCAGCATTCTTCTCGAAACTCGAACAAGCAATCCTAAAATTCATATGGAACCACAAAAGGCCCCGAATAGCCAAAGTAATTTTGAAGAAGAAGACCAAAGCAGGAGGCATCACAATCCCAGACTTTAGCCTCTACTACAAAGCTGTCATCATCAAGACAGCATGGTATTGGCACAAAAACAGACACATAGACCAATGGAATAGAATAGAAACCCCAGAACTAGACCCACAAACGTATGGCCAACTCATCTTTGACAAAGCAGGAAAGAACATCCAATGGAAAAAAGACAGTCTCTTTAACAAATGGTGCTGGGAGAACTGGACAGCAACATGCAGAAGGTTGAAACTAGACCACTTTCTCACACCATTCACAAAAATAAACTCAAAATAGATAAAGGATGTGAGACAGGAATGTGAGACAGGAAACCATCAAAACCCTAGAGGAGAAAACAGGAAAAAACCTCTCTGACCTCAGCCACGGCAATTTCTTACTTGACACATCTCCAAAGACAGGTGAATTAAAAGCAAAAATGAACTATTGGGACCTCATGAAGATAAAAAGCTTCTGCACAGCAAAGGAGACAATCAACAAAACTGAAAGACAACCAACGGAATGGGAAAAGATATTTGCAAATGACATATCGGACAAAGGGCTAGTATCCAAAATCTCTAAAGAGCTCACCAAACTCCACACCCGAAAAGCAAATAACCCAGTGAAGAAATGGGCAGAAAACATGAATAGACACTTCTCTAAAGAAGACATCCGGATGGCCAACAGGCACATGAAAAGATGTTCAGCGTCGCTCCTTATCAGGGAAATACAAATCAAAACCACACTCAGGTATCACCTCACGCCAGTCAGAGTGGCCAAAATGAACAAATCAGGAGACTATAGATGCTGGAGAGGATGTGGAGAAACGGGAACCGTCTTGCACTGTTGGTGGGAATGCAAATTGGTGCAGCCGCTCTGGAAAGCAGTGTGGAGGTTCCTCAGAAAATTAAAAATAGACCTACCCTATGACCCAGCAATAGCACTGCTAGGAATTTATCCAAGGGACACAGGAGTACTGATGCATAGGGGCACTTGTACCCCAATGTTCATAGCAGCACTCTCAACAATAGCCAAATTATGGAAAGAGCCTAAATGTCCATCAACTGATGAATGGATAAAGAAATTGTGGTTTATATACACAATGGAATACTACGTGGCAATGAGAAAAAATGAAATATGGCCTTTTGTAGCAACGTGGATGGAACTGGAGAGTGTGATGCTAAGTGAAATAAGCCATACAGAGAAAGACAGATACCATATGGTTTCACTCTTATGTGGTTCCTGAGAAACCTAACAGGAACCCATGGGGGAGGGGAAGGAAAAGAAAAAAAAGAGGTTAGAGTGGGAGAGAGCCAAAGCATAAGAGACTGTTGAGAACTGAGAGCAAACTGAGGGTTGATGGGGGGTGGGAGGGAGGAGAGGGTGGGTGATGGGTATTGAGGAGGGCACCTTTTGGGATGAGCACTGGGTGTTGTATGGAAACCAATTTGACAATAAATTTCATATATAAATAAGAAAAAAAGAAAAAAATAACCTTAAAAAAATTAAAAAAAAATAAAAGTTATTACTATGTAGCATAACAAAAAAACAAATGGCCAATACTTGGTGAAACAAAAACAAGGTAAAACCAATAGATTAGCTCAACTAGAAGAGAATTTGATTCTAGCACAACCCCCTTATATGGAAGATAGCTTTAATGAAATATCTTCCTTCAGGTGGTTCTGGTGACAAGGTAAATTGAAAACCTAGACAATTACCAATCTGGTCCAGAAAGGGCTCAGATGTCAGCTTATCCAGAAAAGTCATATTGGAGGTCTGCTTTCAGGCTATTGTAGAAAGATCTTACCTGGGGTCAGGGGCAGACGGCAGCATAGGAAGACTGGGCTCACCTCATCCTGCTGATCACTGAGATTCCACCCACACCTGCCTATATAACCCAGAAAACCACCAGAAGACTAGCACAGTGGACTCTCCAGAGCAAAGCATAGACAAGAAGCCCATGGAAGAGGGTAGGAAGGGTGGAGAGGCACTGCATGCTACACGAACTGATGGGAGGGAGCCAGGTTGGTGGAGGGGCAGCCCGCCTGACAAGGCAGAGACCCTGAAGTCTGGCTTGCAAAAGCCAGTGGGCCGGATCCCGTGAGTTCTGACACCCAGCAGGACATAACATCTGGAATCTTAAAAGTCAACAGCTCTGCTCTCAGAGAGCAGGGAGGGCAAGAGGACACTGGGAGGGAGAGTTGTTGAGCCTGGGAAGACAGAGCTCAGCTCGGTGGGGGAACAAAGGCTCTGGCAAGCACCATTTCCTTCTCCCATTCCCCAGCTGAAATTCCAAAGGGAACCAGTTCCCGTCACTGAACTTGTTTGCACCATGCAAATGTCCAACTCTGTGCTTCTGAGGATCCAACCCTCTGACAGGCCTGCCTCCCATCAGGTGCTGCAGAGCCCCTCCCCCAGGGGACCACCCACAGAAAAGCGAGCTAAGCCTACCCCTCCCACCCCTGTGCACCTTGCAAACCCACCCCAGCTAATAGGCCCTTGGCCAGATCCGATTGAAGCAGCACCACAAGCCTGGCAGTGTGCAAGTAGCCCAGACAGGGGCCACACCACTCCACAGTGAATTCTGCGCCTGGGAGAGCAGAAGATAAGGTACACACCAGTCTGGCTCTGGTTCCAGTGGTAGGCTGGGGGCAGACATTGGGTCTGACTGCGGCCACTCCTACCAACACAACTTTCTCCCAACAGCACAGGGGAAGTGCCCTGCAGTTTGGAGCTACACAGGGACTACCCAAAAGGAAACAGAAGAAGTAGCGACAGAGTACCCAAAAGAAACTCCAGGAAGTAGCGACAGCTAACGAATTGCTCAAAAAAGATTTAAGCAATATAACAGAACAAGAATTTAGAATAATAGTCATAAAAATTGTATCTGGGCTTGAAAAAAGCATAGAGGACAGCAGAGAATCTATTGCTACAGAGACCAAGGGACTAAGAAATAGTCATGAGGAGCTTAAAAATGCTATAAATGAGGTGCAAAATAAAATGGAGGTGGCCATAGCACGATTTGAAGAGGCAGAGGAGAGAATAAGTGAATTAGAAGATAAAACTATGGAAAAAGAGGAAGCTGAGAAAAGACAGATAAAAAAATCCAGGAGTATGAGGGGAGAATTAGGAAACTAAGTGATGCAATCAAATGGAACAATATCCATATCATAGGAATTCTAGAAGAAGAGAGAGAGAAAAGGGCTGAAGGTGTACTGGAACAAATCATAGCTGAGAACTTCCCTGATCTGGGGAAGGAAAAAGGCATTGAAATCCAAGAGGCACAGAGAACTTCTCTCAGACATAACTTGAATCAATCTTCTGCACAACATATCATAGTGAAACTGGCAAAATACAAGGATAAAGAGAAAATTCTGAAAGTACCTAGGGATAAACAGGCTCTAACTTACAAAGGTAGACACATAAGAGTAGTCGCAGACCTATCTACTGAAACTTGGCAGGCCACAAAGGAATGGCAGGGAATCTTCAATGTGATGAACAGAAAAAATATGCAACCGAGAAGCCTTTATCCAGCAAGTCTGTCATTCAGAATAGAAGGAGAGATAAAGGTCTTCCCAAACAAACAAAAAATGAAGGAATTCATCACCACTAAAACAGCCCTACAAGAGATCCTATGGGGGATTCTGTGAGTGAAATGTTGCAAGGACCACAATGTACCAGAGACATCACTACAAGCTTGAAACCTACAGACATCACAATGACTCTAAACCCATATCTTTCAATAATAATACTGAATGTAAATGGACTAAATGCCCCAACTGAAAGACATAGGGTATCAGAATACATTAAAAAAGAAAAAAAACAAGACCTATCTATTTGCTGTCGACAAGAGATTCATTTTAGACCTGAGGACACCTTCAGATTGAAAGTGAGGGGATGGAGAACTATCTATCATACTATTGGAAGTCCAAAGAAAGCTTTAGTAGCCATACTTATATCAGACAAACTAGACTTTAAATTAAAAGTTGTAATAAGAGATGAAGAAGGGCATTATATAGGAATTACAGGGTCTATCCATCAGGAAGAGCTAACAATTGTAAATCTCTATGTCCGAATACAGAGGCTCCCAATTGTGTAAAACAATCACAAACATGAGCAACCTTATTGATAAGATTGTGGTAATTGCAGAGGACTTTAATACCTCACTTAAAACAATGGATAGATCATCTAGACACATGGTCAATAAAGAAACAAGGGCCCTGAATGAGACATTGGATCAGATGGACTTGACAGATATATTTAGAACTCTGCATCCCAAAGCAACAGAATATACTTTCTTCTCGAGTGCACATGGAACATTCTCCAAGATAGATCACATACTGGATCACAAAACAGCCCTTCATATGTATACAAGAAATGAGATCCTATCATGCATACTTTCAGACCACAATGCTATGAAACTTGAAATCAACCATAGGAAAAAGCCTGGAAAACCTCCAAAAGTATGGAGGTTAAAGAACACCCTACTAAAGAATGAATGGGTCAACCAGGCAATTAGAGAAGAAATTTTAAAATATATGGAAACAAATGAAAGTGAAAATACAAGAATCCAAATGCTTTGGGATGCAGCAAAGGCAGTCCTGAGAGGAAAATACATTGCAATCCAGGCCTATCTCAAGAAACAAGAATAATCCCAAATACAAAATCTAACAGCACACCTAAAGGAAATAGAAGCAGAACAGCAAAGATACCCCAAACCCAGCAGAAGAAGAGAAATAATAAAGATCAGAGCAGAAATAAACAATATAGAATCTAAAAAAGCTGTAGAGCAGATCAATGAAACCAAGAGTTGTTTTTTTGAAAAAACAAACAAAATTGATAAACCTCTAGCCAGGCTTCTCAAAAAGAAAAGGGAGATGACCCAAATAGATAAAATCATGAATGAAAGTGGAATTATTACAACCAATCCCTCAGAAATGCAAGCAATTATCAGGGAATGCTATGAAAAATTATATGCCAACAAACTGGACAACCTGGAAGAAATGGACAAATTCCTAAGCACCCACACGCTTCCAAAACTCAAGCAGGAAGAAATAGAAAGCTTGAACAGACCCATAACCAGCGAAGAAATTGAATCAGTTATCAAAAACCTCCCAACAAATAAGAGTTCAGGACCAGATGGCTTCCCAGGGGAATTCTACCAGACATTTAAAGCAGATAATACCCATCCTTCCCAAGCTGTTCCAAAAAATAGAAAGGGAAGGAAATTTTCCAGACTCATTCTATGAAGCCAACATTACTTTGATTCCCAAACCAGACAGAGACCCAACAAAAAAAAAAAAAAAAAAGAGAACTACAGGCCAATATCCTTTATGAATATGGATGCAAAAATTATCAACAAGATAGTAGCAAATCAAATTCAACAGCATGTAAAAAGAATTATTCACCATGATCAAGTGGGATTCATTCCTGGGATGCAGAGCTGGTTCAACATTCACAAATCAATCAATGTGATACATCACACTAATAAAAAAAAAAAAAAGATAAGAACCATATGACCCTGTTAATCGATGCAGAAAAAGCATTTGACAAAATCCACCATCTTTCTTAATAAAAACTCTTGAAAAAGTTGGGATAGAAGGAACGTACTTAAACATCATAAAAGCTATTCATGAAAAGCCCACAGCTAACATCATCCTCAATGGGGAAAAACCGAGAGCTTTCCCCCTGAGATAAGGAACACAACAGGGATGTCCATTCTCACCGCTGTTGTTTAACATAGTGTTGGAAGTTCTAGCATCAGCAATCAGACAACAAAAGGAAATCAAAGGCATCAAAATTGGCAAAGATGAAGTCAAACTTTTACTTTTCACAGACGACGTGGTACTCTGCATGGAAAACCTGACAGACTCCACTAAAAGTCTGCTAGAATTGATACATGAATTCAGCAAAGTCGCAGGTTACAAAATTAATGTACAGAAATCAGTTGCATTCTCATACACCAATAATGAACAAATAGAAAGACAAATAAAGAAACTGATCCCATTCACAATTGCACCAAGAAGCATAAAATACCTAGGAATAAATCTAACCAAAGATGTAAAAGATGTGTATGCTGAAAACTATAGAAAGCTTATGAAGGAAAATGAAGAAGGTATAAAGAAATGGAAAAACATTCCATGCTTATGGATTGTAAGAATAAATATTGTCAAAATGTCAATACTATCCAAAGCTATCTACACATTCAATGCAATCCCAATCAAAATTGCACCAGCACTCTTCTCGATGCTAGAACAAGCAATCCTAACTTTGTATGGAACCACAAAAGATCCCAAATAGCCAAAGTAATATTGAAGAAGACCAAAGCAGGAGGCATCACAATCCCAGACTTTAGCCTCTACTACAAAGCTGTCATCATCAAGACAGCATGGTATTGGCACAAAACCAGACACATAGACCAATGGAATAGCATAGAAACCCCAGAACTAGACCCACAAACGTATGGCCAACTCATCTTTGACAAAGCAGGAAAGAACATCCAATGGAAAAAAGACAGTCTCTTTAACAAATGGTGCTGGGAGAACTGGATAGCAACATGCAGAAGGTTGAAACTAGACCACTTTCTCACACCATTCACAAAAATAAACTCAAAATAGATAAAGGATGTGAGACAGGAATGTGAGACAGGAAACCATCAAAACCCTAGAGGAGAAAACAGGAAAAAACCTCTCTGACCTCAGCCACGGCAATTTCTTACTTGACACATCTCCAAAGACAGGTGAATTAAAAGCAAAAATGAACTATTGGGACCTCATGAAGATAAAAAGCTTCTGCACAGCAAAGGAGACAATCAACAAAACTGAAAGACAACCAACGGAATGGGAAAAGATATTTGCAAATGACATATCGGACAAAGGGCTAGTATCCAAAATCTCTAAAGAGCTCACCAAACTCCACACCCGAAAAGCAAATAACCCAGTGAAGAAATGGGCAGAAAACATGAATAGACACTTCTCTAAAGAAGACATCCAGATGGCCAACAGGCACATGAAAAGATACCCAACGTCACTCCTCATCAGGGAAATACAAATCAAAACCACATTGAGATATCATCTCACACCAGTCAGAGTGGCTAAAATGAAGAAATCAGGAGACTATAGATGCTGGAGAGGATGTGGAGAAAAGAGAACCCTTTTGCACTATTGGTGGGAATGCAAGCTGGTGCAGCCACTCTGGAAAACAGTGTGGAGTTTCCTCAAAAAATTAAAAAGAGATCTACCCTATGACCCAGCATTAGCACTGCTAGGAATTTACCCAAGGGATACATTAGTGCTGATGCATAGGGGTACTTGTACCCCAATGTTTATAGCAGCACTTTCACCAATCGTCAAATTATGGAAAGAGCCTAAATGTCCATCAACTGATGAATGGATAAAGAAATTGTGGTTTATATATGCAATGGAATACTATCTGGCAATAAGAAAGAATGAAATATGGCCTTTTGTAGCAATGTGGATGGAACTGGAGAGTGTCATGCTAAGTGAAATAAGTCATACAGAGAAAGACAGATACCATATGTTTTCACTCTTATGTGAATCCTGAGAAACTTAAGACCATGGGGGAAGGGAAAGAAAAAAAGTTAGAGAGGGAGGGAGCCAAACCATAAGAGACTCTTAACAATTGAGAATAAACTGAGGGTTGATCGGGGGTGAGAGGGAGGGGAAAGTGGGTGATGGGCATTGAGGAGGGTACCTGTTGGGATGAGCACTGGGTGTTGTATAGAAACCAATTTGACAATAAATTTCATATTTAAAAAAAGAAAAAAAAGATCTTACTGGGGCTCCAGGCTGTGCTCCATCAGGTTTTAGTCAGAAGGCCTTGAACTAATCTTAGACCATGTCTATCTAGCAACCCCAAGGTGACCACCCATATAATTATGAACTTTGCAGCCAAAGAGGACCCAGCAGAACTGCATCACATTTGCACACCCACTCCCAGTGCCTCACTATGAACTACAAAACTGCATCTCTCTTAGGAGAGGTATATATACTGGTCGTGCATATAAAAAAGGAAATCTCAATAAAACTGTTGATTTCCAGAAATCATCTTATCCCCCTGCATTCAGTAATCATTTTCTGTTCCAGCAGCATTTTCTCCAGTGGCCACAACCCCCTCTTTAACATGTGCTCTTCTCTTGGCTTCTAGGGCAACTAATGCTTTTACTTCCACTGCTAAGGGAACCATTTCTCAATCCTATCCCTAGTTTCTCTTTGCTTAGCCCACTCTCAAGCCTTGGTATGGTCAGAGACTTGTCCAAGCCCTCTTCTTCCCTACACCCTCCTCCAGTGACTTCCAAGTCACTTCCTTCTAAGCATCTGTCTTCTGAACTTGATTTACTGTATCCAAATAATTGATGTCCCTAAGCAGCCTGGTGTAGCCAGAAGAACACTAGGCTGGGAGCCAGAAGAACACTAGGCTGGGACCCAGAAGACCCAAATGTGAGCCCCAAATCCCCTGATATCCAGCTGCAAGATCCTGGGAAAGGACCACTGCCCTCTTTGAGTATCCAAGTCATTATCAGTAAAATTATACTAATTCACAGGCCTGTGTGAGCACTAACTGTGACAAAGTATGGGAAGATCATTTGTAAATAAAAAGGGCTGGGACCTGCCTGGTGCCTGGTGGTGGACAATGGCCCCTTGATGAGGGAGGTCAGTCAAGAATCTCTCCTGGGCATGGGTTGTCTGTGAGCCAAATTCGGAAAGTGACAGTCACTACTGATGAGCTATTCATCTCCCTCCTCCAAATGATTCCAAAAACATTTTGAAAGAAATGATTATCGGAGACAAAATATTCATGCAAAGAAGGTATTTTAAAGCCCTTAAGGGCGCTTGGGTGGCTCAGTCGGTTAAGCGTCCGACTTCAGCTCAGGTCATGACCTCACACTCCATGAGTTCAAGCACCGCGTTGGGCTCTGTGCTGACAGCTCAGAGCCTGGAGCCTGCTTCCGATTCTGTGTCTCCCCCTCTCTCTGCCCCTCCCCTGCTCATGCTCTGTCTCGCTCTGTCTCAAAAATAAATAAAAACATTAATTTTTTTTTTAAAGGAGTGCACTTAAAAGAAAAGCCTTTTGAAGCCAGTGTTCAAAAAAATATTCTTGGTGGGGGAAAAAAACACCTTCTGGGAGAGTTTCTGGTGAGTTGAAGCTTGGCCTTACAGTGTCCAAACTGAATTATGCTTTAGGGAATCCTGTGGGTTGTAGAACTTTGGTGTTTAAAATATCTTACAGAAAACTCGCTAATATAAAAAGGATAAAGAAATTAAAGGGACCTCAGGTCCCTGGGCCCCTCCTACTTGCTCATTTTCTCGCTCCTTTTACCCTGGGAATTTCTGGGGAATTATTTGTTTGGACAAACACAGTTTGCAAACCATTGATCTAGCCCATCACCGATTTTGATGGATAAGGGAACTGAGAAAAGGAAGAAAAGTGTGTCTAGAGAAAAATAAAACAGTGGAATCATGTAAAACTGTCTGCTTTCTTGGGCTGACAAGCTACACAGTCTTTCTGCTTGTGGATAACTATAGGACCTCTAGCATGTCAGTCACCTGTTGACTTCTGACAGGAGTGATCCCCATCTGTGACCCAAATGTTGCTCGGTCCTCATGTGACAGTATTTGTTTCAGTGGCTTAGGACACTCAAACCACCCCCCCCCCACCCCGCTATGAGATGGAGAATAGAACCCAAGTTCTTTGATCACAAACAAAAGAAAGAGAGCCTAGAGATTTACTTACAAATGGGCTAGTTCAAAAAAATAGGAACTCCAAAGAACTCAAAGAGCCCAGAGCCTCACCAGGGTGTCAGAGCTGTAATGAATGACCTCCAACTACTTCTTGCATCCTTGAATCACTCCACTTAAATTCAGATTCTCAGGTTATGAGTTTATTCCTATGCACTCAGAGAACCTTGACTGGCAATCCCACCAAAGAGGAAGCCAGATACTGGCAACAAAACCCAGGGGAATGGAAGCCAGACACCATCTAGCAACTATGTCCCACATTTATCTTCTTCATGTTCATGTTCTTCACAGCAGCTTATGTGTGGTGGGAGCCTCCTGCTCCTCTCCAGTGCTTGTCCTTAGTGTCTTGCTCTTCCTCGTGGCTAGAGAGCACCCCGGCAAACCATTCCTCCATTAATAACATGTGGACAACAGTTTAAAAGCACCAAGCACTTTCACAAGCGCTTTCACATAGCACTTCCACTTGCTGCTGTAGCAAATTACCACAAACATAATGATTTAAAACAACACAAATTTATCCTTTTACAGTTCTAGAGGTCAAAAGTCTAAAACTGCGTCTTATGAGGCTAAACTCAAGGTCTTGTCGGGGATGGTTACTTCCAGAGGCTGTAGGGAAAAATCCATTTTCTACCTTTTCCACTTTCTAGAGGCTACCCGCATTTCTTAGCTCGTGGTCCCTTCCTTCATGATCAAATCCAGCAGTATAGTATCTTCAAATTTTGCTGTTTTCATATTACATCACTTTTCCTCCAATTTTGTCCCTGTGGCTCCCTCTTATCAGGACTCCAGAGATTACATTAGGCCCCTGGATAATCCAGGATAATCTTCCCATCTCAAAATCCTAAACTTAATCACATGTGCAAAGTCCTTTTTACCATGTAATGTACCATATTCACAGGTTCTGAGGATTAGGCTGTGGCCATGGGGTGGGGGTGGGGACATTATTCTGCCTACCACAGAAAAAAATAAATTAATATTTATTAAGTAGCTACTACATGCAAAACACAGGACCAAGTGCTTTACACAAATAGCCACAGACACTACCAGATGAACCATTATTAATCTCATTTTAAAAACTGAGAAAATTGAGGTTTGGATGGTTTAAATAACAAAGTCACAAAACTAATAAGTTAAAGATTTGAACTCACATCTGAGACTAAATTTGGCACCCTCTGCTTTGCTTGTCCTGTGTAAGTGGTTGACTATGACTAATCCCGAGGGTCTCTAAGAAACTGAAATTTTCAAGACATGAGGGAATAAATTTCATAGTATAAGCACTTCAGTAATAAATTTTCAGTCTTTGCATTCTAGAATATTCTTTGTGGTTGTTGACTCAGCCATGTTCCTAGATAAATCTTTGCTTATTTATTCATTCTTGATAATTTATGCTACTGACTGAAAATAGGAGTCTTATAGACCCCAGGATGTGATATCAAGAAATAAATGTTTCTGCATTTATAAATAAACTATTTAGTAACTTTAATACAGATTAATTTAATTAAATCCCCTTTAAGTTGATTGTAAGTTAACATATTTTGCACAGGTATATTAAAAAGGCAAAGGGGTGGTGGAATTCAGACCACCAGGGGCAGATTTTCTACAAATGCATAAATGTTGCGTCGCAATCTAACCTGAATGGGGACTCTTTCCAAGGATGTGATTTCTAAGCAGCTGATTATAAGGGAGTTGCATTTTCCTAAAACTGTTTCTGCTAAAAATTCCAGTGGTCTCCAGCTCATAGGCCATGTCCCAGTCAGCAGTGAGCAAGAAATTAAAAAATTACCCAGACCACTTAAAAGGCAGTTTATAGTCTCATACTTTTGCCTCCTTTATCTGAATGTTTCAGGCAAACATGCTTTTGGGTACCTGAAATAGTCTTACAATTTTCCCATGGTTGCTATGGAAGTTTAAGGAAGCTTTGGGAACCTAGGAATCCACTTTTGCTCCAGTAGATCTGTGACTACACAAAAAATAATAGTGAATAACATTTGCTGTGTTGTAAGTCTGTGCTGATGCCATTTCAGAGGCATTAACTCACTTAATCCACTCAGAATACCAGTGTCCTATCCTTATTTTGCAGTGATAAAACTGAGGCACAGAGTGTAGTCACTTGCCTGCAGTCACAAAGCACGTAAATGACAGAGCCAAATTCAAACCTGGCAGTCTTGGTTCCAGAGCCTGCATGCCTTGCCACCCATTACCCCAAAGTCCTATCAACCAAGGTAGACAGCAATCAGACGCTTGACTCAGCTTCCCCTTGACCTAGAACTGACCCCAAAACACAGGCAGCCTTGAGTATTACTGCCTTTTCTGAATATGGAACTGTCACTATATACTCACTCTGTCCCCTTGTCTACTACTGATGAAAAAACCCAAATTAGCCTAGTGTCAGAAAAATTAAAAGCATCTTTGAAGACTTGGCCCAAGGTCCTCTCTCCTGCTTGAGGACCTGGAGCCAAACACCCTGGAAGTCACTTTCCTAATGGAATGTGCTCACAGACTCTCTGCCAGGAGATGCTTGCCAGTTCTATTTTTATTGATTTCCACCTCACACAAAAGCCTCTTAAATCAAATCAAACTTTCTAGGAAATTGTGTGGGAGGGAGGAGAGCTCTTCTTTGTCTTCAATGCTTTGAAGGTGTGCCCTTCCTCCCAATTGGCCCAGGAGGCCAAAAGTTGTCCTGAAAACATTACTTCAGCTCACTGCCTTTACCTTAAGGCAAATCTTCACCTGCATTTGATGTTTCCTGCCTGATGCATAATCCATTAATGAAGAGAACAGATGATGTTGTTGCCACATTGATTTCCTCTGCCTTCTCTGCTCCAGTCTAACCTGATGGACAAAGGGATTCACAGTTCTAAACACAGGGGTCCAACTAGAGGAGAAGGCTAGCAAACAGAACAGCCTGGGATGAGCGCCTGAGCACCTGGACCTCTCCTCAGCATCCTTGAGGGTTCCTCTCAAGTGGCACTTACTCGGAAGGCCTTTGCTGAACTTCCAATTCAAAAGAAACTCATCTCTATATGACGTTGAGTAAAGAAAAAGAACAATACTAACCATAAAAGACAAATTTGATAAATTGGTCCATATTAAAAATAAGAATTTTTGTTTATCAAAAAGAGACCATTAGGAATGCATAGAGGCCAGCATCAGAGTGGAGTCATAGATTCACAACACTTATAGTGACAAAGGTTCCATGGCCAGAATGTATAAGCTGGGGATGACAATATCCTCCCTACTCACCCCAAATTCCATAATGAATGTGGATATGTTTGGAAACTACAAAGTGCTCCATCAATATAAGGAGTGACATACTTGGGTCTTCTTAGTGGGTTATTTCAACAGTGCCAAACAGAGCCGAAGCAGTGTGAACTGAGCACAATCTCCCCCCACTCCACAAGCCACAACCAGGGGTAATTGTTACCAAATCTAGTCTAATTATGTCATCCTCTTGCCTAACACCCTGTAATGCCCCAACCTACCAGATGCCATCCAAAGTCCTTAGTATGTCCTTCAAGGTCCTTCATCACTAGTCCTTGCTTCCATGTCTCCAACCTTGCCCTCACCATAGTCCCATCAATGCTGAATTCCAGCCACCTAGACACCTTGCCATGTCCCTAACATCCCTAACACCACAGTACCTAACATAACGTCACAATCTCTAACATCTTTGCACCTTTCACAAACCCTTCCCTGTGCTTAGAATGTTCTCTCTTCTTTTTCTGCCCTAGTAAGCTACCAGTCCTAGTAGGGGGGATGCAGTCCTAATGCCTCTCCACAGCCTGGCCACAAGGACAGAGTGGCCCCAAAGTGGATTCATGACACAAGTCCTTCCCTGGACTAATACACAAACATTTGGAAAGAGCAGTCCCTTTCCCTGCAAGGTTGCCAAACTGGAAGGATGTGAGCTGAGTGCTAAAAGCAGCCATGTCTGGGGGTGCCTGGGTGACACAGTCAGTTAAGTGTCTGACTTCTGCTCAGGTCATGATCTCATGGTTCATGAGTTTGAGCCCCGCATCGGGCTCTGCGCTAACAGCTCAGAGCCTGGAGCCTGCTTCGGATTCTGTGTATCCTCTCTGCTCTCCCCTTCTCACACTCTGTCTCTCTCTCTCAAAAATAAATAAACATTAAAAAAAATTAAAAACAGTCATGTTTGATGACACAAAGGGACGCCAATCTATGAAGCAGCACACAGGGGAAAGCAGAGGGGGAGACAGACAGGGAGACAGAGAGAGCCAGATGACCCTGGAAGAGCACTTGGCTGCAGCCCACTTGAAGGCCTTCAGTTCTACAAGACTAGCCATTCCCTTCTTTTGTTTGGACCGTTTGAATTGGGTTTCTGGCCAGCTAACCACAGTATATTCTCCCTAGTCTCTTCCCCTGGGAGAAAATGTATTTCATTAGACTTAAATATATGAATTGCTTCTTCCTCACCCCTCCTGTGTTCCTGGGCAGCCATTAAAACAGTTGTTCTCATTTGTGGCTGCACATTAAAAACCCCTGGGCCTTCTGAAAAATACCAATGCCCAGGCCTCATCCTACTTGTCAGAATCTCTAGAGGTGAGGCCCAGGCATCAGTATTTTTATAAGTTCCTCAGGGGAGTTTAATGGGCAGCCAGTATTGAGAGCTGCACGGCCTGAGGAGTACAGACCAACAGAAGGCCAGCTTCATCCCTTTGTCTTGGTGATGGGTGAAAAGAAAATGAAGTCACAATAGATAGAAAAATAAGGAAGACTGGTGGGGACACTCTAAGTGACATTGTGTGTGAGGGGATTTCCTAGAATGATCACATTAACATTAACAAGCATGCATTAACAAGGTAAGGCAAAGCAATACAACCCTGAATCCTGGCTTTGGCAGCAAACAGACTGGGTCCAAGTCTAAGCTCTGCACTTACAAGAGAAGTGACCTTGAGCAAGTCACTTCAGTTCCTTCAGTTTCCCTGTCATTTAGGGTTAACAAAGCCAACCTCTCCATCTACAGCACCAGACTAAGTCACTCTTGTGGTTTAGCTGGTGAGGGAAGTATAATTCTATTTAAGCAAGCTGATGAGGGGTCCACCAGTTCAAACATTATAATTGCCTTTCCCATTTGCCACTTTAACTGTAATGACTCTAAAATGGCCATGATTTTATTCATCTCCTTCATTAAGGACTGTCTCCAGCCCCTGCCTTCATCTGCCTCTCTAGTTATTCCATCCTCCCATCTTTTCTGAGGCTCTGAAGATTCTCAGGTGTGATGCCCTGAACACCCCCACCTCAACCAGACACAGCCTCATTGTTTGCAGCAGGTGTGGCATCAACCAACCATTCATTGTACCTTAAAGGTTCATGTAAGAAACCTGAAAGTTTCTTCTTGAACACCTTCTGATGTTCTGCTACACTGGCCAGAGATTTCAGTGTCATGCAGCTTCATGCTGAAAAGTTTCTGTGAAAGTAAATGAAGAATACACCTTCATAGTTGGCTGGAAAAAAAGTTTGTTCAAAAAGGGATTGTATAAACTGGTATAACATTTAGTTCTGAATATCTGGTAGAGATCTGTCTTGGAAGTTATGGAGAAAGAAAGAGGTAGGTACTCCACGATTTTGAACTTGATAAAAGAGTGGAGATAAGTGAACAACTTTGCTTTGTGTATCCAAAGTTGACATATTCACAACACACACACACACATGCACGCATGCACACACAGCAAGTTAAACTGAATGTCATAGGTAAAGATTCCTAAACAAACAAACAAGAAAAAATAGCCTAAAACAAGTCCTTCCTAAAGAAGTGTATTAGTTGTACCTAACTGCTATAACAAACCTCAAGACTTCAATAACTTAACACAGTAAAAAAAGGTATTCTTGCTCAGATACAAGTCTAATGTATGCCCTCAATCAGGCCACTTTCCTGGACGGCTCTCTTCTAACCAAGCTCCTTCCATCTTGTGGTTCTTCCATGCTCTGGGTCCTCTGAGTCTAATCCATGAACCCAATGGACTGTAAAATAAAAAGAAAGTATGGTGGGTGGCAGGAGTTCCATGTGCAGGATCTAAAGGGGCCCACATTCCATTGACCCCACCTAACTACAGAGAGCTGAGAAATGAGTCTGGGCTTTGCAAACACATAAGTCACTGCCACAAGAAGCATCTGAGTTACCAATATTTACCTATTCATTTTATATCTGCTTTTCACTACCACATTCACAAATATATTGAACATCTTCTGGGCCAGGCAAACTGGACCAGAGTATCCAGAGAAGCGTTAAGTGCGTGTGAAGGAAAGGCAACACAGTGATTAGGAACCTGGGTTCTGGAATTGGAATCAATAGGTTCAAATTTTGTCTTCATCTCTTTTTAGTCAAGTAACATCTTGGGTGATCAATTTAATCTCTTTGTGCCCCATTTTCTCATGTGTTAAATGAAGGTAACAGTACTTATGTCAAAGACTGTGTTAAGACTCAAACAAGAGAATACATGTAGGATATAAGCCCTGCCTAGAACTCCACACCCCCTCCTCCTCCAGGGCTAATGGATCCCCACAGGTCACAGGGGTCTTTGAAGGTTTGTTTCATCTTTAAAGAGGAGGAAGAGATGCTTCTTCCCAGATGCCAGCCTGAGGAAGCCAGGCCAGGTCATCCTGAGACCAGTATGCAGAGGCCACATTGAGGGGCCTTGTGTGGATCATAGATCCAACAACTTACCTGAGACCAAATCCCCAATTCACAGGCTTAGGGTTTGACACATCAGGAGCCTTGTCACCAATACCTCCAAAAGCAGGCTGTACTCTCATCCTTGTCACCTTGGGTGCCAGCCAAGCTGCCCTGACCCTGCATTATCTACAGCTTTTCTTCCTGAATGAGGAGCAAGCAGTCTGAGAGTGTTCCTTACCTTAGATTAGTTCTGCCCAGATGGGGCAGCCATATGACAGGCTTTCTCCTCAAGGACTCAGCCTGGGAAAAAGGGATTGTAGCCACTGTCTAGACTGCTGGGCCCAGGAAACTCTGTAGTAGGAAGCTGCGTTGACACACAAAGATCTCCCACATCCTTTTCCTATTCATCAGGGATCCATGTTATCAGCATAAGAAGAGGACAGTAATATCAAAAGTAGCAACCATATAAGTAAAGAATGCTTTATATTTTTCAAAACATTTATGCAACGCAATGTCTTTATTCCTTGTAGAGGTGTACAAGGCAGGGGAGTTTTTTCAACATGTGACTGCATTTCAGTTTCCCTAACTGGGCGAGGGGGGTAGTGACTTGCATAAAGTGTTCAGATTTGTGGTATTCATGGAAGGGCCAGGATCTGAACCCACTCAAATATGTTATCCTCAGAATCCAGGGAATCTCTAAAAGCTTTGGCACACACCCAAAACTTTCCAGGAATTGTTGTAAGGAATCAATTATGGTTGTAGACCCAAACTTCTTAGAAGGGGGTACAAGGGAGGTTGGCAGCATCTCCTTTTATTCATCTCCAGAGCAGGAACTTAATTTCATCGTCCATCAGAAGTGAAGGGCTGCAGGCCACTGTCTCCCTTCCCACAGCCTTCTCTGTTTATCAAACACATAATAGAACCATCTCTAAAAAGTCCACAAAATCCAACAAACATCCAAGAAAATAATAATTAGATATCTGAGTTTTGGGCTGGGTCTAAATGAGGTATGTGTGTCTCATTCACATCTCACAAAATGAAGTTAATGGTCTCAAAAGAAAGAAACAAGAAGAAGAAATAGTCTGAGGTGTCTTTGCTCTTCTGGCAGCAGCCAAACATGATAAGCAAGTAACGAAATAATGCAACTCAAATTGCACCTGCTCTCAGAATTCCCTCTCCTTCTGTGCAAAACAGATTACATTGGCTTGTTTTTTTTTTTCTAAATCAGTGCACTGACTGTAATGATGTTATGCAGTAATTATTAATGCTCATGACCATTGGAAGCCTGACCTCCAGGTTTAATGGAGTTGGGGCATTTCCTGTAATGAGGGGCAGTTCCTTGCAAGAACCCCGAACCCACTGTAAGAATCCAAATCAATTGCTTTGAAAGCAGGGAAAGGGTGAGTCTCACTAATTTCCTTTTCATTGAGAAAAGATTCTGGGGAGAGCTGGTGAAATAGATGAGCCATAGAAAATCCCCAATTGTCAAACCTTAGTGTACAAATTTCTATGAAACTCAGAACAAGAAATGTCTCTCAGAAACCCCTTAAGTTACATCTCTGTAAAACCCTTCAACAATATATAAAGTGATTTCTCAGTTTGTTGTGAAAATAATTGGGTCCAAGCAAAATAAAACAGTATACTTTTACTGCAGTCCCAATGTCTTATGGTAACTTCAACACAAATGTCAGATCAAGCCAAGTCTAAAATAAATAGTTGCTTTGTCATTCTGTTTTTGTTCTTTACATTTTTATTTAAGTTCTAGCTAGTTAACATACAGTGTAATATTGTTTTCAGGAGTAGAATTTAGTGATTTATCACTTACATATAACACACAGTTCTCATGCCCACAAGTGCCCTTCTTAATATCCATTATTCCATCCCCCACTCATCTACCCTCCATCAACCCTCAGTTTGTTCTCTATAGTTAAGAGTCTCTTCTGGTTTGCTTCCCTCTCTTTTTCCCCCCTTTCCATATGTTCATCTGTTTTTGTTTCTTAAATTCCACATATAAGTGAAATCATATGGTCACTATTTTAAATAAGATTTGAATACCATGTTGAGTGAGGAAAAAGAAACATAGGTACTTGGCTACCACCTTATAGATACATATTGGGTATGTATCTACTCAAGCACTTTGTTGGGAGTACCAACTGGCACATCCTCTTTTGAGGGCTATTTGGTAAATACCAAAATTTTTAAATGCATTAATCCTTTGACCCAGTACTTACAGTTCAAAAGATGTATATCCAAGATATACTTGTACATATTCAGAAAAAAAGTGTGTACACGGATATTTATTGTAGCATCTGTCTCTATAGTGGCAAAAGACTGAAAACATCCTAAATACCCATTATGAGGGGAGGTATTAAATAAATCAAGGTGCATTCAAATAATAACATATTTTGCAGCTATTAAAAATAATGAGGCTGCTTTATACACATGCATTTAGAACAAACTCCAAGATGTGGAATTAAATAAAAAGGCAAAGTAAAGAAGTGTGTATAGGATACTGCCAATTTTGTATAAAATGCTGGGGAAGGGGTGGAAGGGAAAAGGGATATATATATATATATATATATATATATATATATATATATATATGCTTGTAAATATAGAGACAGCTTCTGAAAAATTCACCAGAAACCATTTCCAGTACCTCCCCTTGGAGAAAGTAAAGAGACTGGGGACTTTACAGAAGAAGAACTGGTTTTCAGTCTATACATATAGATACAGTTTGAGCTGCCTCTTGTAAAAACTAATTTAAATGAGTAAAATAAACAGAAATGCTTTTTCATTGGTAAAATACTAATAATACATGTTCACTATAAAGCAATAATAAGATACAGATAAAAGAAAAGAAATTTATCAAAGATTTCCTTTCATATCCTCCCAGAAATTACTTCAACAACTCCAGGAATCATTTTATCCCTACCTATTTCTATGCATATTTTAATAAAAAGTGGATTATCCTGGTAATAACATATTTATATCATACTTTTACCAAGAGAATTAAATAAGTAAGCACATATAGTGTTATGTGCTTACTATCCCAAGTGATACAAAAATAAACATACATCTTTATAGCTATAAACATATAACAGGAAAGGGGTTTGTAACTTTTTTCATTTGAAACATTGCAAAGGGGCACCTGCGTGGCTCAGTCTGTTGAGCATCTGACTTCAGCTCAGGTCATGATGTCACCATTTGTGAGTTGGAGACCCACGTCAGGCTCTGTGCTGACAGCCTGGAGCCTGCTTTGGATTCTGTGTCTCCCTCTCTCTCTTCCCTTTCCCCACTTGCACTCTGTCTCTCTGTCTCTGTCTGTCTCTCTCTCAAAAATAAAAAACAAACATTAAAAAAAAATTTTAAATTAAAAACATTGCAAACAACTTTTAATATTAGCAAATATTCATCTAAAGCATTATTTTGCATTCCCACCAACAATGAATAAAAGTTCCCTTCGTTTTTGGTGTTATGTTGTCAGTGTTTTGGATTTTGACAGACCTATGAGAATGATCATTGTTTTAATTTACAATTCCTTAATAATACATGATGTTAGACATCCTTTCATATGCTACTTGCCATCTGTATATCTTATTTGGTGATGTGCCTGTTCAGGTCTTTGGCTCATTTTGTAATCAGGCTTTTCACTTTCTTATTGTTGAGTTTAAGAATCCTTTGATATTTTGGGTAACAGTCCTTTATCAGATGTGTCCTGCAAATATTTTCTCCTGATCTGTGGCTTGTCTTCTCATTGTCTTGACATTGTCTCACAGAGCAGAACTTTCTAATTTTAATGTCAGGTAACTTATCAATCATTTCTTTCATGGATCATGTCTTTGGTGTTAAATCTAAAAAGTCATTGCCATATCCAAGATCACCTAGATTTTGGCCTATATTATCTTCTAGGAGTTTTACAGTTTTTGCACTTTACATTTATGTCTATGATTCATTTTGATTTGATTCTTATAAAGGGTGTAAGAACTATGAAGATTTTTTTTTGCATGTGAATGCACCATTTGTTGAAAATTCTAGTTTTACTACATTGTTTGTTATTTGTTGTTTGTTTGAGAAAGAGAGCTCAGGCTCACAAGGAACGGCTGAGGAAGAGACAGAGAATCTTAAGCAGGAGCCACAGCCAGGGCAGAGCCTGATACAGGGCTCCATCTCATGTAAGATCATGATCTGACCCGAAATCAAGAGTCAGACGTTTAACCGACTGAGCCACTCAGGTGCTCCTAGCTTTACTATTTTGTATTGCCTTTGCTCCTGTGTCAAAGATCAGAAAACTGTAAACCTATTTCTGGAATCTATGTTCTGATCCATTTATCTCTCTATTCTTTCACCAAAATCACAATGTCTTGGTTGTGTACCTTTATAGTAAGTTTTGAAGTCAGTCTTCCAAATTCGTTCTTCTTCAATATTGTATTGGATATTCTGGGTCTTTTTTTTCTCCATATAAGCTTTAGATTCAGTTTTTTGATATCCATAAAATAACTTGTTGGAATTTTTATTGGAGTTGCATTGAATCTATAGACCAAGTTGGGAAGAATTGACATCATGACAATATTGAGTCCTCAAATCCATGAACATGGAATAATCCTCCATTTATTTACTTCTTTGATACCCTTTCATCAGAGTTTTGTAGTTTTCTGCATACAGATCTTGTACATATTTTGCTAGATTTATACCTAAATATGTCCTTTTTGAAGTGCTAATATAAATAATAATGTGTTTTTAATTTCAAGTTTAATTTGTTCATTGCTGGTATAGGAAAGCAACTGATTTTTTTATATTAACTTTGTATCCTGTGATCGTGTTAGAATAACCTATTAGTTCTAGGGATATTTTTTGTCAATTGTTTTGGATTTTATACATAGACAATTGTGTCATCTGCAAACAAAGACAGTTTTATTTCTTCCTTCCTGATCTGTACATCTTTTATTTTATTTTCTTGTCTTATTGCATGAACCAGGACTTCTAATGTTGAAAGACATGCTTGCCTTGTTCCTGATCTTAATGGGAAAGCTTTGTTTGGGTTTTTCATCACTAACTATGATGTACTTCTTTTTATAATATTTTTAGCAGGTGACCTAGAGTTCATAATATATATCTACAATGGCTCCAAGTGCACTTTCAAATAACACTATACTGCTTCATGAGTAGTATAAGTACCTTATAATAAGAAAATATTCCTAATTCCTGCCTTCTGTACCTTGTACCATTGCTTTCACTTATTTTGCTTATATGTAAATATATACATGTGCATACAAAATCAAAATATTATTATTATTATTTTGAACAGACTATCTGTTAGATCAATTAAGAATAAGAAAACTGTGGAAAACAATATGGAAGTTCCTCAGAAACTTAAAAATAGATCTACCATATTATTTAGCAATTCCACTTCTGGGCATATACCCAAAGGAAATAAACACAGGACACCAAAGAAATATCTGCACTTCCATATTTGTTGAAGTTTTATTCACAATAGCCAAGATATGGAAACAATCTAAGTGTCCATCAACAAATGCATGAATAAAGATGTGATAACACACACACACACACACACACACACACACACACACACACACATACACACACATATAAAACATTTTCAGCCATAAGAAAGAATATCCTGCCATTTGTAACGACATGAATGGAACTTGAGCACATTATGCTAAGTGAGATAAATCATATAAAGACTAGTACTGTACAATATCATTTACATGTGGAATCTAAAGCCAAACTCAAAAAAACAGAGAGTAAAATGGTGGTCACCAGGGGATGGGGGGTGAAAAGATAGGACAGATGTGGCTTAAGGGTATGAACTTGCAATTAGCAGTAAATAAGCCCTACAGATCTAATGTACAGTACAGTGAACATAGACAACAATATTGTATTGTAATCATCAAACTTGCTGAAAGACTAGAATTTAATTATTCCAGCCACCAAATAGAAAGGATAATTGTATGGAAATCATAGTACAACATATAAATGTATCAAATATACATTGTATACACCTTAAATTTGTAGTGTTATATGTCAAATATATTTCAATAGATAAAAGAACAAATTCAAGTAAAAAAGGAGAAAGAAAAGTTTTATTTTACCTTCATTTATTCATTCTCTGATGCTCTTCCTTTTCTTATATAGATCAAAGTTTCTGACCTATATCATTTCCCTTCTGTCTAAAAAACTTTACTTAACTTTTTTTTCAAGGCAGTTTTACTGGTAATAAATTCCCTCCATTTTTGTTTGCCTGAAAGGTCTTTATTTCTCCTTCACTTTTGAAGGATAATTTCAGAGGGTACAGAATTCTGGGTTTGTGGTTTTCTTTCAGCATTTTAACTCTTACACTCCACCTTCTTCTTGCATGCATCGTTTCTAGAGAGAAATGAGGTGTAATGCTTATCTCTGTTCCTCTATAGATAAGGCTTTTCCCCCCACTCTGACTTCTTCCAAGATTTTTTTATCTTTGATCTTCTAAAGTTTGAATATGATACACATAGGTGTAGTTGGGTTTTTGTTTTGTCTTGTCTTGTTTTGATTCTTTTTTTTTTTTTTTGACATTTATCCTGCTTGGTGTTCTCTGAACTCACTGGATATGTGGTTTGCTGTCTGACATTAATTTGAGGAAATTTTCAGTTATTATGTTTTCAAATTTGCTTATGTTTTCTCTTTCTTCTCCTTCTGTTATTCCCATTAACTGTTATTCCCCAACTAACTTTTGTAGTTTTCACCAGTTGTTAGATATTCTGTTCTGTTGTGTTTTTTTTTTTTTTTCAGTCTTTTTTCCATTTGCTTTTCAGTTATGGAAGTTTCTATTGTAATTTCTTCAAGTTCAAATATTTTTTCCTCAGCCATGTCCAGTCTACAAAGACATTCTTCAGTTCTGTTACAGTGTTTTTTGATCTCTAGCATTTCTTTTTGGTTCTTGAATTTTCCATCTCTATGTTTATATAACATTATATTAATTTTAGGTATATAACAATGACTCAACGTTTGTATATATTACAAAATGATCATCACATGTCTAGTTAACATCCATCATCATACATAGCTACAAACTTTTTTCTTACGATGAGAACTTTTAAGGTCTATTCTCTTAGCAACTTTCAAATATGCTATACAGCATTATTAACCTTAGTCACCATGTTGTACATTGTATCCCCTACGTTTTCCATTAAAGTCCTTAGCATATTAATCATTATTTTTTTAATGACTAGTCTGATAATTCTAACATTCCTGCCACATCTGATTCTGGTTCTGGTATTTGTTTATTCTGTTCATACTGTGTTTTTTGCCTGTTAGTATACCTTGCAACTTTTTGTTGAAAGTGGACACAACTTACTTTGTAAGAGTAACTGTGACAAATAGGCCTTTAGCAATGTAGTGGTAAGGTATGGGGGAAAGAGAAGCATTCTATAGTCTTATGATTAAGTCTCTTATGATTAAGTCTCAGTTATTTAGTAAGATTGTGAGCCTGGACTGTAAACTTCACCAGTGCTTCTCAGTGTTTCCTCCCTGAATAGGTGGGACAGGATGGTCCAGGCTGGGTATTTCCCTTCCCCCAAGTAGATTAAACTCTGATAAAACCCCAGGAGGGTAGGCTCTGGAAAAGAGTTTCTCCTGAGGGCAGGCCTTGTTAAGAACAGAATGCTCTATACTTCAAAATTCTTCTGTCCCTGCCAGAAGCAGGAGGGGATTTTCCTCAGATATTCACTGTGAAGACCTGGTATCTCTCCTAAAGGTCCTAGGAGTGTGTGATGCCCCAGTGAGTGAGTCCCCCTGGTGTTTTTAACTCTCAGAATTGTCCATTTTGAGCCTCCAGAAATTTATCAAATTACAGTTTTGCATTTCCTCCCCCACCATTGGTTCCCATGGAAGTTTCTGTTCATGGGTGTCTGCTTCAATAGGCTGTAATTCTCTGTATCTGGCTGTCCATCTCTCCAATTAGGGGTTGGGAGAGGCAGTGTTTTGTGGGTTTTTTTATCTCTAGCATTTCTTTTTGATTCTTAGTATTTCCATCTCTATGTTTACACTATCCATCTGTTCTTGTATGTCATCTACTGTTTTTTATAATTAACATATATCATATTAGTTTCAGGTGTACAATATAGTGTTTCAATATTTGTATATATTGCAAAATGATCAAAACAGGTCTAGTTAACATCTGTCGCCATACATAATCACAATTTTGTGTGTGTGATGAGAACTTTCAAGACCTCCTTTTAGATCTACTCTTAAATATGGTTTGCCCTCAATATGGTGACCTCACTTCTCTGATGATCTAAGAATTGTTGATTTTTCAGTTTGTTCAGCTTTTTCTTATTGTTAGGACAGAATGGTGACTTCTAAGCTCCTACATGCCAGACTGGAAACCAAAAGTGTTATATACTATGCTTTAAGCACTTTTCTTGTACCTAATAGAATTATTTTTTCTTTTCAATAAATTCAAAGATTACCTAAAGATTTCAAGATAACATAGTTGAATTTGCCCCACTCTTGTTTCCTCTTCTTGTTCCACAAGTATAATCAATTTAATTTTGCTTCTCAAGACTGATTTTAGAACTGGAGACTTAATTTGCATAGTGGGAAAACAGGTTTCACCAAGGAGTTAGAAGACTTAGTAGCCATTGACATTCAATATATCTTGACTTTCTTAATTCCCACAAAATACTTTAATGTCCCACTGATTGCCAGCTCAACTATTTTAACCAGTACCCAGCACCTACTTGGCAGATAGTGAGTTTTGCAAGATATTATGCCATTAATTGCAAGATAATATTATGTTCATGATGATAATATAAATGAGGCAGTAAAAAAGCAGTTGTGAATGATTAAATGTCAAGGACTAAGAAAATTCATTAGAATGACACTGAAGGATGGTGTAACTTTAGAAAGACATTCTTCAATTTTGGAAATAGGCAGACTGTGTATTTAATGAGCAGTGTATATTCCTGTTAAGTCCTACTGTTGGAACTGAACCAACTTTTTCCCAACAGTTCACCAGTTTTTAGATTCTGCTGAAACTCAGCTGGAGAAAGAATTTCTTTTCACAGCCTCCACTGTCTAGGGTATCACACTAAAAGAAATAAAAAGTTTCTCTTCTCTTAAAGTTTGTAAGTTTTATATTAGGACTTTCTTGCTTCCCCATTTTTCTACTCTACTGCTCACATCTCTCCTGCTACCATGTGTCCTTCAGGTCCTGGGCAGGGGAATTCTTCAGGAAAGAATTCTTCTGATCTCTCTCCTGTCCTTTTCCCCTTCAGGTCTAGATAAGAGAGGCATCCTCAAGAGCCATGGCAAAGACATGGGATAAGCAACAAATGAAGTGGTCAATATCTGTTCCTTTCAATCAGGAATGGAGTCTATCTTGGCAGAGATTCCGGCAAGAAAAATATCTCATTCATTCATCTGATCAAGTGGATTTTAAACACTTACTCCTTGTAAATCAAGGGCTGGCACAGGAGTAGAAGTGGAAGCACAAAAATAAATAAATCACCTCCCTACCTCCAGATTAGTAGAAGGGGGGGGAAACAAGAATCTGGAGAGAAATCTCTAATCACCAGGAATCCTTTTCCTGCAGCCAGGGTCCCATTGTTTGGAGGGAATGCTTTGATGAGCTACTTGGAATAGAATTGGGGATGAGGATGGCCCCTGAGGATCATCTTAAGACTGACTTCCAAAGGGATTAGGGAGAGCAAGATGGGGCAGAAGATCAGGCTAACAGAAGTGGTTTCCACTACAGAAGAGAGAGGATCCAGCAAAATTGGTGCCTGCTGGAAAGGGGAAGGGAGAAAAACACACAGGGAAATTGGCCAAGCAGAGATTCAGAAACACGATTTCCTGAGACACAGCTGGAGGTGCAGGCTTGGGTGTGTGTGACCCCTCCTCTTACTTTCTTACAAAAATATCTTTGCATGCTTTCTTTTAGGGAATCATGAACTAGGAAGAATCAGACATGGGCTGGAATAATCAAAATACAGAGAAAATTGTAAGGTTCACAACAAACAGACAAATAGAGAGGCTGTGAGAATTCAGGGAGCAAAGTAGTCACGTCCAAATGGAAGTTAAGGACAGGCTTCATAGAGGAGGTATCATTGCAGAACAGAGGATTTTGATGTTGGGGGTAAGGGAGATGCAGGCACGCAATGAATAGTGTGTAGGTGGGGAGTAGGGCAATCAACAGAGGTGCTGAGGTAGGAAAGTGCAGGACCTGTGCAAGGACCAGCTATGGAGTCAGGAAGTCTTGCTCCAGTTTGCTCAGCCCCTTCCCACAGTTTCTGTGGAAAAACATACTGGCCTATTTGCTTTGCACAGCTACTGTGGATTCTTGTGTTATTCAGAGATATCAACTAGAAGGAATGTAATTAGGAAACAGAAAGGCACAGGGTAACTTTAATCTTTCTAAAGAGCTACTCATACCTCCCCAGAGCAACAGTTCCTTTTCATTCCTCATCTACCCAGCTCCCAGAACTGATTGCTAATGCTGGCTGTTTGGTAGAGGGCAATCATGCATGCCCTTGTAGTGCTGGCCAGGTTCCATTTGTTTATGAAGACTAAGCTCATCCCTGTTTACCTCTTCTCCCACTTCACAGAGTTTTCTTCAATCTCTGCCACACACACTACTGCCTTAAGACAGGGCTGAACTTTAAGATGAACAAAACAAAGAGTTCTCACTAAATCTCCACACTCTGTGATCACTTGCAGAGATTGTTAGAGAGAGGACGTGAGGGTTTCACTAATGGCTGGCTCCCAGGTTCTTGCAGCAGCCAGAGGTGATTGCTAAATGTGCAGAGACATTGGGCATAGTGTTAAATGAGACTAGATGGAGACTTCCCTGAGCTTTGACCTTACACTTCTCCCATTTGCTGCAGTCACCTATCCCCCTTTCTATCACCTGAGCTGTACCACTCTCTGTAGTGGCACCTACTTAGTTCCAAGAAGCAACATACTTGAAAGTAAAGAACAGACCTAAAGGAACTGTGGTGGGTCCCTACTCTGTCTCTTGCTGTGTGACCTTGGGCAGCACAACCAACTTTTCTGAGCCTTCATTTGCTCATCTGCAAAGAGAAATGTGAAGTTATTGTCTCAAACCCCCCTTACAATAGGATTTCTCAACCACACCACTATTGGTATTTTGAGCCAGTCAATTCTCTGTGATGGGTAGCTGTCTTATGAATGGGATGATTTAGCAGCATCCCTGGCATCTACCCTCCAGATGCCAGTAGCATCCTTCAAGGTTTTTTTTTTTTTAATATGAAATTTATCGTCAAATTGGTTTCCATACAATGCCTAGTACTCATCCTCAATGCCCATCACCCACTTTCCCTCCCTCCTACCCCCTATCAATCCTCAGTTTATTCTCAGTTTTTAAGACTCTTATGGTTTGGCTCCCTTCCCCTCTAACTTTTTTTTTCCTTCCCCTCCCCATGGTCTTCTGTTAAGTTTCTCAGGATCCACATAAGAGTGAAAACATATGGTATCTGTCTTTCTCTGTAGGACTTATTTCACTTAGCATAACCCTCTCCAGTTCCAACCACATTGCTACAAAAGGCCATATTTCATTCTTTCTCATTGCCAAGTAGTATTCCATTGTGTATATAAACCACAATTTCTTTATCCATTCATCTGACAAAAGGCTAGTATCCAAAATCTATAAAGAACTCACCAAACTCCACACCCAAAAAAACAAATAATCCAGTGAATAAATGGGCAGAAAACATGAATAGACACTTCTCTAAAGAAGACACCCCCAAGTTTTAACAACCAAAAATGTCTCCAGACATTGCCAAATGTCCCCTGGGAGACAAAATTGTCCACTGTTGAGAACCACAGTCTTATAGCAACCTTATGAGCCAGGTAGGATAAAGGGTGAAACAATGTCCAGGTTTGGCAGGCTAGACATTTGGGATTCTGAGAGGAATGATCTGGGAGTGGTGATATCCTGCTTCAGATAGCCCAGGGATAGGATCACTTTCTAATAAAGGTAGACCCAGGAAAAAGGTGAATGTAGGAGATGACAAGTGTTTTGATTCCAATCAAGATTCTCTTTAACAGAAAGAACAAAGGTTAGTCTATTTCTGAAATACCTAAGGTCAAACTCTCTTCACTACTATGAATATTAACCTTCTTCCAAAGACTGTTAGTTACGTCTGACCAAAGAAATAGAATATTAAGCAGACTTTGGCCCTGTTTCTTGTAAAATAATCACTGGAGCACAAAGAAGAAAAAAGAGGGTCTTGCCTTGAATGATATGCCTTTTATATGCCATTGAGGGATTATTATTTCTACATAATACCATTTGGTATGTTAAAGTATAATTTTCAAAAAGGTAAAATCTTGAGTTTCAAATAAATGTAAAATAAACATATGTCAAAGACTGTATTTAACTCATTAAGACAGAACTAATAAGATGTTAAAACCATATCAAATAAGAATCTGAGGAAAAGGGTATTTTAGGCAACTTAATAAAAGAGCATTAGGATATTAAATATCCGGTACCCAATCGCAATGGTCAGGGCTTTTCCCTTACAACCAAGCGATTCTCCTACCCCAGTTGGGTGTCCTATAATTCAATACAATTCTCACACTATATACCCAGAGATAGAATTAGATCCCACAAGTTAAGGGCTCAGTCCCACAAGACTGACCACCTACCTTCATCTGAAGGTCTCAGGTCCAGGCAGTCACCTATGCTTCCAAACCACCAACTATGATCCAACCCAGGGAAGAGGGTCATTGGATTGGAGGTTCCAATCCAACCTCTTCCAGCTGGAACCTCCAATGACACTCTTCCTTGGGTGGATTAATTTGCTAGAGTGGCTCACAGAACTCAGAGAAACATTTTACTTACTAGATTACTAGTTTATCAAAAGGACGTAACTGAGGAATGGCCACATGGAAGAGATGTATAGGGCAAGGTATGGGGAGAGGATGAAGAGCTTCCATGCTCTCTCTAACCATACCACTCCCCCCAAATCTCCATGTGTTCACCAACCCAGAAGTTCTCTGAACCCTATCTTTATGGAGGCTTCATTATGTAGGCATGATTGATTAAATCATAGGCCATTGAACTCAATCTCCAGCCCCTCTTCCCTGGAGGTAGGGTGGAGGAGGGGGTAGGGAAACAGGATTGAAAGCTCCAATCCTCTAATCACATGACTGGCCTCACTGGCAACCAGCCCTATCCTTAGATGCTTTCTACATCATCTCATTAACAGAACGGAAGACACCTTTAGGGCTCTCATCCCTTAGGAAATCCAAAGAGTTTTTAGGAGCTCTATGCCATAAATGGGGATGAAGACTAAATATATATTTCTTATTGTAAATCACATTATTACAGATATGTTTGCTAGGTTAGATACAAAATTAGCTAGTGCCCTCACGGCCATGAATCATAACCTTTGTGGTTATCTTTTCCACTGGTTAGAAAGTATTTGCATCTCAACCAGACCAAAATCTACAAGTTCACCTCCACCCCTTCAGAGCTGTAGTCATAGAAAATCTATCAAAGGTGCCAGCCCAGCACTGCAGTGAAAGAGTATCCAGCAATCTCTTTGACCTATTTCCAAGTTTGGGCTCATTTTTCTAATAGCTGAATGAATGAATGCTGCCCTTCTAGCCCCCAAATTACAGTAATAAATCACCTCTGCCCCTGCCCTCTAGAATTAAAATCTTGGAGAGCAGGAGACACATGAAAGTTAATCATAATCACGCTGCAAGAGAAATAAATGTAAACTATCCCATCTGGAATTTTACAGTGGTAGGAATTTACACTAGCACAACTCTTTTGGAAAACAAAATGTAATACTTAATAGAGGGCAGGGCCCTGACCTTCATCTTATAAAGTGTGGAGTCAAACACAAGTCACTCAAAATTGATGCATCAAGAAATCTAGAGATATAATCATATAAAGGTAATCAAATATAAGAACTAAAAGTAATAATATGAAGATCAAACATTGAAGGGAAGAGAAAGGTAGTTAAAATGTCATTTTTTCATTTTTCACATATGGGTATCAGTAGCTGCCTAAAATGCATAGATCATGAAATTGAGTATATTACCTTATATTTCGGAGGTGGCCATCAGTAACCAAAATAGAAACATGGTTTAAAGAGGTTGTCTGCAGGGTGGACTGTGGAAAGAAGTAGAGATGCCCAGTGATGGCAAAGCATGCAAGCAGCATGTTCACAACTTCCTACACGAGTCTAGGAAGGCCTTGGGACACAGGCCACATTGAAATAAGGCTTGGTGACTAATGGGAGAGTGCTAGTTCGTCAACTAGACAGCTAGAAAACCATTTGAGACAGAAGGAACAGCATGTGCAGCAGCCCAGAATTAAGAAAAAGCAGGGCACGTTTATAGGATCAAGATGTTCAAGGCTAGGAGATGGAGCTAGGCAGACATGGGCTGGACCACACAGACACAATAACTAAAGACACAATACAATTGCTATTGTTTATCTCATTTTGCAGGAGTGGACATAATGTCAGGGAAGTGAGACAACAGAATGCCCAGTCTCATGGAGGCCAGAGCCTAAGCATCTCACATATTCATTCCTACTTCTCAGGACTTACTCTTTGCTAAATGGGACCAAAAGATGAACAAAATACAGTCCTTCCTTTTCAGACACTTACATTCTAATAAAAAAGATAATTTGTGGGGCGCCTGGGTGGCGCAGTCGGTTAGGCGTCCGACTTCAGCCAGGTCACGATCTCGCGCTCCGTGAGTTCGAGCCCCGCGTCGGGCTCTGGGCTGATGGCTCAGAGCCTGGAGCCTGTTTCCGATTCTGTGTCTCCCTCTCTCTCTGCCCCTCCCCCGTTCATGCTCTGTCTCTCTCTGTCCCAAAAATAAATAAACGTTGAAAAAAAATTAAAAAAAAAAACATAATTTGTAATGGGATATTTAATTGTAATTCTGGACAATATAAAAACCTCCACAATGCAGTTCATAATGAGGAGCACAGCAAGGCAGCATGTGTCTGGGTGACTGGACATGAGGTGGGAGTGATGCAGGACACCTGGATGCAGGGACGGCTTCCTCAAAGAGGAAGGCCTTACAAGATAGTCAAACGTGGCTGAGTATAGACAGCACCAGGTCTTCCAGGCTAGAGGCTTGGCATGAGCCTCTCCAATTTCTTCCTCCTATTTTCAGATGTGGATTTTCTAACCGCGTACAGTGGGCCAAGTTTTAACCAAGTCTTCTTCCCCCTCTGCCCTAACTTCCTTGAAAGTCTTCTCTGAATGATATCTACCCCCAAGGACAACTAGTTTCTGAGCTTTTAGCACATCTTGTGAGTCTCTGTGACAGAAGGAAAACCTTTGAGAGAGAGATTCTTGAGATGAGTTTGGAAGAATGTATGCCTTGCCAAATTCTCCTGCCACAAGACAAGGAAATTTTTTAAAGTAAATAAACAAATGGAAACCTTCCTGGGCTAAAGAAGTGTAGATATTTTGTCCAGTTAAAATAGAAGAGCTTTAGGATGAGTTAGTGTGAGTCCCTGAGAATGAGCCAGATCTCTTCTCCTTCCTCAGATCAAAACTGTGGTGAAAAGGGGGAACATAGAAATCCCAAAGAAGTTTAGAACACCTAAGACCATAACAGACATGAGCCACTTCCAGAGGGCAGGTGCCAGTACCTACAAGCCCCACACAGAAACTTCTCTGTGAAGCTAACTGTGCAAGTGTGAAGGGATGTCTAGGCATCTGTACCTGAGGGTCCCATTGCTGAAGCCTGTACCCAGAGCAGGCCCCAGAAGGGACACAAAAGTGGCAAGCCAGTCAGGGAACCCAGAGAGAACACAGGGCACATGAACCCAACAAACTGAGGCCACTACAGGAGATATCAGGCCATGAGTACCAGAATATCCAGTCCCATCTCAGATGTGACAGGTGCCACACAGTCCCTCCACACCTCACTCAGCCTCACTAACCCCAACCTGTACCATATCTAAGCCCCTCATGGTGATTCCCTGAGGAGAGGCAGAATTCCAAACTTACTGATGGATCAAAACAAAGAGGGTTCAAAATTTAAGATTCCCTGAGTAGGTACAATTAAATTTTAAGTGGAAATGTGAGGATTGAAAACTAATTCTAGTTATAGAGAAAGAAGTTCTATTTTTTGCATACCCAACTTCTCAGCCTATAAAATCCTCACCTGTTAGACTGGAAAGTCTCTTGAATTGCGGCTTCACAACTCAGCCTCAACCCTGGGGTGGCAATCAGAAGCATATTGGGATCTCCTGTGGGCTTTTAAAAGATGGACCAATGCCAGAGCCCACCACAGAGCAATTAAGTCAGAATTGCTGAGAATGTGGCTCAGAGAATCTGTATATTTTAAAAAGCACCGCCCCCCCCCAGTTGATTCTAATGCACAACCAAAACTGAAAAACAGTTTCACAGCCCAAATCTAAAACCAGAGCTCAATGAAGTCCATAAACCAAACAGGCCACACTGGAGGCCAAGCGCCTTGTGCTCACTACTTGTGGTATTTATACTCCATCTTCAGGGAATCTCCAAGACACATGGTGGCTCTGGAGTTGCTGCTTTTCTATTTTATTTCCTTCATTTCTCAGATCCCTTCCCAGGTGCACTGGTAATTACTGCAGGGCTGCTGACAGACCTCTTCCTCCACACCAGTGCCTCTCTCATGGAATGTTTCCAATCTATGCCCCTTCCTGACCCCTGAATTTATTGTATATTGATTGCATAGGATTCATTACTTTCTATTGACTGCTCATACCACTCATATTATGTAGAAATGCTAATTCCTTAGTAACTTATATCATATGTGGATCGTCCAAGGCAAAAAACTTTCTTCTTCTCCCTTTTATAGATTCTGTGCATTTCCTTTTGGGGAAAATCAAGATCCACATGAAATCCCAAAAATGAATGTGTCAAATAATTTTGATTTGCAGCTAGGCTGACAATTCAGCCTTGGCTTTCCTCATTGAAGTACCTTTTGGAATGGTAATTATTGAAGAGAAATGGGTCATTTAGGGAGATGAGACAGGCAGTGGGGTGCTGCCACCAGGGGAGGCAGCATCAGGCAGGTTTTAGGGAGCTCTTCACAACTTCTCAAGGTCTGGCCCAAGTCTACCACTAAGACCAGCCCTCTAGCCAGGCTTTCATTCCAGCCTCACCAGCCCAGTTTTCTCTGTGCCAGAAATCAGAAAGGGAGTGAATCTAGAGAAGTTTCCTCTACCCTATAAAAAGATTTCTCCACCTGTGCCCTCTTGCCTGGAATTAAATTCCACAGACTAAGCCTAAAAACACCTTTCTTTTTAAATGGTAACAAATACAGAATTGTGGTTTGAAGTGCAAGCTTTAAAAAAAAGGGCCTTAAAGTTATTCTGGGTTCAAATTGCTGCTCCTATGTGAGTTTGAACAATTTCTTTATCTTTTGGCCTCAGTCTCCTCCACTACAAATCAAGGCTGATACATAAATAGAAAATGCCCTGCTTTGCTTTATCATTCACTAATGTGAATGCATTAGAAAATGTCCTGCAGCGAAATCAACCACATGAAAAAATTTGGAAAAGTAACAAATACTTGGAGACTAAAGAACATCCCACTAAAGAACAAATGGACTAACCAAGAAGTTAAAGAGGAAATGTAAAAGTTCATGAAAACCAATGAAAATGATAACACAGAATACAGAACACAGAAATGGACCCACAAACGTGTGGCCAACTAATCTTGGACAAAGCAGGAAAGAATATACAATTGAATAAAGACAGTCTCTTCAGCAAGTAGTGCTGGGAAAACTGAACAGTGACATGCAAAAGAATGAACCTGGACCACTTTCTCACACCATACACAAAAATAAATTCAAAATGGATGAAAGACCTCAATGTAAGACAGGAAGCCATCAAATCCTCGAGGAGGAAGCAGGCAGAAACCTCTTTGATCTTGGCCACAGCAACTTCTTACTCAACACATCTCTGGAGGCAAGGGAAACAAAACCAAAAATGAACCATTGGGACCTCATCAAAATAAAAACTTCTGCACAGCGAAGGAAACAATCAGCAAAACTAAAAGACAACCGATAGAATGGGAGAAGATATTTGCAAGCGACATATCAGATAAAGGGTTAGTATCCAAAATCTATAAAGAACTTATCAAACTCAACACCCCCCAAAAAATAATAATCCAGTGAAGAAATGGGCAAAAGACAAAAATAAACACTTCCCCAAAGAAGACATCCAGATGGCCAACAGACACATGAAAAAATGCTCAATATCACTCATCATCAAGGAAATACAAATCAAAACCACAATGAGATACCACCTCACACTTTTCAGAATGGCTAACATTAACAACTCAGGGAACAACAGATGTTAGCGAGGATGCAGAGAAAGATGATGTCTTTGGCACTGCTGGTGGGAATGCAAGCTGGTGCAGCCACTCTGGAAAACAGTATGGAGGTTCCTGAAAAAGTTAAAAATAGAACTACCCTATGATCCAGCAATTGCGCTACTAGGTATTTGTCCAAGGGATACAGGTATGCTGTTTCAAAGGGGCAAATGCACCCCAATGTTTATAGCAGCACTACCAACAATAGCCAAAGTATGGAAAGAGCCCAAATGTACATCAATGGATGAATGGATTAATGGATAAGATATGGCATATATATATACAATGGAATATTACTCAGCAATCAAAATGAATGAAATCCTGCCATTTGCAACTACTTGGATGGAACTAGAGAGTATTTTGCTAAGTGAAATCAGTCAGTCAGAGAAAGACAAATATCATATGACTTCACTCAAATATCATATCACTTCACTTCATATAAGGACTTTAAGACACAGAACAGATGAACATAAGGGAAGGGAAACAAAAATAATGTAAAAACAGGGCGGGGGACAAAAATATAAGAGACTCTTCAATATGGAGAACAAAAAGAGGGTTACTGGAGAGGTTGTGAGAGGGGGGATGGATTAAATGGGTAAGAGGCATTAAGGAATCTACTCCTGAAATCTTTGTTGCACTATATGCTAACTAACTTGGATGTAAATTTTAAAAATAAAATTGAAAAAAAAATTGAAAAAAAAGAATTTTCACTTGAAAAAAAAAAAGAAAGAAAGAAAATGTCTGCAGCTTGCCCAATGCATAGCAAGCCTGAACTCTGTTCTCACCAGCTTAAGTTGTTCAAGATGAAGGAGTTCAAGACATACCCTCTCAAACTATGCCACTTTGGTATAATGAGTATTTTTAACTGACAACACTTGAAAAACAGTAAATGCAGAGAGGGTTTCTCTGAATGCTCTTTTTCTGTCTAAAGACAGACCTTGCAGAAGGACCTCAATTGTCTTTAATTTCCTCCCCCGGAGTTTTATTCACCAGGGAGGATTGACTCTTGTTACATAAAAATGATACCAGAAGTTGACACCAAAAAGACAAACTCTATCACAAACTGTCATACATCCCATCTATTATGCTAAGGACCCATCTATCTTTCCTAAAAATCAACCACCCCCCTGAATGGCCTGCATTCCCCTCCCCCTTCTGCAATTAACATGGCATATGAGCTCTCAAAATTCACTGATTTTTTTAGGAATTCACCTTTTTTTTCCTGATGCTGCCATGCACATAATACTAAAAATTAGTAGATTCGTAAAACTTTTCTCCTATTAATTTCCCTATTGTCTGTTTCATAGACCCAGCTATAGAACCCAGAAGGTTTGAGAGAAACTTTTTCCTCCCCTACAAGGACCATGATTTTGAGCGCTCAAGAGTGCCAGATACTGTACTGGGTATCTGAAGTTTCCTTCCTGTTCGATAAACATGGGTTTTCTTTAAACTAGTTGTGTTTAGACCCGTGGACTTACTCAGTCCTACTGGAGTACGGGCTTTCAATCCTTAATCAATATAAGTACCATGAACCATATGCCTCCTTTCCTAGCATTTCAAAACCCTGGCTTTAGTGAATTACTTCATTGGTGAGTATTCCCTTCTTATCTCCCAGAGTTCATAAATCAGCTTTATTTTTTATTTTTTAAGTTTTTAAATTCCAGTTACTTAACACACATTATATTATTATTTCAGATATGCATTATAGTGATTCAACACTTACATATACAACACTTGCTCATCACAACAAATGCACTCCTTAATCCCCATCACCTGTTTCACCCATCCCCCCACCCACCTCCCCTCTGGTAGCCATCAGTTTGTTCTCTACAGTTAAGAGTTTGCTTCTTGGGTTCTCTCTCTCTCTCTCTCTCTCTCTCTCTCTCTCTCTCTCTCTCCTCCCTTTGCTAGTTTGTTTTGTTTCTTAGATTCCATATATGAGTGAAATCATATGATATTTGTCTTTAACCTGACTTCTTTTGCTTAGCATCTAGTTCCATCCACATCATTGCAAATGGCATGATTTCATTCTTTTTATGGCTGATTAATATTCCATTGCATATGTACATACTATTTCTTCTTTATCCATTCATCAGTCAATGGAAAGTTGGCCTCTTTATTTCCATAATTTGGCTATTGTAGATAATGTTGCTATAAACATCAGGAAGCATGTATAACTTTGAATTAGGTTTTTTTTGTATTTTGGGGGTAAATAGTAGTGCAATTCATGGATCATAGGGTAGTTCTATTTTTAACTTTATGAAGAATCTCCATACTGTTTTCCACAGTTGCTATACCAGTTTCCATTCCCATCAACAGTGCACAATTGTTCCCCTTTCTCTGCATCTTCACCAACACCTGTTGTTTCTTGTGTTGATTTTAGCCATTCTGGGAGGTGTGAGGTGACATCTCATTATAGTTTTGATTTGCATTTCCCTAATGATCAGTGATGTTGAGCATCTTTTCATGTGTCTGTTGGCCATCTGTATGTCTTTGGAAAAAATGTATATTTGTGTCTTCTGCCCATTTTTAATTGGATTATTTGGGGAGTTTTTTGGGTGTTGAGTTGTCTACATTGTTTATATATTTTGGATACCAACCCCTTAACAGATATGTCATTTGCAAATATCTTCTCCCATTCTGTAGGTTGCCTTTTAATTTTGTTGATTGTTTCCTTTGCTGTGCAGAAGATTTTTATTTTGATGAAGTCCTAATAGTTTATTTTTGCTTTTGTTTGTCTTGCCTCAGGATACATATCTAGAAAGAAGCTGCTACAGGTGTGTTCTCCACTAGGATTTTGATGGTTTCAAGTCTCCCATTTGTCTTTCATCAATTTTGAGTTTATTGTTGTGTGTGGTGTAAGAAAGCAGTCCAGTTTCATTCTTCTGCATGTTGCTGTCCAGTTTTCCCAATGCCATTTGTTAAAGAGACAGTCTTTTCCCATTGGATATTCATTCCTGCTTTGTCAAAGATTAATTGACCATATAGTCATGGGTTCATTTCTGAGTCTTCTATTCTGTTCCATTTATCTATGTGTCTGTTTTTGTGCTGGCACCACATTGTTTTGATCATTACACCTTTGTAATATAACTTGAAGTCTGGAGTTGTGATGCCTCTAGCTTTGTTTTTCTTTTTCAAGGTTGTTTTGGCTATTCAAGGTCTTTTGTTGTTCCATACAAATTTTAGGATTGCTTGTTTTAGCTCTGTGAACAATGCTAGTGATATTTTGATAGAGATTGCATTAAATGTGTAGATTGCTTTGGGTAGTATGGACATTATAACATTACTCGTTTTTCCAATCCATGAGGTTGGAATGTTTTTCCATTTTTTTTGTGTTATCTCCAATTACTTTCATCAGTGTTTTATAGTTTTCAGAGAACAAGTGTTTCACCTCTTTAGTCAGGTTTATTCCTAGGTATCTTATGGTTTTTAGTGCAACTGTAAATGGGATTGATTTCTTAATTTCTCTTTCTGCTGCTTCATTCTTGGTATATAGAAATGTAACAGATTTCTGTATATTTACTGATTTGTTTATCAGTTCTAGCAGTTTTTTGGTGGAGTCCTTTGGGTTTTTTTTTTAAGGTTTATTTATTTATTTTGAGAAAGGGGAGGGATGGGGGAGAGAGAGAGAAAGAGATAGAATTCAAAGCAAGCTGCAGGACTTGATCCCATGAACCGTGAGATCATGACCCGAGCCAAAATCAAGAGTCAGACGTTTAGCCAACTGAGCCACCCAGGCTCCCCTTTGAGTTTTCTATATAGAGTATCATCTCATCTGCAAATAGGGAAAGTTTTACTTCTTGATTGCTGGTTTGGATGCCTTTTATGTCTTTTTGTTATCTGATTGCTGTGGTCAGGACTTCCAATACTATGTTGAATATGGTGGTGAGAGTGGGCATCCTTATCTTGTTCCTGACCTTAGGGGGAAAGCTTTCAGTATTTTCCCATTAAGGATGATTTTAGCTGTGGGTGTTTCATATATGGTCTTTAGTATGTTGAGGCATGTTCCCTCTGAACATGGTGGTTTTTGTTGGTGGTGGTTTTTATCATGAATGGCTATTGTACTTTATCAAATGTTTTTTCTGCATCTATTGAAATTATCATATGGTTCTTATCCTTTCTTTTATTGTGAGTTATCACACTGATTGATAGAGGATATTGAACCATACTTGCAATCCCAGAATCAATCCTACTTGATCACGGTGAATGATTTTTTTAAATATATCATTGGATTTAGTTTGCTAGTACTTTGTTGAGAATTTTTGCATCTATGTTCATCAGGGACATTGACCTGTAGTTCTCTTTTTTAGTGGAGTCTTTATCTGGTTTTGGTATTACTGCCTCATAGAATGAATTTGGAAGTTTTCCTTCCTTTTCTATTTTTTGGAATAGTTGAGAATATGTATTAACTCCTCCTCAAGTATTTGGTAGAATTCCCCTGGGAAGCCATTTGGCCCTGGATTTTTTATTGTTGGGAGGTTTTTGATTACTGAATGAATTTCTCTGCTAGCCATCAGTCTGTTCAAGGTTTTTATTTCTTCCTGTTTCAGTTTTGGCACTTTATATGTTTTTAAAAATCTATCCATTTCTTCTAGGTTGTCCAATTGGTTGGCATATAGTTTTTCATAATATTCTCTTATAATTGTTTGTATTTCTGTGGTGTTGGCTGTTATTGCTCCTCTCTGAACTGTGATTTTGTTTATTTGAGTCCTAACTCTTTTCATTTGATAAGTCTGACAAGAGATTTATCAGTTTTATTAATATTTTCAAAAAACCATCTCATTGTTTCATTGATCTGTTCTACTGGGTTTTGGGGGTGGGGGTTGTTTGTTTTTAGTTTATATATCCTTTATTTCTGCTATATTTCCTTCCTTCTGTTGATGTTAGGCTTCATTTGTTTTTCTTTTCTAGCTCCTTGAGGCATAAAGTTAGCCTGTTTATTTGAGATTTTTCTTGCTTCTGTATTGCTTTATACTTCCCTCTTATGAGCACTTCTGCTGCATCCCAAAGGTTTTGGATGTCATGTTTTTATTTTCATTTGTTTCCATGTATTTTTTTTTAATTTCTTCTTTGATTTCCTGGTTGACTCATTCATTGTTTAGTAGCATGTTGTTTAACCTCCGTGTATTTGTGGTCTTTTCAATATTTTTCTTGTGGTTGACTTCTAGTTTCACAGAGTTGTGGTCTGAAAATGTGAATGGCATGACCTCAGTATTTTTGTACTTGTTGAGTCTGATTTGTGACCTAATATGTGATCTATTCTGGACAATGTTCCATGTGTACTTGAAAAGCTTTCTACTGTTTGAGGATGGAATATCCTGAATATATATGTTAAGTCCATCTGGTCTAGTGTGTAATTCAAAGCCATTGTTTCTTGCTGCTTTTCTGTTTAGATAATCTGCCCATTCATGTAAGTGGGGTGTTAAAGTCCCCTACTATTATTATCCTATAATCAATTACTTATTTTTTGTCTGTTATTGATTGTTTTATATACTTAGGTGTTTTCATGCTTGGTGCATAAATATTTATAATTGTTATATCTTCTTGTTGGATTTTCCCTTTTTTGATTATATAGTGCCCTTATTTGTCTCTTTTTATAGTCTTTGTCTTAAAGTCTAGTTTGTCCAATACTATTCCTGCTTTCTTTTGACATCCATTCGAATGATAAATGTTTCTCGACCCCCTCAGTTTCAACCTTCAAATGACTTTAGGTCTAAAATGAGTCTCTAACTCTTAAAATCTGAGAATAAACTGAGGTTTGTTGGGGGGTGGCAGGGAGGGGAAAGTGGGTGATGGGCATTGAGAAGGACACCTGTTGGGATGAGCACTGGGTGTTGTATGGAAACCAATTTGACAATAAACTTCATATATTGGAAAAAAAATAAAAATAAAAAAATAAAATAAAATAAAATAATAAAAATAAAAAAATAAAATGAGTCTCTTGAAAGCAGTGTATAGATAGGTCTTGTGTTTTATCCATTCTGACACCTTAGGTCTTTTAATTGGAGAACTTAGTCCACTACATAATTATTGATAGATATGTATTTAGTGCCATCTTATTACTTGTTTTGTCATTGTTTCTGGAGATTTTCTCTGTTCTTATATTGTCTTTGTCACTTTTGGTCTTTCCTTCCCACTCAAAGAGTCCCCTTTAATGTTTCTTGCAGGGCTGCTTTAGTGCTCATGAACTCCTTTTGTTTTTGTTTGTCTGAAAAACTCTATACCTCTCCTTCTATTCAGAATGATAACCTTGCTGAATAGAGTATTCTTGGCTGTAGATTTTTCCCATTTAGCACTTTGAATGTATCATGCCATTCCCTTCTGGCTTGAGAACTTTCCTCTGAGAAATCTCCAGCTAGCTTTGTGTTTTCCATTTTAAGTTAAAGACCTCTTTTGTCTTGCTGCTTTGAAGATTTTTTCTTTTTTTTTTCTTTTTTTAATATATGAAATGTATTGTCAAATTGGTTTCCATACAACACCCAGTGCTCATCCCAAAAGATGCCCTCTTCAATACCCATCACCTACCCTCTCCTCCCTCCCACCCTCCATCAACCCTCAGTTTGTTCTCAGTTTTTAAGAGTCTCCTATGCTTTGACTCTCTCCCACTCTAACCTCTTTTTTTTCTTCCCCTCCCCCATGGGTTTCTGTTAAGTTTCTCAAGATCCACATAAGAGTGAAAACATATGGTATCTGTCTTTCTCTGTATGGCTTATTTCACTTAGCATCACACTCTCCAGTTCCATCCACGTTGCTACAAAGGGCCATATTTCGTTCTTTCTCATTGCCACGTAGTACACCATTGTATATATAAACCACAATTTCTTTATCCATTCATCAGTTGATGGACATTTAGGCTCTTTCCATAATTTAGCTATTGTTGAGAGTGCTGCTATAAACATTGGGGTACAAGTGCCCCTATGCATCAGTACTCCTGTATCCCTTGGGGAAATTCCTAGCAGTGCTACTGCTGGGTCATAGGGTAGGTCTATTTTTAATTTTCTGAGGAACCTCCACACTGCTTTCCAGAGTGGCTGCACCAGTTTGCATTCCCACCAACAGTGCAAGAGGATTCCCATTTCTCCACATCCTCGCCAGCATCTAGGTCTCCTGATTTGTTCATTTTGGCCACTCTGACTGGCGTGAGGTGATATCTGAGTGTGGTTTTCATTTGTATTTCCCTGATAAGGAGCGACGTTGAGCATCTTTTCATGTGCCTATTGGCCATCCGGATGTCTTCTTTAGAGAAGTGTCTATTCATGTTTTCTGCCCATTTCTTCACTGGGTTATTTGTTTTTCGGGTGTGCAGTTTGGTGAGCTCTTTAGAGATTTTGGATACTAGCCCTTTGTCCGATATGTCATTTGCAAATATCTTTTCCCATTCCGTTGGCTGTCTTTTAGTTTTGTTGATTGTCTCCTTTGCAGTGCAGAAGTTTTTTATCTTCATGAGGTCCCAATAGTTCATTTTTGCTTTTAATTCACCGGTCTTTGGAGATGTGTCAAGTAAGAAATTGCCGTGGCTGAGGTCAGAGAGGTTTTTTCCTGTTTTCTCCTCTAGGGTTTTGATGGTTTCCTGTCTCACATTCCTGTCTCACATCCTTTATCTATTTTGAGTTTATTTTTGTGAATGGTGTGAGAAAGTGGTCTAGTTTCAACCTTCTGCATGTTGCTATCCAGTTCTCCCAGCACCATTTGTTAAAGAGACTGTCTTTTTTCCATTGGATGTTCTTTCCTGCTTTGTCAAAGATGAGTTGGCCATACGTTTGTGGGTCTAGTTCTGGGGTTTCTATTCTATTCCAGTGGTCTATGTGTCTGTTTTTGTGCCAACACCATGCTGTCTTGATGATGACAACTTTGTAGTAGAGGCTAAAGTCTGGGATTGTGATGCCTCCTGCTTTGGTCTTCTTCTTCAAAATTACTTTGGCTATTCGGGGCCTTTTGTGGTTCCATATGAATTTTAGGATTGCTTGTTCTAGTTTCGAGAAGAATGCTGGTGCAATTTTGATTGGGATTGCATTGAATGTGTAGATAGCTTTGGGTAGTATTGACATTTTGACAATATTTATTCTGCCAATCCATGAACAGGGAATGTCTTTCCATTTCTTTCTATTTTCTTCAATTTCCTTCATAAGCTTTCTATACTTTTCAGCATACAGATCTTTTACATCTTTGGTTAGATTTATTCCTAGGTATTTTATGCTTCTTGGTGCAATTGTGAATAGGATCAGTTTCTTTATTTGTCTTTGTGTTGCTTCATTGTTAGTGTATAAGAATGCAACTGATTTCTGTACATTGATTTTGTATCCTGCAACTTTGCTAAATTCCTGTATCACTTAGAGCAGACTTTTGGTGGAGTCTGTCGGATTTTCCATGTATAATATCATGTCATCTGCAAAAAGTGAAAGCTTGACTTCATCTTTGCCAATTTTGATGCCTTTGATTTCCTTTTGTTGTCTGATTGCTGATGCTAGAACTTCCAGCACTATGTTAAACAAGAGCGGTGAGAGTGGGCATCCCTGTCGTGTTCCTGATCTCAGGGAAAAAGCTCTCAGTTTTTCCCCATTGAGGATGATGTTAGCTGTGGGCTTTTCATAAATGGCTTTTATGATGTGTAAGTATGTTCCTTCTATCCCGACTTTCTCAAGGGTTTTTATTAAGAAAGGGTGCTGGATTTTGTCAAAGGCCTTTTCTGCATCGATTTACAGGATCATATGGTTCTTCTCTCTTTTTTTTTTATTAATGTGATGTATCACGTTGACTGATTTGTGAATGTTGAACCAGCCCTGCATCCCAGGAATGAATCCCACTTGATCATGGTGAATAATTCTTTTTATATGCTGTTGAATTTGATTTGCTAGTATCTTATTGAGAATTTTTGCATCCATATTCATCAGGGATACTGGCCTGTAGGTTGCTTTTTTTTCTGGGTTTCTGTCTGGTTTGGGAATCAAAGTTATACTGGCTTCATAGAATGAGTCTGGAAGTTTTCCTTCCCTTTTTATTTCTTGGAATAGCTTGAGAAGGATAGGTATTATCTCTGCTTTAAACGTCTGGTAGAACTCCCCTGGGAAGCTATCTGGTCCTGGACTCTTATTTGTTGGGGGATTTTTGATGACTGATTCAATTTCTTCACTGGTTATGCATCTGTTCAAGCTTTCTATTTCCTCCTGATTGAGTTTTGGAAGAGTGTGGGTGTTTAGGAATTTGTCCATTTCTTCCAGGTTGTCCAGTTGGTGGCATATAATTTTTCATAGTATTCCCTGATAATTGCTTGTATCTCTGAGGGATTGGTTGTAATAATTCCATTTTCATTCATGATTTTATCTATTTGGGTCATCTCCCTTTTCTTTTTGAGAAGACTGGCTGGAGGTTTATCAATTTTGTTTATTTTTTCAAAAAACCAACTCTTGGTTTCATTGATCTGCTCTACCGTTTTTTTTAGATTCTATATTGTTTATTTCTGCTCTGATCTTTATTATTTCTCTTCTTCTGCTGGGTTTAGGCTGTCTTTGCTGTTCTGCTTCTATTTCCTTTAGGTGCTGTTAGATTTCATATTTGGGATTTTTCTTGTTTCTTGAGATAGGCCTGGATTGCAATGAATTTTCCTCTCAGGACTGCCTTCGCTACATCCCAAAGCGTTTGGATTCTTGTATTTTCATTTTCGTTTGTTTCCATATATTTTTAAATTTCTTCTCTAATTGCCTGTTTGACCCACTCATTCGTTAGTAGGGTGTTCTTTAACCTCCATGCTTTTGGAGGTTTTCCCGACTTTTTCCTGTGGTTGATTTCAAGCTTCATAGCATTGTGGTCTGAAAGTATGCATGGTATAATTTCAATTCTTGTAAACTTATGAAGGGCTGTTTTGTGACCCAGTATGTGATTTATCTTGGAGAATGTTCCATGTGCACTCGAGAAGAAAGTATATTCTGTTGCTTTGGGATGCAGAGTTCTAAATATATCTGTCAAGTCCATCTGATCCAATGTATCATTCAGTGCTCTTGTTTCTTTTTTGACCGTGTGTCTAGATGATCTATCCATTGTTGTAAGTGGGGTATTAAAATCCCCTGCAATTACCACATTCTTATCAATAAGGTTGCTTATGTTTATGAGTAATTGTTTTATATAATTGGGAGCTCCCGTATTTGGTGCATAGACATTTATAATTGTTAGCTCTTCCTGATGGATAGACCCTGTAATTATTTTATAATGCCCTTCTTCATCTCTTGTTACAACTTTTAATTTAAAGTCTAGTGTCTGATATAAGTATGGCTACTACAGCTTTCTTTTGACTTCCAGTAGCATGATAAATAGTTCTCCTTCCCCTCACTCTCAATCTAAAGGTGTCCTCAGATCTAAAATGAGTCTCTTGTAGACAGCAAATAGATGGCTCTTGTTTTTTTATCCCTTCTTATACCCTATGTCTTTTGGTTGGAGCATTTAGTCCATTTACATTCAGTGTTATTATAGAAAGATATGGGTTTAGAATCACTGTGATGTCTGTAGGTTTCATGCTTGTAGCGCTGTCTCAGGTACTTTGTCTCACAAGATACCCCTTAGGATCTCTTGTAGGGCTGGTTTAGTGGTGAATTCCTTCAGTTTTTGTTTGGGAAGACCTTTATCTCTCCTTCTATTCTAAATGACAGACTTGCTCGATAAAGGATTCTTGGCTGCATATTTTTTCTGTTCATCACATTGAAGATCTCCTGCCATTCTTGTCTGGCCTGCCAAGTTTCAGTAGAGAGATCAATCACGAGTCATATAGGTCTCCCTTTATATGTTAGAGCACATTTATCTCTAGCTGCCTTCAGAATTTTCTCTTTATCCTTGTATTTTGCCAGTTTCACTATGATATGTCGTGCAGATTGATTCAAGTTACATCTGAAGGGAGTTCTCTGTGCCTCTTGGATTTCAATGCTTTTTCCTTCCCCAGATCAGGGAAGTTCTCAGCTATTATTTCTTCAAGTACCCCTTCAGCACCTTTCCCTCTCTCTTCCTCCTCTGGAATACCAATTATGCATAGATTATTTCTCTTTAGTGCATCACTTAGTTCTCTAATTTTCCCCTCATACTCCTGGATTTTTTTATCTCTCTTTTTCTCAGCTTCTTCTTTTTCCATAATTTTATCTTCTAGTTCACCTATTCTTTCCTCTGCCTCTTCAATCCGAGCTGTGGTCATCTCCATTTTATTTTGCAGTTCATTGATAGCATTTTTTAGCTCCTCCTGGCTGTTCCTTAGTCCCTTGATCTCTGTAGCAAGAGATTCTCTGCTGTGCATTACACTGTTTTCAAGCCCAGCGATTAATTTTATGACTATTATTCTAAATTCAGTTTCTGTTATATTGTTTAGATCGTTTTTGATCAGTTCGTTAGCTGTTGTTATTTCCTGGAGGTTTTTTTGAGGGGAATACTTCCGTTTCGTCATTTTGGATAGTCCCGGAGTGGTGCAGAACTGCAGGGCACTTACCCTGTGCTGTCTTGAATAACTTGCGTTGGTGGGCGGGGCTGCAGTCAGACCTGATGTCTGCCCCCAGCCCACCACTGAAGCCACAGTCAGACTGGTGTGTACCTTCTCTTCCCCTCTCCTAGGGCCGGGATTCACTGTGGGGTGGCCTGGCCCATCTGGGCTGCTTGCACATTGCCAGGCTTGTGGTGCTGGGGATCTGGCATATTAGCTGGGGTGGATCAGCAAAGTGCACAGGGGTAGGAGGGGCAGGCTTAGCTCGCTTTTCCTTCAGAAGTCCACTTCGGGAAGGACTCTGCAGCACCAGGAGGGAGTCAGACCTGCCGCCAGAGGGTTGGATCCGCAGAAGCACAGTGTTGGGTGTTTGCACAGTGCAAGCAATTTCCCTCACAGGAACTGGTTCCCTTTGGGATTTTGGCTGGTAGATGGGCAAGGGAGATGGCGCTGGCAAGCGCCTTTGTTCCCCTCCAAGCTGTGCTCTGTTGTCCGGGGCTGAACTCTCCCTCCCATTTTCCTCCAGCCCTCCTGCTCGCTGAGCAGAGCTGTTAACTTATAACCTTCCAGATGTTAAGTCCCGCTTGCTGTCAGAACACATTCCGTCCAGCCCCTCCACTTTTGCAAGCCAGACTCCAGGGCTCTGCTTGGCCATCGGGCTGCCCCTCCACCCCGGCTCCCTCCCGCCAGTCCGTGTAGCGTGCACCACCTCTCCACCCTTCCTACCCTCTTCTGTGGGCCTCTTGTCTATGCTTGGCTCCAGGGAATCCATTCTGCTAGTCTTTTGGTGGTTTTCTGGGTTATTTAGGCAGGTGTGGGTGGAATCTAAGTGATCAGCAGGACACGGTGAGCCCAGCGTCCTCCTACGCTGCCATCTTCCTCAAGATTTTTTCTTTATCACTATTTTGCAAGTTTAATTACAGTATGCCTTGGGTGTCAGCCTGCTTTGCTGATTTTGATGGGAGTTCTCTGTGCCTTCTGGATGTCTATGTCCTTCCCCAGATTAGGGAGGTTTTCAGCTATTATTTCTTCAAATAAATTTTCTGCCTCCCTTTCTCTCTCTTCTCTTGGGACTCCTATGATATGAATGTTATTATGTTTGATGGACTCATTGAATTCCCTAAGTCTATTCTCTCTGCCATTCCAGAGCTGACCCTCTTCTCCTTGCTTTTTCCCTAGTTACCAGTCTGGACTCTTTACTTCATGGGAGGTTATTTTAGAAAAATAATTCTATTTTCTCTCTTTTATTCAGCTTGATTACTTTCCTTTACTCTGTGTTCTAAGTTGCTAATTCGTTTGTCTGCTTCTAGCCTGCTGTTCATCGTATCAAGCCTGTTTCCAATTTCATTTATTGCCTTCTCATTTCTGATTGATTCTTTTTTAACTTTTTTATTTCTGTGATAAGGGTCTAACTGATGTCTTCTATTCTTTTATCAAGCTCAGCAAGTATCCTTATGATTATTGCTTTAAATTCTCCATAAGGCATGCTACTTATATCTGTTTTGCTTAGATTTCTGGCCATGGACATATCTTGTTCTTTAATTTGGGATAAATTCCTCTGTCTTGGCATTTTTTCTAAGTGTCTGCCTTCTGTGTGCTAGAAAAGCCAGTTATGTCATGGAAGTAATGGCCTTATGAAGAAGAGGTCATGCAGTGTCCAGGGCATGGTGAATAAGAGGGAATTTGGATGCAGAGAAACACCTGAGTTGTGTGGGCACAGAGGGCAGACCTTTGAGGACACAGTGAGAAGGTGGCCACCTGGACTTCTTGGAGCTGCTCATGATGGCTAAAGACACATAAGAGGCAGGTGATGCCAATGGACACGCCCTGTTAGCTCTTCCAGGAGGAGAATTAACAACTCTCAGTCCCCCAATGGGAAGGGTGAAGGATTCAGCTTTATTTTTTAAATTTCCAATGGTCTTTATTTTCATCTTTGACAATAATGGCAGTACTTTTGCACAGGGGGTTGAATGGATTAAATGAAATAATGTGCATGAAGCCCTAAGCACAGTGCCCCAAACAGGTAGGTCTTCTATAAGTGTTAGCTATAAGCCTGAAACATTGTAGGATCTCCAAAAATATGTATTGAATAAATGAAAGTACTTTTTTTGCACTTCACATGCATTATCTCATTTGAGTCTCAATTTAAAAAGTAATAATATAAACAGATTTTAAAGATAGGAAAATGGGTTCAGAAGTCAAAAGGGCTTGCCCAAGATCACACACGTATCAGGTGCTGATCCAGGGTTCAAACCTGCATCTTCAGGCTCCACTTAACTTTGGAGGTAAACCCAAGAATCAGTGAAAGGGTGGGGAAGTGAAACATGAAAGGGAGAAACCAATAAGTAGGTAACAGTGAGCTGATCACCACTATGGTGAAGGGGACCCTAGGAAGAACTCCATGGGACACAATTTGGAATTATCCTACTAAAGACAAAGGAATCTGGGGAATTCATTCTCCCTCATTTTGAACCCCTAAACGCCTAAGGGTTGCTTTGCTAAGATCTCAGCCCTTCTGCTTCCCTTCCCATGGGCTGAACCCCATACACCATAGGATATGGGTATCTGGCCAGAGAAAGTGCTCAGAGATTCAAGGGTTCATGGTAGGTATGTATGGAAACTGTTCACCAACCATGCATATGTCTTCCTTCATGGCCAGGGGATATAGGTAGGGAATTGGCATTATCTGATAAAATGTGAGCTCCTGAGGACAGGGCCTATATCCACCTAATCTAGCACAAGGGTGGTCATTAGCCCTAGATGTATGTTTGAATGGATTGATAGAAAGAACTTAGTAGAAAACTGGATATGCAGAGATATCTGGGATTGAAGGAAGTTTAAAATGGAGACTCAAGGCCCAGACAGACAAAATTCACTGTCTTTATAATTTTGAGACAATTTGCCACACAGAGAGAGAGAGACCCTCCAAAGGTGAAGGGGAAACCAAGCCTCAACACAGAGCAAAACTCCATGTTGTTGCCACCTCCAAGACCATATTTTGATTAGGATTCTTTCATGGCATTGCTTGCATAAATCATATTAAATACATTCTTTGCTAAATGGCTGCTGTGTGCCAGGATGGCCAGCTGTGCCAAGACAGCTGCTAAATTATAATGGTCTTAAATCAATTGCAGATACCTAAATGCAGCTCTGAAGTCCCCCAGCCACACCTCTTCTTTCCTCCTTCCACTAGCCTCATTTTAATACTGCATTTTATTTATTTTTAAAAAAATTTTAATGTTTATTTTTGAGAGACATATCATGAGTGGTAGAGGGGCAGAGAGAGAGGGGGAGACACAGAATCTGAATCAGGTTCCAGGCTCTGAGCTGTCAGCAGAGAGCCCAACACAGGGCTCAAACCCACGAACCGTGAGATCATGACCTGGGTCGAAGTTGGACACTTAACTGACTGAGCCACCCAGCTGCCCCTATCCTGCTTTTTAAAACCAGTTTTGAGGGTGGGGGATGTTTGGACTTCAGAGCTCAGGGACACAGAGCAGGGCTGTACATTTGGGGTCAGCCACACACTCAAAACAAGTTGGATCCTGGCCTGGGAAAGATGACAGGAAAATGAGCTAAAGGATTCTCTTGTGTGGGGTGTGGAATGTCACAGCAGCACAGGCCCTGGGAGTGGAGGGAGGGACCCAGACCTGTAGATTTCCATTTTTTTTCTCACCTCAGGGCCCTGAGCTCAAACACAACCTTAAGCAAAACATAAACAAATGCACCAACATGCTGAAATGGAAAAGTGATTGTGTTTGTTTTCAAGAAAAGCTGCCAGCCAGCTTCTCAAGCTAATGAAAGAAAGTCTTTCTGTTTGAGAAGTCGCTTAAGTGGCCCCTTCAAGGGGAGGTAAGATGAGGCCCTGAGGAAAGTGTAACAGGATATTTGGCCCACTGTCTCCAGGGAAAAGGAGGTAGGGAGATGGAGGGCAAACTCACAAAGGGGCAAAGGGAGGAAAAGCATTAAGACTGACCTTGCATTTAGAGTTCTGACAGGATGAGGACCCTTGGGATAATTAAGATGTCCCTTCCTGAGCCTATGGGTGACAAAAGGCCTCTGGGTTCCAGAAAATAACTTCCCATGAAGTAAAGAGTCCAGACTGGTAACTATGGAAAAAGCAAGGAGAAGAGGGTCAGCTCTGGAATGGCAGGCAATGGAGGGCCATCTGCTTACTGTTTGCTCTCTAAGGGAAATAAGCAGTGACTAGGCAAGACTCTCATCTTCCTGGCCCTTGGACTCCAAAGCCAAGGCATCAGGGTAAGGGTGTCAGGGAGCCCTGAGTTTCCTGCTAGGCAATCAGAAAAGTTGGTGAAAGGGCTGCACCTGTATCTCAGGCTGGTGGGTATGCTAAACAGATGCAAGGTAAGTTGTTCCAGCAGAAGCAGACTTTGCCAAGGTTAAAGTTAATGGTGGACAACCTTGTTCTAAAGGTCAGGCAATGGCCACTCCCTGGCTCTGACCATGTCACTGTCATAGCCCCTGAAAGTACACTTTGTAGAAAAGACTCTTCCTCTGGAGAAAAGCTGGAGAGCCTCCCCTATCCCAAGGTAGAATGCTTAATAGCTCCAATTCTTCCCCCTTGTTGTGTCCAACTTTGCAATTTAATCTGCTATTCACAGAAAGTAATTACCCACCCAGCCTCAGTCATGTGATTTATTTTGGCTAATGAGATATTGGCAAACACGACCTACGTGAAAGCACTTGCAAAGTAGGGCTCTCTTTCTGGGCTCTGGTGTCCCTGTGAGAAGGGTAAGCACAGGCTAGCCTGCTGGTGCCAGGAGAAGGAACAGAGACACATGGAGCATAGATGCCCAGGCTAGAGAAAAGTGCCAGAAGTATGAATTACAGTAATAAATGCCTTTTTTTAGTCACTGACTTGTGTGGTGCTTCATTATGTAGAATTTCTGTTGCGATAGTTGATATGGAAATTCGAGAAAGAATAGGCAGACCAGTCAGCTCTCCTCAGAGAAGCTGCCACCTCTTTCCCAGTCTGAAATAATGAGCTATTCTCCCAGCAGTTGACAACCACTTCCAAGGCAAAAACATCAGAAGGGCATCTCCTGGGCTCCACCCTTACCTCCACTTCTCTCATTTCTTCCCCTCTTCCTCTACAAGGAGCCCAAGCCCCACCAGGATCCCATTGGGAATGTGCACATGCACACACACACACACACACACACACACACACACACTCACACAGTACACTTCTGTCCTTAAAGTCCCTGGCATCCCAAGGACTAGGCTGAAAACACAGCTTCTTCCTCAAGGACATTGCAGTGGAAGAAAATAGAAAAGATCCTAAGAGTTTGATTTCCTTGATTATGGGTATGTTAGTTGTTCTCCTGAAGGCAGAGCTGAGGCAAGGACTTGGGTATGGTAGGTTTCTTTAGGATTATATTCCAGGAAGCTGGAGTGAGGGAGGAGAGGGAGGCAGAAAGGGAGAGAAACAGCTGGCAATGGTATTGGACTGGTTACCACTGTGGGCAACCAAGGCTTACCCTGCTGGGGACTCTCTGGGAAGCTGTAGGGTGTGCACTTCAGAATTGTCTCTCCAAAGAATGAAAGGCTGGGCATTTATCCAGGCACTTCTTCCCCACTGAGGACTGGTGTCCCTGGACTATTAACAACCTCGTCCTTACCCCCTGCAATCCCACCCTGCACTGCCTTCAAGGGTTGAGTAAGTGAAAAGTTTAGAGAAAGCTCTGAGGCAGAGCAGCTGAAGCACTAGATGAGAGGCAAGAAGGTTGTAGCCTATAGCCAAAAGCAGAGGGAGGGCAAGGAGACAGTGTGGGACCAACTTGGTCTGTTACACAGAAGCTCTATGATCCAGGTAGGTTAGCTCTGCACATTGATCTCACTGGATCCTCATAAACCTGAAAGGAGGGCAGGGTCGTGAACGTCATCTTACACCCAAAGCCCGCAAGTTGGTAGAGACATCAGGATCCAAACTCCAGTTTGTTATGTTCCAAATCCATTGATCTTACCCTAGTCCTGGAGTAGCTTCCCCATTAGCTAATTAATTCATTTAACAAATATTTGTTATGGTCCATGCACCACTGGTAGGAGGTGGGGAGGGTTGCCAGGTACAGTTGCTCAGTTTGTGCACTGTGCAAGAACACTGTATCTAAGAGAACACCAGTCACATCATAAATAGCATATGGTATATTTGCTATAACTTTCTAGCAGATGGTAATAATGTACCTTGTTCTAACAAATTAGTGTACTAAAATAATTTTCCTATAGATATATCAATCATCCTTACAAAGGGTACTTTGCACCCTTTGGGCTCTGGCAGCAGGTACAGGGAGTACCATGAAAGGTAAAACAGACAATGCCCCCCACCCTCATGGATCTTATAGATTAGCCAGAGAGACAGATGTCAAATAAATAAACACATCACAATTTGTATTCATGCATATATTTATAAATGCTGTAAGTGGAAAAACATATTGACAGACCTTGTTCAGAAAGGCTTTCCCTGAGGGCAGAGGAGCCAAGATGGTGGAAAAGCATGGAAGATTTTTTTGCAGCTAGCATCCATGAAATACAGTCAGATCAACACTAAACCATCCTATACACCTAGAAAACTGATTTGAGGATTAGCACAACAATCTGCACAACCTGAACCACAGAACTCGGCAGGTATGGGGCACATCCAGGTGAACTGGGAGACAGAGAAGCTGCAAGGCAGACTGTTTTTGCTTGTGGAGAGAGAACAGAGACCAGTGTGGGGGGAGTAATATGGGAAAAGCACCCCTCCCCCAAAAAGAAGAGTAGCTGGAGAGAAAGTGGAAAAGTGGAAACAGCTGCAGAGACTGAAAAAAAAGGGAGAAAGAGAAAGGACAGGGTTTAAATTCCATTAAGACTCTATAAACAGAGGGAGTGCACAGTCTGAAACTCCACAGCTCGATAACTGGCGGTGCTCTGGTGAGAAGGGCAAATCCCCAAGAGCAGAATGAAGTCCAGAGAGTTCTCAGTCCACATGGGGAGAGGCGGTTCCACTGCTGGGAGGACATTTTGTAGAGTCCATGTGGCCACCCCAGCAGACCCCAGAGAATGACCACATTCGCTGGTGCTGGAACAAGGTCATTAAGGTTGAAGCCTGGTTCCAGATATGTGTTGTGATTTTCCATAATTCCTGAAACGCTTCTGCTACATGATTGTGTGAACTTTTTCTGGGGTGGGCTGGCACCCAGCCACAGTCTCTGGGCATCGGCAGTAGCACACAGTCCCTCAGAAGTGAAGGGTCAGAAAACACAGCTGCATCTGAGATAAAACTCAGGAGGGAGGTGTCACCTGACAACCTGATGGCTTGGTCACAGACAGTGTAGACTCAGGGAGTAGACAGAAGCCAGATACAGAGGACAGGTGCGTGATTGTTGACTGAGAAGAACAGAGTTCCAATACTGGAGACTGGGTAGCTGGGTGACACCATTTTCACCCCTCTCATGCACGTGAATACACACCTACAAGCGCCACAACAATCCACCCCTGTAAGCTAAGCAGCACCATCTAGTGGAGAATGGAGCCGTTACACTAAGCCCTGCCCAACTGGGCCAAACTCGCTCTTCAAGAACACCACAAGTCTCTCTACCTGCTTATTTTATGGACTATAAAGTGCTTCATAGTTTGACTTTTAGGGGAACACAATGTAATTTCAACCGTATTTCAGTCTGTTTGCTGGTCCATCTATTCAATTTCTTTTTTATTTTTCTTTTTTGTTTCTTTTCTTGAATACAGAAAGAGAAAAAATTTATTTTTATTTCCTGTTTTTACTAAAACTATTTTTCTTTAATTTTTTCTACTATATTTTTTACTTCTTTGTAAATTCTTCAAATTCTATTTTACTTCCACCATTTCATTTTATTCTATTTCATTGTATTCATTTTTTCAAATTTTAAAACGTTTTCCTCCCCCCCCCCCTTTTTTCTCTAATCTATCAAGCCTCTTGCAACACACAGACCAAAACACACCTAGGATCCAGCATCATTTATTTGATATTTGTGTGTGTGTGTATGTGTGTGTTGTTTTTAATTTTTTAATTTTAATTTTTTTACCTTATTAATTCCTTTTCTTCCTTCAAAATGATGAAATGAAGGAATTCACCCCAAAAGAACAGAGCAGAGGAAATGACATCCAGGAACTTAATCAACACATATACAAGCAAGATGTCTGAACCAGAATTTAGAATCACGATAATAAGAATACTACCTGGGGTTGAAAATAGATTAGAATCCCTTTCTGTGGAGATAAAAGAAGCAAAAGCTAGTCAGGATGAAATAAAAAATATTAACTGAGCTGCAATCTCGAATGGATGCCATCGCAGCAAGGATGGATGAGGCAGAGCAGTGAATCAGCGATATAGAGGACAAACTTATGGAGAATAATGAAGCAGAAAAAAAGAGGGAGACTAAGGCAAAGAGCACAATTTAAGAATTAGAGACATCAGTGACTCATTAAAAAGGAACGCCAGAATCATAGGGGTCCCAGAAGATGAAGTGAGAGAAAAGGAGACAGAAGGGTAATTTGAGCAAATCATAGCAAAAAACTTTACTAACCTGGGGAAAGACACAGACATCAAATCCAGGAAGCACAGAGGACTCCCATTAGGTTCAACAAAAACCGGCCATCAACAAGGCATATCATAGTCAAATTCACAAAATACTCAGGCAAGGAAAGAATCATGAAAGCAGCAAGGGGGGAAAAAGTCCTTAACCTACAAGGGAAGACAGATCAGGTTTGCAGAAAACCTAGCCACAGAAACTTGGCAGGCGAGAAAGGAGTGGCAGGATATATATATTCAATGTGCTGAATTGGAAAAATATCCAGCCAAGAATTCTTTATCCAGCAAGGTTGTCATTCAAAATAGAAGAAGAGATTAAAAAAAGTTTCCCAAACAAAAATTAAAGGAGTTTATGACCACTAAACAACCCCTGCAAGAAATTTTAAGGGGGACTCTCTATGGGGAGAAAAGAAGGGGGAAAAAAAGACCAAAAGCAACAAAGACAAGAAAGGACCAGAGAACACCACCAGAAACTCCAACTCTACAAGAAACATAATGGCAATAAACTCATATCTTTCAGTACTCACTCTAAAGGTCAATGGACTAAATACAACAATCAAAAGACATAGGGTAATAGAATGGATAAGAAAACAAGATCCATCTATATGCTGTTTACAAGAGACCCACTTTAGACCTAAAGACACCTTCAGATTGAAAGTAAGGGGATGGAGAACCACTTATCATGCCAACAAAAGAGAGCTGGAGTAGCCATACTTATATCAGACAATCCAGACTTTAAAATAAAGACTGCAAGACATGAAAAAGATATTATATCATATTTAAAGGGTCTATCCACCAAGAAGACCTAACAATTGCAAACATTTATGCTCCAAATGTGATAGCAGCCAAATATATAAATCAATTAATCACAAATATAAAGAAACTCATCAATAGTAATACCATAATAGTAGGAGACTTCAACACCCCACTCACAGCAATGGACAGATCATCTAATCAAAAAATCAACAAGGAAACAATGGCTTTCAATGAAACACCAGACCTGATGGACTTAACAGATATATTGAGAACATTTCATCCTAAAGCAGCGGGATACATATTCTTCTCCAGTGCACATGGAACGTTCTCCAGAACAGATCACATACTGGGACACAAATCAGCCCTCAACAAGTACAAAAGGTTCGAGATCATAACATTCATATTTTCAGACCACAACGCTATGAAACTTGAAATCAACCACAAGAAAAAATATGGAAAGGTAACAAATACTTGGAGACTAAAGGACATCCTAACAAAGAATGAATGGGCTAATCAAGAAGTTAAAGAGGAAATTAAAAAGTACATGGAAGTTAATGAAAATGATAACACGACAGCCCAAAACCTCTGGGACACAGCAAAGACAGGCATAAGAAGGAAGTATATAGCAATCCAGGCCTTCCTAAAGCAGGAAAAAATGTCTCAGATACACAACCTAACCTTACACCTTAAAGAGCTGGAAAAAGAACAGTAAATAAAACCCCAAAACAACAGAATACAGTAAATAATAAAGATTAGAGCAGAAATCAATGCTATTGAAACCAAAAATAAAAAAACAAACAAACAAAAAACAGTAGAACAGATCAATGAAACCAGAAGCTGGTTCTGTGAAAGAATTAACAAAATTGATAAACCACAAGCCAGTTTAATCAAAAAGAAAAAGGAAAGGACCCAAATAAATAAAATAACAAAAGAAAGGGGAGAGATCACAACCAATATAGCAAAAATACAAACAATAATAAGAGAATATTATGAGCATTTATATGCCAATAAAATGGGATATCTGGAAGAAATGGAAAAATTCCTAGAAACATATACATTACCAAAACTGAAACAGAATGAAATAGAACATTTGAACAGATCCATAACCAATAAAGAAATTGAATTAGTAATAAAAAAAAAATCTCCCAAAAAAACAAGAGTCCAGGGCCACATGGCTTTCCAGGGGAATTCTACCAAACATTCAAGGAAGAGTTAACACCTATTCTCTTGAAGTTGTTCCAAAAAATAGAAATGGAAGGAAAATTTCCAAACTCTATGAAGCCCACATTACCTTAATTCCAAAACCTGACAAAGACCCCACTAAAAAAGAGAACCATAGACCAGTTTCCCTGATGAGCATGGATGTGAAAATCCTCAACAACATATTAGCCAACTGGATCCAACAATACATTTTAAAAAATTTATTCACCATGACCAAGTGGGATTTATACCTGGGATGCAGGGCTGGTTCAATATCTACAAAACAATCAATGTGATTCATCACATCAATAAAAGAAAGGACAAGAACCACAGGATCCTCTCAATAGATGCAGAAAAAGCATTTGACAAAATGCAACATCCTTTCTTGATAAAAACCCTCAAGAAAATAGGGATAGAAAGAACATACCTCAAGATCATAAAAGCCATATATGAAAGACCCAATGCTAATATCACCCTCAATGGGGAAAAACTGAGAGCTTTCCCGCTAAGGTCAGGAAGACGACAGGGATGTCCATTCTCACCACTGTTATACAACATAGTATTGGAAGTCTTAGCCTCTGCAATCAGACAACACAAAGAAATAAAAGGCACCCAAATCTGCAAGGAGGAGGTCAAACTTTCACTCTTCGCAGATGACATGATATTCTATATGGAAAACCCAAAAGATTCCACGAAAAAACTGCTAGAATTGATCCATGAATTCAGCAAAGTTGCAGGATATAAAATCAATGCACAGAAATCGGTTGCATTCCTGTACACCAATAATGAAGCAATGGAAAGGGAAATCAAGGAATCAATCACATTTACAATTGCACCAAAAACCATAAAATACCTAGGAATAAATCTAACGAAAGAGGTGAAAATCTATACACTGAAAACTATAGAAAGCTTATGAAGGCAATTGAAGAAGACACAAAAAAAAAAAAAACGGAAAAAGATTCCATGTTCCTGGATAAGAAGAAAAAATATTCTTAAAATGTTGATACTATCCAAAGCAATCTACATATTCAATGCAATACCTATCAAAATAACACCATCATTCTTCACACATCTGGAACAAACAATCCTAAAATTTGTATGGAACCAGAAAAGACCCCGCATAGCCAAAGCAATCTTGAAAAAAAAACAAAACAAAACAAAACAAAAAAAAAACAAAGCAGGAAGCATCAGAATCCCAGACTTCAAGATGTATTACAAAGCTTTAATCATCAAGACAGTTTGGTACTGGCACAAAAAACAGACACATATATCAATGGAACAGAATAGAAAATCCAGACATGGACCAACAAACGTATAGCCAACTAATCTTTGACAAAGCAGGAAAGAATATCCAATGGAATAGGGGCGCCTGGGTGGCTCAGTCGGTTCCGTGTCCGACTTCAGCTCAAGTCATGATCTCACAGTCCGTGGGTTCGAGCCCCACATCAGGTTCTGTGCTGACAGCTCAGAGTCTGGAGCCTGCTTTGGATTCTGTGTCTCTCTCTCTGCTCCACCCCTGCTCTCTCTCTCTCTCTCTCTCTCTCAAAAATAAATAAACATTAAATATTTTTTTAAAAAAGAATATCCAATGGAATAAAGTCTTTTCAGCAAGTGGTGCTGGGAAAACTGGACAGAGACATACAGAAGAATGAACCTGGACCACTTTTTTACACCATACACAAAAATAAACTCAAAATGGATGAAAGACCTCAATGTAAGACAGGAAGCCATCAAAATCCTTGAGGAGAAAGCAGGCAAAAACCTCTTTGATCTTGGCTGCAGCAACTTCTTACTCAACACATCTCCAGAGGCAAGGGAAACCAAAGCAAAAATGAACTATTGGGACCTCAACAAAATAAAAAGCTTCTGCACAGTGAAGGAAACAATCAACAAAACTAAAAGGCAACCGATGAAATGAGAGAAGATATTTACAAACGACATACCAGATAAAGGGTTAGTATCCAAAATCTGTAAAGAACTTATCAAACTCAACACCTAAACAACAAATAATCCAGTGAAGAAATGGGCAAAAGACATGAATAGACATTTCTCCAAAGAAGACATCCAAATGGTAGGGGCGCCTGGGTGGCTCAGCTGGTTGAGCGTCCGACTTCAGCTCAGGTCATGATCTCACGGTTCGTGAGTTTGAGCCCCGCGTCGGGCTCTTTGCTGATGGCTCAGAGCCTGGAGCCTGCTTCGGATTCTGTCTCCCTCTCTCTCTGCCCCTCCCCCACTTGTGCTCTGTCTCTCAAAAATAAATAAATGTAAAAAAATTTTACAAAAAAAAATAAATTTAAAGAAGACATCCAGATGGCCAACCGACGCATGAAAAAATGCTCAATATCACTCATCATCAAGGAAATACAAATCAAAACCACAATGAGATACCACCTCACACCTTTCAGAATGGCTAACATTAACAACTCAGGCAACAACAGATGTTAGTGAGGATGAGGAGAAAGAGGATCTCTTTTGCACTGCTGGTGGGAATGCAAACTGGTGCAGCCACTCTGGAAAACAGTACGGAGGTTCCTGAAGAAGTTAAAAAGAGAACTACCCTATGATCCAGCAATTGCGCTACTAGGTATTTATCCAAGGGATACAGGTATGCTGTTTCAAAGGAGCACATGCACCCCCATGTTTATAGCAGCACTATCAACAATAGTCAAAGTATAGAAAGAGCCCAAATGTCCATCGATGGATGAATGGATGAATGGATAATATGTGGCATATATATATATACAATGGAATATTACTCGGCAATCAAAAAGAATGAAATCTTGCCAATTGAAACTACTTGGATGGAACTAGAGGGTATTATGCTAAACGAAATCAGTCAGTCAGAGAAAGACAAATATCATATGACTTCACTCAAATAAGGACTGTAAGAGAGAACAGATGAACATAAGGGAAGGGAAACAAAAATAATATAAAAACAGAGAGGGGGACAAAACGTAAGAGACTCTTCAATATGGAGAACAAACAGAGTGTTACTGGGGAGGTTGTGGGAGGGGGGATGGGATAAATGGGTAAGGGGCATTAAGGAATCTACTCCTTAAATCTTTGTTGCACTATATGCTGACTAACTTGGATATAAATTAAAAAAAAAAAATAAAATTGAAAAGAAAAGAAAGACAGTCTTGCCAACTGTGGTGTCAGCTTTCCAGAACATGCTGAAGGCTGTAAAACCATTGAATCACAACATGGTGAGAAACTCAACCAGGGAGACCACATCCTCAGGTGATAAATCTACTTCCAACCCTAGATTTTTTGGGGGGCTTTGTTTTTAACATTTATTTAATTTTGAGAGACAGTGAAAGTGTGTGAGCAGGGGAGGGGCAGGGAGAGAGGGAGACGCAAAATCCAAAGCAGCCTCCAGGCTCTGAGCTGTCAGCACAGAGCTGGACACACGGCTCGAACCCAAAACCATGAGATCATGACCTGAGCTGCAGTCGGACACTTAAGTTACTGAGCCACCCAGGCACCCCTGGATTTTTTGTTTTTTGAGAACACTGTATTCAGAGTTGAGTCTGGAAAACTCCCCTTGCAATACTGAGATGTACTGCATGCCCAAATAACACCAGTAGCAGAGCACCAGGTACATACCATTCCTCAATCACTAGTGGCCAGTTCCATGACAGGCCTTACATTTCTCAAGCTCAGAACCAATGAGAGAAGGGAGGTTTGGGAGGCTGAGTAATTTTCTAGGATTACACAGTGAGCTAGGGTTCAAGGTGAAATGTCCACTTCGTAGGCTCTGTCCAGCAGGTAAACTCTTAGGTAAGCACTGTGTCCCCTCCTGCCTCTCCCAAATTCAGACATACTGAACTCCTCCTGCTTCATATTGAAGGTCCTGTCTCATTCTTCTCTTTATTCCATCCTAAATCCTTCCTATTATCCTTGATGGTGGCTTTTTCACCTCATCACATGCATGTAATGATGGCCTCCCCTTCTCTCATAATTTGCCCCCCTCTCTTCAGTGCAAAGGTCTCTACTAAGAAATCTTCCCTGATCTTATGGGATTGGACTGTCAATTTAGCTCCACATGTGACTGTGTGTACATGCATATACATCTGAAGTAACATGCCCCTTTTTCATGAAATCAAACTCAAAGAAGTCACACAAATGCAAACCCAGTGAGGATCACAAAGAAACCTCCATGAAATCAGAAAATGCAATGCTTACTTAGATGGAATATTCCTAAGACATTAGGACCTTAGGCCTGATTTCCACTCTCCTACCTTATGGATGTTTGAGACATCAATCCTAATGAGATAAGTGTAGGACACTATCATTATGGAACATAGAATCTCCTTGAGGCTTTGAGACCAAATAGCAGCTGACAAAGTCAGCAGCTAATACTAATTATTGCAGAGAACAGCAGTAACAGACAAAGCAACTGTGATACTCATAAAGACATATTCCTTATGAATATTCAAGGCCTTCTTTTAAGAAGAATTAGGCACATGGTGCCTGATTGAATAAAAAGGCAATCAGTGTTTTCAGCAGATCAGAATGTACAAATATGGCAGCTGATATTGACATTGAGGGCACATGGCAGAAAACAGCATGGCAAAACCTTTCCTAGGAAGACTAGGAAGCTCCAAAAGAGCACTTGGATTTGGAAATTGGTTGGACTCATCTAGGTGAAATTTCCCAGTTTGACAAGAGTAAAGACTCTATAGCCAGATGGCCTGAGTTTGAATCCTGCCCCACCACTGACAAACTATGTGACATTTAGCAATCACTCAACTTCTCTATGGTTTTTTTTTTTATCTCTTAAAAGGGGAATAATCATCATGTGTGTCTCAAGATCTTTATGAGGATTAAATAAGGTAATATAAAATGTGCTTACATAGTCACAGAACATAGGAAACATTCTATACATAATTTATGCCCATTGTTTCATTTCATTCTTACAAGGACACTATGAGGTTGATATTGTTATCAGTCTCCCAGTTTCCTCATCTCCAGAGTAGGATGAGAAGTAAACTACAAGTATTAGAGCTGGGATTTCAACCTAGATCACACCACATCTGTTCCTGGAGCTAATGGTTGCCAAGCCTCATTAAATTGGCAGATTTTTGGCTTGTTCCCTAAGTCAACCCTCCACCATTGTGTGTGTGTATGTATGTGCATGTGCATGTGTGTGCTCATGCATGCATGCACTTGTTTGCATGTGCTATTGACTTCACTTCCTTCAACAAACGTTAACTGGACATCTACTATTTGCCAGCACTGTTCTAGGTACTTAGAATCTACCAGTGAAAAAAACATGAATAAAGAACCCTACCTTTATGGTGCTTACATTCTAGCAGCGAAATAATCAATAAATATAATAAATTAATATTAGATGACAAATACAGGGTTGGGGATTGCCAATGAGACTTCTCTTCACCAATTGCCACTTCCCTAAAAGAGTCCCCACAATATGTGGCAACACCAAGCAGTCATTTTCATGTCTGTCCATAACAAGGTAGGGAGTATCAACCAAAGTGACTGAAGGTGACAGCAGACGGTGTGTGAGGGAGGCAGCTTGATGATGTGGCAGGAGCCAGCAGGCCTGAGTTTAAGCATTGCCTCTGCCAAAACTCCTTTCCATTGCCCTCATTTCTAAAGTCGCTGCCGGCTCTGACACTACACCACCATCACTCTCCTGTAACTGTCACGGCATCTGAGTGTTTTCTGTGTGCCAGATGTCAAACTGAATGCTAGACCCTTAGACTCTAACTCAGTGTAGAAGATGCAATCCCACTGTCTTATTTGATCTGGACATCAAGCAACAAGTCTATTTTCAGAAATTAACATTCACGGGACTTGCTATTCAAATTGAATGGAGTAAACCCTGCAGGATAAACATCCATGTCCATGGCCCTGGAGCAACCTGATGCCTCTTGAGAAAGTATGGTCACATAGCTGTGTCTCCACTGTCCTCAGTGCCTTCAGCATGGTGTGCCCAGGAAGTACTCCACAGTGCTGCACATACAAAGCCCTGTGCACTCCACTAGGCCAGCATGTAAGGGACTTTTCAAAGCCAGTTTTAGCAATAAGCATCATGGCATTGTGTGCATTTCATACAGTATCAGGGTCTGTAAACACCTTCATGTGCACCCAATGTGTGCCCACTGGTAGACTTGGAGAGGCACAGCTGTGACTGCTTCCCCTTTATGAAACAATGCCAACAATGGTGTGCATGGGGACACCACTCCCCAAAACCTTGACCTTACACACATGCATGTGTACAGTCGCTCACACTTGCATATACATGTGGCACACATCTTCTTTGATGTGTGAACCTGGATGCCCTACTACCTCCTACCATCAATGAAATCTAGTCCTCACTACTAAGAGTTGTGGAATCTCAGTATGCTGTGAAACGTGGGGAAATGTGTAGAAATTGAATATTATTGTGGTGTGTAATTTAGAATGATCTTATGATTCATTAAGCCTTCAAAACTTAAAGAGATGTTTATTTTCAACCCCATGTAAAAATTAAGCAGTTAACACACCCTTCAACCACCCTTTTTCATGAGCAGGATGGCACAGCTAATCAGTGCACTTAGCTTTCACCTCTGGGGTGAATTAAATCCATCTTCAGTCATAATAGACTTAAGCTTAACGGCTTCAATTCAGTCACTTCGGAGACGGGCCTGCACACACAAGGAGGCCTCCATGAGGTGGCAGGGAGGTTTCCACAGGAAGGAATTAGGGTGCGGGGATGAAGGGGCCCTCTGGGGCTGGCACCAAGCCCTCAAGTGGCCTTGACCTAGACAGGACAACAACTGTTAGGGCTTATAGGGGCACTGACTGGGCTCTCCACCATGTCATCCTTACATTAATGCCCTTCTTTTGAGCTAGAGGTCTCTTCAAAAACCCAGCACTCCTGTAGCTTCCTCAATTTTCCTCTTCTTGCTTCCTAGACTGGCAGCCACTGAAGATTTGGCTTATTTGTCTAGTTTGTAGTGTCTTGGTCACCCTTGAGGGAAGGCATTTCTGGACAACACAGATGCCATCCCTGGGTGGGCAGCTGGGAGGTCCACATGGATAAGCTTCCCTGTTGCAGCGCAGTCAAGCACTGCTTTAAAAGAAGGAGGCGTTATCCAATTTTCATGATGAAAACGCAGTTTCCGGTGACTATGGCTGCCTCTTAACCCACATCAGTACATTTGTGTCTGAAAGGCCTAGGTCATTACAGGCAGCATGCTGCCCTGTTTATGGAAGACATGGAACCACCAGCTCAGGGGCTTCAGCTGCTGGAAGAGACAATAGTCCCATAAGTGGATCATGGGACTGGAGAGTGGGTGGGAGCAAGGTTCTGAGCCACTGGTTCAAACCCAGAATATCTGGGGGAGAGGAGGCCACACAGGGAAACAGCCATGAACATGACTCTGACCTGTCTCTGCCCTACTGCTCCAGGTTCTCTGTCCTCATCCCTCAGCTCCCTCCTCAGCTTCCTGAATGTTGCCCTTGCCTCAGTCTCTTTCCACACCCCAGAGCATTATTCCTAAAACACTTTTTCACCTAGCACTGCCTGACTAGAAACTTCTGTGGCTTTCCTTGCCACTCAGACTACTCCACAGTCCTTGGCTCCCACTCCCTTATGCTCATGGGGCTTCCAGCCTCCGTGAACTTACCAGTGCTCCTACTTAAAACATTCTGCCATTTGCTCTCCACCTGGTCATGGCCCAGATCCAGGTCCACCTTCTCCATGAAGCCTTCTGTATCTCCCTTCATATCTCCTGTTCACAGCAATGGCCACCTGCACCATTCCCTTTTTCCTATATCTTGATAACACTTCTTCTGGTAACATGCTGTGTTATCATCTTCCTTTAACTCTAAAACTATCTGAAAATGGGGTGTGGCTTAACCACCACAGTGGGCCAGGCAGAATTGTGACACAGTTGTGATTGCCTATCTACAGACATCAAAATTGAAGAAAAGGTGACCATGGTTGGAAGAAAATCCCAGACATTCTGCTCACTGAGGCTGTTCATAGCACCCAGCACAAGAATGTGTAGAAAAGCACAGACATCAAAGACTCTCATCAAAATACAACTCAGAAATTTCAAGTTCTGAACACAAAGAAGTTTGTGAAGTATTTTAACCAATTTATTTTGCTTATATTTTCTTATCTGTGTGTGTGAAAAATAACACAGGATGAAAAATATCTATATCTAAATAAGTTTCTTCTCAATAATGTAAGAACTCTTCCCAATATGGGCACAAGAAAAATTCCAAGTGATAACAAAGCATTATGTCACAGGTTAAATGTATTCTTTCTTCCACAAAATAATGGTGCATTCTACAATCTCAGGAGTTCTCTGAAGAGAGCTGTAGGTTTCAGCACTTCTAAGCTGGTCTGAAAGGGACCCTACAGACCATCAGCCACTGGAGGAACAGCAGTAAGACACTGGCTATTTCTCTTCTTCCCATCCTCTATTGTTTCTGGTGACAAAAGAAGCCCCTGAAATTTCCTCAAATAAAGCAATGTCATTTAGTTCTTCAAGCCCACGGTGAAAGGAAGAAAGAGTTTGGACACCTTTGCCAGAGTTGTTCCCTGGGCCTTCCTCCAGGGACTTTCCAAGAGATGCTCTCAGAGAAGAAAAAAGTAGAAAATGCGTCTGACCCCTCACTAATAGAAGAGGACCCGTCTGCTTTCTTCTGCCGCTGACATGTTGGGGATTCTGACAGCTCATCACTAGAGAGGAGCTGGATTCAGGCTGCCATGGTGCCCCACACCACAGATGTGTTCAGATGTGTCTCTGCTAATTAGTGTCATGAGCAGGCAGGGATGTGAGCACCTCCGGAGACAAGCCTCTCCCTCCTACATGTATCACACTTTTCTGCCATGTAGAGGAGCTGCTAGACACCAGTTCCAGCAAAATAAGCCAAGTGGCCAGGCCCAGGGACACCACAGGAAGGTGGGGATCTGGTTGCTATAGGAGATCACCAGCATGCCTCAGATACAAGAGCTTCAGTGGGAGGCTTGTCCAAGGCTATGCAGGGCAGGGCCAAGATTATTACTCAGGTCTCCCCTGTCCTTAAAACAGGGCCACCCAGCCCTTCACTCCATGTCAGGAAAGTCTTACGGTGGAAAAGGAGGCCAAAGGGAGACAGCATTCTGGAGCTGGAGCTGGAGCCTGCTGTTCACAGAAGACCACAAGTCATGCCTCAGGTAATGGCACCAGCCCCCTAGGACAGCACACAGTTCATTCCAACACCAGATAAACAGAAACCAATGTTGTTAGAGAAGAACAAAGGGGAGGCAACATCCACTTTTACTTGGGATAGTCAGGGAGGAATTTCGATGTCAAGATAACAGGATGAGGAGACAGGGTTTTCCAAGTGAATCACACAGCACAGTCAAGGCCAGCAGTAGGTAGCCTCACAGAGGTTTCCTCCAGCCCAGTGCCACCTGGGGGAGTCCTACAGATGCCCTAGGTTTTTGGGAAAACAGTAAGATGGGGAGACCAAATGGAGACCATGTTTATTTAGCAGCTACAGGTCATCTCAAAGCCTTCTGCTGGAATGCTTTCCATGACACACATCATTCTTCCAGAAAGTTCTCCTTCATGTGGATTGGCAAAAATGTTAAGTCTTGCCTTCAGGAGTTGTCAGACACATGGGGCCATTTCCTAGAATAAAAACAGAATAAGTACAAAACATAGTGGTATATTTGTTTTATTTTAATCTTTTATATGAAATATTTTCAAATATATAAATATCAAATAGAATAATGAACCCCTGTGTACCCATTACTTGGCTTTAATAATTATCAACATTTTCCCAGCCCTGTTTCATCTATTTTCCCCACTTCACCACCTTGAGGTATGTTTAAAATACAGCCAACAAAGAGATTTTTTAAGATCAAAAACTGTAATAAAGCTGGAGCTCACAAGCTAATTACAGAATTTGTTAAAATGCATATTAATTCACAGTGTGCCACAGGCAGTGCAATGTGAGAAAAGGACATAGATTTGAGTTGCTCAATAAACATATCTTCCTTCCCCACTAGAGTGTGCAAGCAGCTCAGCTGGAAAAGCTCTTCAGGGACATGACCCTCTTGGCGCTCAGAGTGGGCCCTGCTGGTACAGCCCCCGGGGTTAAGGAGAGGGTCTCAAGCACAGCCAGGACAACGCTAGGGCAGGAAGGACTGAGATATGGCCTAGTGGCTGTGGCAGTGGCAATGTTGAGAGAAAAGGAGCAGTGTCTGTCACAACATTAAGAAGCCTCATGGGCTGTCACTGAAAAACTTCTCACCTCTTCCCAGCCCTCCCCACCCTGACCCACTTCTCTTAGTGGTTTGAAGCTTGGTTATTAGAATTAATGCATCAATGGAGTCCTTTCATCCAGAGGCCTGAAGACACTGGTGTAGCAACAAAAAAGAACTGTAACAGCCTCATTTGTTTTTTCTTCCTTCTGTTTTGAAGGGAAATTTTTTTTCTTTAGGAGTGATTATTATCAGCTTAGTGAAATATCTTCTTTAATCTTAAGATCTGACAAACTCCTGCAGGTGGGTATTTCCATGTTCTCTGTCTTCCTGGAAGCAATTAACGGTTTAAGCTAAGCTAGTTAATTTCCTACTTATTCTTTTCACTCCATCACTCTTCATGGATTCACACAGACCCAACATTGTCTAATTAGAGCATTTAAAATAGCATCAGAGGCTAATGAAACTAATATGTTGTAAAGTGCAGGTGAAAAATCAGAGCAGCCTTCAGAGGTGGGGCTGGCTTTGAGGTGGGTTTTCAGGGCTCGTTGCCATCTTGTCCCTCCTAGAAGCAGCCAGTACCAAAGAAAACCAGCTCCAAACAGAAAGAGTAGATGATCTGAGGCCTTGGAGCCAGATGTACATGGCACTCACCCCATGGCCTCCTCCTACAGACTCATCCAAGGCCTATTGTCCCTCCTCAGGCCCACTGCCCTTAGGGTAAAGTCCACACTCTCATCCTTGGTATCTTGGCCCTTCCTGCCAATGTAACCTCATTGCTACCTATCTTTGCCTTGTTTTCAAGGTTCCAACCATACTGGGCCTATCTCTGTGCCTTGAGCATGCCAAGCTCATTGGTGCTTTGAGCATGCCTTTCCTCATTGCTTTTTTCAAGTTTTTCAATACACTCCCCCCACCCTTTGGTTGACTCCTTCTCTGTTAGGTCTTGGCTACAATGACACCCCTTGAGCAGGCCATCTGCCAGCTGAGCTAAATCAACCTCCTCTTTGGTCATTCTCCATCTTACCTCATGTTTTTCTCATAGCACTCACCTCCATCTCAATATCTGTGTGTTCATACATGTTCTATGTCTTCCCACTAAAAGTGGAAGCTCCATCACAGAAGAAACATGTCAATCTCCTAGATGGTTTTTTAAAATTTTTATGTTTATTTATTTATTTTTGAGAGATAGAGAGAAGGAAGGGCAGGGAAAGAGGGAGACAGAGAATCCCAAGCAGGCTCTGCACTGTCAGCGCAGAGCCCAATGCGAACTTAAACTCATGAACTGTGAGATCATGACCTGAGCAGAAATCTAGAATTGGACTCTCAACAAGTTGAGCCACCCAGGCACCCCACTCCCAGATGGTTTTAGCCCCAACACTGGTATGGAGAAGGCACTTGATGATAATGTATCAACTGACTGACTGAATGAAAAGAACTAATAGGTAATGTCATCCTTCCAGGTGCTCAAGGAAGCCTTTCAGTCCCCCTTGACTCTTTCTTTTTGTCTCCATACAACCATCTCATTGGTTGTGTTAATAACATTTGGCTGTAGCTTTAAATTTCTTTTAATGTTTTTGTTTATGTTTGAGACAAAGAAAGACAGAGCATGAGCAGAGGAGGGGCAGAGAGAGAGGGAGACAGAATCTGAAGCAGGCTCCAGTCTCTGAGCTGTCAGCACAGAGTCTGACCTGGGGCTTGAACTCACAGAGTGTGAGATCATGACCTGAGCTGAAGTAGGACACTTAACCGACTGAGCCACCCAGGCACCCCATTTGGCTCTAGCTTTAAAACTTACTCTGCATCTGGCTACATTTATCCCCTCCAGATCTGTGGCCTAGGCCATGACCCTTGATCTATCATTTTGTTAATAATCCCTCACTGATCTCCCAGCCTTGGCAGTCATGGGGTCTCCACACAGCAGCTGCAGTGGAGCTCCTAGAACATAGACCACACCATGTCACTCCCTGCTCTCAACCCTCTGTTGGCTTCCCTTCATTCTTACATGGAAATCCAAAGTCCTTAACCAGGCCTGGAGGCCCTGTATGATCCGACACCTGCCTGATGTTCTGATTCATTTCCTCCTCAGCTCACTGGCTCTGCTTCAGCCATGCTAGCCTCCCTGCTCCTCAGTGTCTTGTGCCTGTCATTCCCTCAGCCTCACAAAGCCTTGTCCAAGATAACCACACCTTCTTTCCAGTATCTGCTCAAATGTCAGCTTATCAGGCAGGCCTTCACTGGTTACCTTCTGTTAAAAGCAACCTCCCCATCACCCCCATTTTCAGCCAATTTATTCTGCCTCATCTTTCATCATCTGACATATTCTACACTTACTTGTTTATTTGTAGTACTTCCCCCAACAGCATGTGAGCTCTGTGAGAACAGGGACTTTGTCTTGCACTGCTGTGTCCCCAGTACCTAGAATAGTACATAGTAGGCACACAATAAACACATGTTGATGACCAGGCTTGTTTGCTTTGCATTCCTTGATTGACTACAACCTTCACAAGGCCATCAGTCAACATACTTACAATGTGCCTCAAGCCTCCTCCATCCAGTTACATGGTCCTCTCCAGTGTCATCCCAGTTTTGTCCCCACTTTTCCCCAAAAGGGTCAGTGGGAGGGGAGGCTTCTGGGTGTCATTTCTGGAGTCTGATCTATCTTTCTAATACCTCGCAGTTTACAGCACTGTCCATTAATTCTGGACATGTTCAAGTATGCCAGGCTTTCCAGCACTTACCATAATTTATGCCTGACTCTGTGCCTTGAAGATTCCAAATTTCTCCAGTTTTATATATCAGATAGGAACTATAGAGTTCCTTAAGGCAGAGCCGTAAACCACTGTCAGAAAATGTAAGATGAGTAGAACAAGGGCTTACAAACTTATGCTCTGCTCCACAGTTAAGAATTCCATAGTCAGGCAAGACTGGGAAGTGCTGCATATAATAGACCCTTAAACAGGTGTGCATTTGTACAGTACACCCATATCAGACATCCACACACATGTGTTCAACTTACTGTTGAGACCTGTAAAAGGTTCATCACTGTCTCTTATGGCCATTCAGGTGGCTGGCACCATTGGAATGTGCCAACTTATTTACTATGGTCTCTAGTTCTGCCATTACTCCATGATCCAATACACATATTTGACCCATATGGTTTATCAAAATGCAAGCAGGTAATGGTGTGCAAAAGATGTCAAATACAAGTTGTACAGATTCTAAAGGGCTTTCAGGGGATGGTCAATTCAACAAGATAACAGTCAGCAGGAAAGTAGGGATAGCCAGTCATTTCAATTTATGAAGGGTCACATGGCATAACATGACATGGCATATTAGGAAGGTCCAGGGGAGAAATTATGGCCAGAGCATGTCTGTTCCTCAGGGAATTTGGAAAGGAATTTAAAAAGGGAACAGGGCAGAAGTCAAACTCATCTCTATAGGGACTGGACTATAATGACCCTTATGCTGGCAAATTCTTTTTTTTTTTTTTTTTCATTTTTTTTTAAATTTATATATGAAATTTATTGTCAAATTGGTTTCCATACAACACCCAGTGCTCATCCCAAAAGGTGCCCTCCTCAGTACCCATCACCCACCCTCTCCTCCCTCCCACCCCCCATCAACCCTTAGTTTGTTCTCAGTTCTCAACAGTCTCTTATGCTTTGGCTCTCTCCCACTCTAACCTCTTTTTTTTTTTTGTTTTGTTCCCCTCCCCCATGGGTTCCTGTTAAGTTTCTCAGGATCCACATAAGAGTGAAACCATATGGTATCTGTCTTTCTCTGTATGGCTTATTTCACTTAGCATCACACTCTCCAGTTCCATCCAAGTTGCTACAAAAGGCCATATTTCATTTTTTCTCATTGCCACGTAGTACTCCATTGTGTATATAAACCACAATTTCTTTATCCATTCATCAGTTGATGGACATTTAGGCTCTTTCCATAATTTGGCTATTGTTGAGAGTGCTGCTATGAACATTGGGGTACAAGTGCCCCTATGCATCAGTACTCCTGTGTCCCTTGGATAAATTCCTAGCAGTGCTATTGCTGGGTCATAGGGTAGGTCTATTTTTAATTTTCTGAGGAACCTCCACACTGCTTTCCAGAGCGGCTGCACCAATTTGCATTCCCACCAACAGTGCAAGAGGGTTCCCGTTTCTCCACATCCTCTCCAGCATCTATAGTCTCCTGATTTGTTCATTTTGGCCACTCTGACTGGCGTGAGGTGATATCTGAGTGTGGTTTTGATTTGTATTTCCCTGATAAGGAGCGACGCTGAACATCTTTTCATGTGCCTGTTGGCCATCCGGATGTCTTCTTTAGAGAAGTGTCTATTCATGTTTTCTGCCCATTTCTTCACTGGGTTATTTGCTTTTCGGGTGTGGAGTTTGGTGAGCTCTTTATAGATTTTGGATACTAGCCCTTTGTCCGATATGTCATTTGCAAATATCTTTTCCCATTCCGTTGGTTGCCTTTTAGTTTTGTTGGTTGTTTCCTTTGCTGTGCAGAAGCTTTTTATCTTCATAAGGTCCCAGTAATTCACTTTTGCTTTTAATTCCCTTGCTTTTGGAGATGTGTTGAGTAAGAGATTGCTACGGCTGAGGTCAGAGAGGTCTTTTCCTGCTTTCTCCTCTAAGGTTTTGATGGTTTCCTGTCTCACATTCAGGTCCTTTATCCATTTTGAGTTTATTTTTGTGAATGGTGTGAGAAAGTGGTCTAGTTTCAACCTTCTGCATGTTGCTGTCCAGTTCTCCCAGCACCATTTGTTAAAGAGACTGTCTTTTTTCCATTGGATGTTCTTTCCTGCTTTGTCAAAGATGAGTTGGCCATACGTTTGTGGGTCTAGTTCTGGGGTTTCTATTCTATTCCATTGGTCTATGTGTCTGTTTTTGTGCCAATACCATGCTGTCTTGATGATGACAGCTTTGTAGTAGAGGCTAAAGTCTGGGATTGTGATGCCTCCTGCTTTGGTCTTCTTCTTCAAAATTACTTTGGCTATTCGGGGCCTTTTGTGGTTCCATATGAATTTTAGGATTGCTTGTTCTAGTTTCGAGAAGAATGCTGGTGCAATTTTGATTGGGATTGCATTGAATGTGTAGATAGCTTTGGATAGTATTGACATTTTGATAATATTTATTCTTCCAATCCATGAGCAGGGAATGTCTTTCCATTTCTTTAAATCTTCTTCAATTACCTTCATAAGCTGTCTATAGTTTTCAGCATACAGATCCTTTACATCTTTGGTTAGATTTATTCCTAGGTATTTTATGCTTCTTGGTGCAATTGTGAATGGGATCAGTTTCTTTATTTGTCTTTCTGTTGCTTCATTGTTAGTGTATAAGAATGCAACTGATTTCTGTACATTGATTTTGTATCCTGCAACTTTGCTGAATTCATGTATCAGTTCTACCAGACTTTTGGTGGAGTCTATCGGATTTTCCATGTATAATATCATGTCATCTGCAAAAAGCGAAAGCTTGACTTCATCTTTGCCAATTTTGATGCCTTTGATTTCCTTTTGTTGTCTGATTGCTGATGCTAGAACTTCCAGCACTATGTTAAACAAGAGCGGTGAGAGTGGGCATCCCTGTCGTGTTCCTGATCTCAGGGAAAAAGCTCTCAGTTTTTCCCCGTTGAGGATGATGTTAGCTGTGGGCTTTTCATGAATGGCTTTTATGATCCTTAAGTATGTTCCTTCTATCCCGACTTTCTCAAGGGTTTTTATTAAGAAAGGGTGCTGGATTTTGTCAAAGGCCTTTTCTGCATCGATTGACAGGATCATATGGTTCTTCTCTTTTTTTTTGTTAATGTGATGTATCACGTTGATTGATTTGTGAATGTTGAACCAGCCCTGCATCCCAGGAATGAATCCCACTTGATCATGGTGAATAATTCTTTTTATATGCCATTGAATTCGATTTGCTAGTATCTTATTGAGAATTTTTGCATCCATATTCATCAGGGATATTGGCCTGTAGTTCTCTTTTTTTACTGGGTCTCTGTCTGGTTTAGGAATCAAAGTAATACTGGCTTCATAGAATGAGTCTGGAAGTTTTCCTTCCCTTTCTATTTCTTGGAATAGCTTGAGAAGGATAGGTATTATCTCTGCTTTAAACGTCTGGTAGAACTCCCCTGGGAAGCCATCTGGTCCTGGACTCTTATTTGTTGGGAGATTTTTGATAACAGATTCAATTTATTCTCTGGTTATGGGTCTGTTCAAGCTTTCTATTTCCTCCTGATTGAGTTTTGGAAGAGTGTGGGTGTTCAGGAATTTGTCCGTTTCTTCCAGGTTGTCCAATTTGTTGGCATATAATTTTTCATAGTATTCCCTGATAATTGTTTGTATCTCTGAGGGATTGGTTGTAATCATTCCATTTTCATTCATGATTTTATCTATTTGGGTCATCTCCCTTTTCTTTTTGAGAAGCCTGGCTAGAGGTGTGTCAATTTTGTTTATTTTTTCAAAAAACCAACTCTTGGTTTCGTTGATCTGCTCTACAGTTTTTTTAGATTCTATATTGCTTATTTCTGCTCTGATCTTTATTATTTCTCTTCTGCTGGGTTTAGGCTGCCTTTGCTGTTCTGCCTCTATTTCCTTTAGGTGTGCTGTTAGATTTTGTATTTGGGATTTTTCTTGTTTCTTGAGATAGGCCTGGATTGCAATGTATTTTCCTCTCAGGACTGCCTTCGCTGCGTCCCAAAGCGTTTGGATTGTTGTATTTTCATTTTCGTTTGTTTCCATATATTTTTTAATTTCTTCTCTAATTGCCTGGTTGACCCACTCATTCGTTAGTAGGGTGTTCTTTAACCTCCATGCTTTTGGAGGTTTTCCAGACTTCTTTCTGTGGTTGATTTCAAGCTTCATAGCATTGTGGTCTGAAAGTATGCATGGTATGATTTCAATTCTTGTAAACTTATGAAGGGCTGTTTTGTGACCCAGTATATGATCTATCTTGGAGAATGTTCCATGTGCACTCGAGAAGAAAGTATATTCTGTTGCTTTGGGATGCAGAGTTCTAAATATATCTGTCAAGTCCATCTGATCCAATGTCTCATTCAGGGCCCTTGTTTCTTTATTGACCGTGTGTCTAGATGATCTATCCATTTCTGTAAGTGGGGTGTTAAAGTCCCCTGCAATTACCACATTCTTCTCAATAAGTTTGCTTATGTTTATGAGTAATTGTTTTATATATTTGGGCGCTCCGGTATTCGGCGCATAGACATTTATAATTGTTAGCTCTTCCTGATGGATAGACCCTGTCACTATTATATAATGTCCTTCTTCATCTCTTGTTACAGCCTTTAATTTAAAGTCTAGTTTGTCTGATATAAGGATGGCTACTCCAGCTTTCTTTTGGCTTCCAGTAGCATGATAAATCGTTCTCCATCCCCTCACTCTCAATCTAAAGGTGTCCTCAGGTCTAAAATGAGTCTCTTGTAGACAGCAAATAGATGGGTCTTGTTTTTTTATCCATTCTGATACCCTATGTCTTTTGGTTGGCGCATTTAATCCATTTACATTCAGTGTTATTATAGAAAGATATGGGTTTAGAGTCATTGTGATGTCTGTATGTTTTATGCTTGTAGTGATGTCTCTGGTACTTTGTCTCACAGGGTCCCCCTTAGGATCTCTTGGAGGGCTGGTTTAGTGGTGACAAATTCCTTCAGTTTTTGTTTGTTTGGGAAGACCTTTATCTCTCCTTCGATTCTAAATGACAGACTTGCTGGATAAAGGATTCTCGGCTGCATATTTTTTCTGTCTAGCACACTGAAAATCTCGTGCCAATTCTTTCTGGCCTGCCAAGTTTCAAAAGAGAGATCAGTCACGAGTCTTATAGGTCTCCCTTTATATGTGAGGGCACGTTTACCCCTTGCTGCTTTCAGAATTTTCTCTTTATCCTTGTATTTTGCCAGTTTCACTATGATATGTCGTGGAGAAGATCGATTCAAGTTACGTCTGAAGGGAGTTCTCTGTGCCTCTTGGATTTCAATGCCTTTTTCCTTCCCCACTTCAGGGAAGTTCTCAGCTATTATTTCTTCAAGTACCCCTTCAGCACCTTTCCCTCTCTCTTCCTCCTCTGGGATACCAATTATACGTAGATTATTTCTTTTTAGTGTATCACTTAGTTCTCTAATTTTCCCCTCATACTCCTGGATTTTTTTATCTCTCTTTTTCTCAGCTTCCTCTTTTTCCATAACTTTATCTTCTAGTTCACCTATTCTCTCCTCTGCCTCTTCAATCCGAGCCGTGGTGGTTTCCATTTTGTTATGCATTTCGTTTAAAGCGTTTTTCAGCTCCTCGTGACTGTTCCTTAGTCCCTTGATCTCTGTAGCAAGAGATTCTCTGCTGTCAGCTATACTGTTTTCAAGCCCAGCGATTAATTTTATGACTATTATTCTAAATTCACTTTCTGTTATATTATTTAAATCCTTTTTGATCAGCTCATTAGCTGTTGTTATTTCCTGGAGATTCTTCTGAGGGGAATTCTTCCGCTTGGTCATTTTGGATAGTCCCTGGTGTGGTGAGGACCTGCAGGGCACTTCCCCTGTGCTGTGGTGTATAACTGGAGTTGGTGGGCGGAGCCGCAGTCAGACCTGATGTCTGCCCCCAGCCCACCCTTGTGTCCACAGTCAGACTGGTACGTGCCTTCTCTTCCCCTCTCCTAGGGGCGGGATTCACTGTGGGGTGGGGTGGCCTGTCTGGGCTACTTGCACACTGCCAGGCTTGTGATGCTGGGGATCTGGTGTCTTAGCTGGGGTGGGTAGGCAAGGTGCACAGGGGCAGGAGGGGCAGGCTTAGCTTGCTTCTCCTTAGGTGATCCACTTCAGGAGGGGCCCTGTGGCAGCAGGAGGGAGTCAGATCCGCTGCTGGGGGTTTGGCTCCGCAGAAGCGCAGAGTTGGGTGTTTGCGCGGAGCGAGCAAGTTCCCTGGCAGGAACTGGTTCTCTTTGGGATTTTGGCTGGGGGATGGGCGGGGGAGATGGCGCTGGCGAGCGCCTTTGTTCCCCACCAAACTGAGCTCTGTCGTCCGGGGGCTCAGCAGCTCTCCTTCCCTTTGTCCTCCAGCCTTCCCGCTTTCTGAGCAGAGCTGTTAACTTATGACCTCCCAGCCGCCAAGTCGCGCTTGCTGTCGGAACACAGTCTGTCAGGCCCCTCCGCCCTTTGCAAGCCAGACTCGGGGGCTCTGCTTGGCCGGGGAGCCGCCCCTCCGCCCCGGCTCCCTCCCGCCAGTCCGTGGAGCGCGCACCGCCTCGCCGCCCTTCCTACCCTCTTCCGTGGGCCTCTGGTCTGCGCTTGGCTCCGGCGACTCCGTTCTGCTAATCCTCTGGTGGTTCTCTGGGTTATTTAGGCAGGTGTAGGTGGAATCTAAGTGATCAGCAGGACGCGCGGTGAGCCCAGCGTCCTCCTACGCCGCCATCTTCCCTCTCTCCGCTGGCAAATTCTTTAAAGTTCACCTTTCAATGAATCCATCACCACTTCTAAAGGGAATTCCCCTCACATCTCCAACTTGCAGACCCACAGAACACAACTGACATCCCTTGACAGAGAAGCTTCTTTATCTCACCTAAGGAAGGAACCTTTTTTTTATAGAACCCCCTATTCACTTCTCCTATCATGACCACAGAGGAGTTCCAAAACAGAATTTGGCAAATTACGGCTCATTCACCAAATCCAACCTCTGTCTGTTTCCTAAATACAGTTTTATGGAACACAGACACACTCATCCCTTTATGTATTATCAGTGGCTGCTTCCATGCTACAACAGCAGAGTCGAGTAGACATACTATCTGGTCCATAAAGCCTAAAATATTTAACATTTAACCCTTTATAGAGAAAAATGTGCCAACCCTTATTCTAAAGCAACTAGCAACTCAGCAAAAGGATATAATACCATTGTGAAAAAACACAGAGCCAAGTAGGGCTTCTGTCTAGTCAGCTGTCTCCATAGCTGACATACCAAGAAGAGGGAGGAAAGCACTCAAAGGAGAGCATTCTTGTAGCACAGCATCCCCTGAGCCCCTGAGCACACACCTCTAGAATCCAAAGTTGCTTCTTTCAAATATTCTCTGCCAGCGGATTTTTCTGGCCAAACAAGGCAAATTGAACATTTCCTCCAAGGCAGATCTCCAGCATAGATAGATGGGAAGTTGGTAAATAAGCTCCTTCAGTCCTCAGTCGGAGCACCTTGGAAGTGCTTCCAAAATATTCCCCCTTTTGTTTAAACTAATTCAAGTTGGGTTCTATTCTTTGCAACTTAAGAATCCTGACTAATCTCAGTAGGCTGCTGTACAGCAACTTCTCCATGTAGGGACCTGGGGACCAAGATGACCAGGTATCCAGTAGAGAATCACTGGGGGTTCAAGGGTTCTGGTGGGACAGAGACCCCAGGAAGGACCTTTGAGCACTCTGTAGTCAATATGCCATGGCTCAAGAGAGAGCAACACTAGCTTCCCCACTTCTGCCACTCGACCAGAAGACCCCAGTGTTCATGACTTCTGGAGGCCACCCCATAAATGACTTATCAAGTCCTCCAGGGCCCCACATGACCTGGCCTCTGCCTCTCTCCAAGTTCATCTCCTTGCCATCCTCTTCCCTTATAACTCTCTGGCCACACTGTACTCTTTCCATTTCCTTGGCCAGTCAAGACTTTTCTCTCCTGTTTATCTTTGCAGTTGCTCTTCCCTCTACCTGCAACACTTCTCTGAGATTTTTGTGTGACTGACACCTCTGGCCATTCAATGCTCAACAAAAATATTACATTCTCAGAAAGGACTTCCCTGACTACTCCATCTAAAATGGGCTTCTCCCTCCTGCCCCTTCACACTTGATCACATCACCCAGTTTTGTTTCCTACTTAGCACTTGCTACTGTGAAATTATCTTGTTTATATATTTATTTATATTATCGGTCTCTCTCTCTGTTTCTGAGCTTATGCCCCAGAAGAGAAGGGGCTTGTCTATTATTTACTACTGTTTTCCCAGCATCAGGAAAGCACATTGTATATGGTACATAAATATTTGCTGGGTAGATGTGTGAATGAATAAAAGGATGGATGGAAGGAAGGAAGGAAGGAAGGAAGGAAGGAAGGAAGAAAGAAAGAAAATAGGGTTAATTCCTCTCCAGAATTGCCCAGATCTTGCAGCTTGAGGCTTGGTCACCACTTGAGCCAGATACGTTTTCCCATGGAATAAGTACCAGTTAGAAATGTGTTAGGCTGCAAAGTCCAACTATAATAGCTAAAAGATAAGCAATTGTTTTTCTCAGTAATAAGAAATCTAATGATAGAAAATTACCGGCATTAGTTCAGCTATTTAATGATGACATCGGAGACCCAAGCTCATTTTCATTTCATCATCTTTAGAATGGTGGCTATCTCCTATGTTTGTCTTGCCTCTTGGTGACAGGATGGCTGCTGTAGCAAAAACATCATACTCACATTAAGGCAAAAAGGGAGAGAAGGGGCAATACCAACCTTACTGTCTTGTCCTTTCAGGAAAGCAAAAGTTTTTCCTAAAATTTCCCCCCAAACATCCCCAGGATTTTCAATTATATCTCATTAGACAGAACCAGATCACATGACCTGGATGCAAGGGAGTTTGGAAAAGTGACTACATATCCCTTCAGCCTCTATAGCAGAGAAGCAGGTGAGCAGAGATAGGAACAGGTATTCTAATGAACCAAATTCTGGTGTTGGCCACCGAGCATTATCTCCAGGAGACATGACAACTGAAAGAGGAAGGACAGGATGCGCCCAGTACCCCCAAGTATCAAGAAGTGTTAACCAGGCCACCAGAGAAAAGTTTCCTTCCCCTGTTCCAGCCAAATCAGCAACTCCCAATGCAATGAGTGTTGTTAAGACAATGATTTGGGAAAACGCATCCTTGGAGAACTGAAAGTGACTCACTCTCACGTTAATTTGTGGATTTCACAATTGAATTAAATGAGATAGAATAAGAATGATGTAAAAATGTCATTTTTTAAAGAAAGTTTAAATAACTCACTACATTTAGTCATGAAGTTGTTTTAAGCTGTTAGATTATTTCCAGACTAGGCAAAAGAAACAAGCCTGGGAGATTTGCCCGGTGTGTTAACACATATTATTTACCCTGAGATGACATTTTAATAGCAAGGGAAACATGAGCAGCCTCCCAACCCTTGCACACGTTTTGCCACATGCTGCTCTGAACACATAAATCCTGGCTTTGTCAACAATAATGAGGCCCAGAGAGCAAGCACCTGCTGAGGTCCTTAAACTTTTCCTGAGAAAAATATACATAATTAAGGAATCGTGAGCACTCACCTCTGATTTATTATTAAAACAACACACCTTGGGCTGCATTTACACCCTCATCCATTGGAGTTAAACAGACAAATGATTAAATATCAACCTTACAGGGAGTCTCCCAATGCTCTGCTTCAGTTTTCTGCTTTGATCCCACCTGTTCTCAGAGAAAGAAAGAGAGAAATTGAGCAGCACCACAGCACACACAGGGAGTGGCTTCCATGAAGCTGGATCCCTCTCTGCCTTCCATTGTCAGCAGCTTTTATGAAAAGTGTAGAGTTCATAGTTAATAGTGCTGACCCTGGGGTCTAGACCTGGGTTCAAATACCATCTCTACTAGCTAAACCTGTGTGCTTTCCACTCTCTGAGGCCTGGGCTCCTTACTTGTAAAATGAGGTGGATAATGACTCCTGCCTCATAGGGTTGCAATGAGGATTTGGTATAACTCTGGACACAGTTTCTGGCATATAGTAATTGCTCATGGTCACAAGATGGCTGCCACTGTTCAAACATCACATCTACATTCGTGGCAGGAAAGGAGAGCAGAGGTGATGTCAACCTCATCTATCTGATTGAAACCTCCCCCCATTAGCAGCAGAAACTGTGACTAGCTTTTCTATATGGGAATATAGTGTCAGGGATGACACACAGGTGTCATCATCTACATCATCTTCTACATCATTTCTTCTGAATCACCCACTTTGAGGATCTTATTCCTCAACCTACTCCCTTTTGCAGGAAGCATTTCCTGATCATTGAGAACTCAGTACCACATCAGCTTCAGTGGGAACCAACGGAGAGCATCTTCAAATTATCATCTTTGTGGAAAGAGAGAGGCTGGAGGTAGCCAGCAGCACATAACCTTTTTCCCTAGGGCTTTTAAAGGAAATGTGTTCAGGGGCGCCTGGGTGGCGCAGTCGGTTAAGCGTCCGACTTCAGCCAGGTCACGATCTCGCGGTCCGTGAGTTCGAGCCCCGCGTCGGGCTCTGGGCTGATGGCTCAGAGCCTGGAGCCTGTTTCCGATTCTGTGTCTCCCTCTCTCTCTGCCCCTCGCCTGTTCATGCTCTGTCTCTCTCTGTCCCAAAAATAAATAAACGTTGAAAAAAAAATAAAAAATAAAATAAAAAAAAAATAAAGGAAATGTGTTCATATGATGTGTATTAGACTGTCATGAAAAGACACTAGGGGAACAGCATGAAAGCAAGCCCATGGAGGTGGCTGTCAAGGAGCAGTGCCTTTTCATGAGTCTCTCTTTATCGAGGAAGGAAGAAGTCCCTACTTTTCCCCTGATGTTAGAGGCAGGGTTGATGTTGGCAGCTAGAAAGCCTGGCAAAGCATCAGGAAAGCTGTAGACTACAGCACAGCTCCTGACAGAAAAGGCTCCAGTGATACATACTGCGGTGAGAATTCTTCATCAGAGGCTTCTTGATCACCCACTGGGGGCTCAGTATTGGTGGAAGACAGTGAAGAGGTTTGAGGCTGACCCTGGAAGGCTGGTTGCCTCTCCAGTGTGAGAGAAGGTAAGCAGTTTTAGAGTTGGCAGGGCCCAGGGTAGCCTCCATGGGCTGGGAGTTAGTGAGGGCTGCTAGGAAAAGGAGGGCCTTGGCAGAAAGTCAAGCATTCAAAAGGTGGGGGGAGGGGCAAAAATACAGAGGTTAACATGAGCAGAGTGGGCTCATAACACTGTGTTTCCTCAATTCTAGGATGACATTAATTTTTGGATGAGCCTCCCGAATGTATATTAAATGAACATAACTATATGACACGTCCTGATCTCCGAAACACCATGATGTGAGGGAAATGTGGGGCATAGAATTGCGAGCTGCCACCTTGTATCAGCTTCTTGTTCCCATGATTGGTGCAGATGTGTTCTAATGTCCTTCACCAGCATCCTATGAAGAAGGTGCTGTTGCCAATTCTGTTTTCCAGATGAGCAGGCTGGAGATCAGAGCCTCAGGGATTTGGCCAAGTTCTACCATAGGCCTTACTGCTGCAATGCCTGGCACGGCTTATGGGTGAGGTGCTGCAAATGGGGCAGGTCCAGATGAGTGAAGGAGGGGAGTCACCATGGCCTAGGCCCCCATCATTGCTTGCCTGTTTTACCATCCTCCACTCAGCAGAGTAATCTGCCTTCCCTTTGCCCTGGAATGGGTGTCTGGGCCACCCCTCCTCTCTTTCTCTTTCTCTCTCTCTCTGTCTCTCCATCTCTGTTTCTCTCTCTGTCTCTCTCTCTTCCAGCTACACTGACCTCATTATTGTTCCTTGGAACACCAGAAAACACCTAGTTCCTTCTTGCCCCAGGCCTCATCCCCTGCTCTTCTCCACCTGAAAAGACACTTCTCTCCCAGATAGCCACAGTCTTAGCTCCTCTCATCACTCAACACTGGCCTCAGAAAGGCCTCTCACCTTCCAATCACAGTAACACCAGTCTGGTTTATTTCCTTTATAACACTCTGAGATTGTTTCACTTTATTTTTGTTTATTTGTTTGTTGTCTCCACATTAGAATGTGAGCTCTCTGACAGCAGGACTTGTGTCTGTTTTGATCACTGGTATATCATTTGTGTTTCTGAATGAATGAATGCACCCCACCCATAGGGATGATGTGCCCTGACTTTATTTTTTTTCAATATATGAAGTTTATTGTCAAATTGGTTTCCATACAACACCCAGTGCTCATCCCAAAAGGTGCCCTCCTCAATACCCATCACCCACCCTCTCCTCCCTCCCACCCCCCATCAACCCTCAGTTTGTTCTCAGCTTTTAAGAGTCTCTTATGCTTTGGCTCTCTTCCATTCTAACCTCTTTTTTTTCCTTCCCCTCCCCCATGGGTTTCTGTTAAGTTTCTTAGGATCCACATAAGAGTGAAACCATATGGTATCTGTCTTTCTCTGTATGGCTTATTTCACTTAGCATAACACTCTCCAGTTCCATCCATGTTGCACAAACGTATGGCCAACTAATCTTTGACAAAGCAGGAAAGAATATCCAATGGAAAAGAGACAGTCTCTTTAACAAATGGTGCTGGGAGAACTGGACAGCAACACGCAAAAGATTGAAATTAGACCACTTTCTCACACCATTCACAAAAATAAACTCAAAATGGATAAAGGACCTGAATGTGAGACTTGAAACCATCAAAACCCTAGGGGAGAAAGCAGGAAAAGACCTCTCTGACCTCAGCCATAGCAATTTCTTACTTGACACATCCCCAAAGGCAAGGGAATTAAAAGCAAAAATGAACTACTGGGACCTTATGAAGATAAAAAGCTTCTGCACAGCAAAGGAAACAACCAACAAAACTAAAAGGCAACCAACAGAATGGGAAAAGATATTGCTGATGTGCCCTGCCTTTAAACAAGATGACCAAACCTGGGTGTCAGTTGGGAACTAAAGCAGAAGAACATAAGGCTGAGTGGTGTCTCAAGGCTCTTTCCAGCCTGGGCAGGTTGCCCACCTCTAAGCTCCTCTTCCATCCAGAAACAAGGCACTTCCCCTCATGCTTCTTCCCATGCTCAGCTGCATTATCCCAGGGCTTTCTCACATTATCCTGGAGCTTCTTCTGCAGCTGTTCTGTTCTGCAACTTCAGACCTTATTGCACCTAATGCTTATCTCATCTTTGTCTTAATAAAGGTGAAGCTCAAGTGCCTCTCTATGTCCCTGTTTGTTTTCCCAGCCTGAAGTCAGATTCTTGACATGCTTTGGCATCACAAGGTAGCTCCACCTTTCTGCCATTATTTCTAGCAGCAATACTTCCAGTACCTTTTTCAGTAGAAAGTCATTGGGAGGACTAGTGTCCATTTAGGCCATTGGTTAATATGTGCTTAGAGAGGCCTGGCCCTGCCTCACTGCGTAGAAGAGAAGATTCAGTCCTGTCTCAGAAAACTCCCAGTCTCCTTTAGAAAACCAAGACTTGTGCTTGCACAACCACAGGGATTCATTCAGAATTATGTCATTGTCAGGGCTAAATTGTGTAATTCAAACAGTAAGTGCCTAAAGAGTACAGAAGTCATTGTGGACTGGAATGGTCAAGGAGGGCTTCCTGGCAGAGGCAGGGGAACACTAAGCCTCACCCTTATAGACACAGAGGGATAGCAATATTAGGAGGGGCAGAGCATAGCTTAAGTCTTACTGATGTTGAGTTTTTTCCAACTTGCCTGTGGGATTTTTTTGTTTTATTATCTAAGAAATCTTGCAACTTCTACACTTGAACAATGTCTTAAGTAAGAGCTTACATTTTCAATTAATGTCACTAGAATCAACTACTCTTGAAAGGTCTGTCATGCTTCCATAAACCCTTCCCAGCTTTGAGGAGTTGGGGGAGATGGGCAGGAACATACCCCCACTCTTATGGTTTAACTGACCCCTGAGGATGGGTGGGGTTTGTATAAAAAGGAGGAGAGAGGAGTGCTTTCCAGGGAAAAGGAGTAAGTGAAATTCTGTAGATGGAAATGCATAAGAAATCTGTGAGAATCCTAGAGAAAATAAATGGAGGCAGCAATTCTTATCCATTAAGGAACAAATCAGAGGTGCCAGACAAGAGACCCTTACCAGTGCAACTGCATTGTTCCGCAGCTTCTTTCTCTGCTTCCTCTGCATTCTCAGAGATTCTTCCCTGAGATTATTACTCAGTGTGACTATAGACAAAAACTTTAATATGCATACGATACTTGGTAACTTTCATTTCATCAGATCTTCATAACATCCCTATGAAGAAGCAGAACATGGTAGGTACATTAGCCCCCATCTCTAAGTGAGGAAACTGAGGCTTAGAAAAGTTAAATTAAATGATTTGCCTGATGTCACACAACCAGTGCAAGCACCAGAGCCCCCTGGCATTCTTATCTCCCAACCATCTTGCTATTTTCCCTGTGGAGACTTCATCCTGCTATTCCTACTTTAGTCATAATGAGTGTACACACTGAATTCAAGTGTCAGACTGATAATATAATCTTTTTATGTAGTGTTTTCCCATTACAGAGTGATATTACCTTGCCTTTTCATATTCCATTTTCCCCAAAAGTTGTATCATTAAAGAATATGTTCTGACTTATCCAATAAAGTGTTTAACCTTTTTTAATGTTTTATTGATTCTCAAAGCTTTGGTTCCACCAGAAAATCCTGATTGCTACATTAACAACCTCATTGATATTCTTTTAACAGACCCTCTGCAATGTGAGAGGCAGTGTGAGAAAGATGGGGCTCCCAACGATCCGTTAATCAATGAACTAATCTTGCATCCACCTTATGCACATTGCAGGAAAATGGGTAATGAGAAATAAGGGCTACACAAAGGTCCCATTGGGGGTGGTAACATCCAAGCCCAGCCTGCTGCCAGAGCATGAAGCAAGGGTCCCTTGGGAGTCAGTGGAACAAGGAAAAATTTTTTCTCCAGCCTGCTGTCTTCAATCCCTTGTAACCAATGTGATCCTTGCAAAGCCAAATTGGACTCTTCAAGGGCAACCATGCACCACTGGACAGCTTTAAGCAGAATTGAGATATAAAGTCCAATTCTTTAGTGAGGCATACAGTTCCTCCTGATCTGGCCTCTGCGCTATGCCAGTTTCATCTTTCACCTTGTGCCTCTCAGAAATCTATATTGCAGCTATGCCCAACTACTAGGACTAAGGTAAAGCAAGTGAGGCACTAGCCTCAGGGGCAAAATTGAAAGGAACAGCAAAAATCTCAGTAAATAAGAAAAATAATATTTTAATGCAATATGTTTAAAAACCAAAATTAATGCAAGAAATTCATATTGAACAAAATATCAAAAGTTCAAATGAAGACAAAATCTTCCCTGTATTTGCATAACCCTGCCTTACTCACTCCCTCCTAATTCCAGACCCATCTTCTCCTTCTGGTTTTCCAAACACACTGTGCACTTTCTGACTTTCTGGACTTTGCCTGTGCCATTTTCTATACCAAGAAGACTCTTCCCTGTAAATAATCTTTCAGGTATCAGCTTTGGTATCGGCTTTTCCAGGCAAGTTTTCTGTGATGTTCATAATGATTGTACCATCCAGTCATACACACAAACCTGGGACTGATACCCCCACAATGTGCCTCATGAACAACTTCCGTAGTATTTATCACACTCCACTATTATTGCCTGACTGTCTCCCTGTCCAACTTATAAGCTCCATGAAGGTGGAGGCTGGCTCATGGTCACCACTCTTCCCATGACTGGTGGTTGTGGTTGGGACTATGGCTGTGGTGGTTTCTCCTTTCCAGGCTGCCTGGAGATAGGCACCAAGCCAAGCTGAGTCAACATGCAAACATGTGTCCACATGCAAACATGTGTCCTGCTGAGGTGGGAAACTCACACTGGCTGCTGGTTCCCTCACCTGAAACCACATTTCTTCCAGGGATGCCATGAGGTAGAGGTCAATGGATCTGAAACACTAAAAGAAAAACTGCAAGAAACACCCAGGAAAATCAGGAAGGGTCGGGGTCCTGATTTTCAGAGGAAACAGCTGCCCAAATGTCCAAGAATCACTTTCAGGGGACAGTTGGAAGAAAGCTCTTTTTTCACCCCAGCATTTCACTGGACTGTCAATGCCTATCCCTTTGATCTGGCTAGGATGATTTTTGTCTTGCAGTTGTATGACAAGACAGTGACATCATTGGAGCCTGGCTGGGTAGTAGGAGATAAAATCAGATGTAGGTAGACCAACAGGATTGTGTGTTCCCCACCTCTTCTTACTCCTCAGGTTTAAGTGATTAGAGCAAGGAAGACAGCTCTAGGAACAGAACAGGGCCCACGGCAAAAGTACTAAGACTGTTATCTAGGGAATGGAATAAGATGGGGGTCAGAGAAAGAATGGAGCTGCTGAGCCTGGACACGAACACCTGAATCTTGTTCCCACAGCACTGCCCCTCCCCCATCAATCCCCTTCTTCTGGTCCTTTTCTTCTCTCACTACTCTCCTTCCTAAATTCACCAGAAGGGACATGAACTAGGGCTTGGGATTTAGCCCAGTGTATACTCCTTGGTATACATTTAGCATCCAAAGTAGCTAATTACCCCAGGAGAATGTGAACTCTGAGTGGAAAAATAATGAGACATTTGAGGAGTCTCATTCTGTGAAAGAAGAACATCACACCCAACAACCTTTACTCTACAGAACAAAAATTTATAACCATAATAAAGTCAAAGATATATGAGAGGCAGTTGACAAAGCAATTATAAGTAATACCTAATTAGAAATACTGAAAATGAAAATTGTAATAATAGAAATATAGAGTTCCATAGATGAGTTATAGCAAAATGGATATAGCTAAAAAATAGTGAATTGGTAGGTCATATAGAATTTTTCTACTCAAAAAATATGATCCATTGACTAGCGGCAGCAACATCATCTAGGAACTTGTTAGAAATGCAAATTCTCAGACCTTGCCCAGATCTATCCAAATCTGAACGCACATGTTAACAAGATTCCTGGGTGATCTGTATGTTCGCCAAAGTCTGAGAAGTTCTGACATGGTTCTCAACACCGGCTGCACACTGGAGTTCTCTAAGAGATTTAAAAGTACCCACCACCAGGGGCACCTGCGTAGCTCAGCTGGTTAAGCATCTGTCTCTTGATTTTGGTTCAGATTACAATCTCACAGTTGTGAGATCAATTCCCACGTTGGGCTCAGCGCTGCACATGGAACCCACCTAGGATTCTACCTCTCTCTCTTTGTCTCTCTCTCTCTCTCTCTCTTTCTCTCTCTAAAATAAATAAGCAATAACAACAAAAAAAGTACCCACCAGAGAGCTTCATTTGATTAGTTTGAGGCATGCAGTTGTGAAAGCTCACAGAAGATTCTAATGTGTAGCCAAATTTGAGGAACATTGACTTAGAGAAGCCTTCTCAGGAAAAAGATAGTATTAAAACAATGTAAAATGTGAGAGATATGGTACACAGAACCGGAAAGATCAACATCCATGTAATTGAAGTCCTACATGGAAAGACACAAGAGAAAAGAAGAAATGGTTTTTGAAAATAATGAATGAGAAATTCCAAAATTAAAAGAAATATTCAGGACCTCAGGTTGATATATTGAAAGAGTGCAAAAGGGATAGATTTTTAAAAAAAGATTCACATGCAAAAATATATTGATATTTGGGAACATTAGGGATAAAGAACAGCCTTTAAAAGATGTAGCGTGAAAAGTAGATCATTCAAATATGAACAATAATAAGACAGTAACACTCAAATGCAATTCCAGTGTTTTCATCCACCCAAAGTGATGAAAGAAAAAATTTTGAACTCAGAATTTTATATCTAGTTCAACTAGCACTTACACATGATAACAAAGTAAGATACCCGCAGCCGTACAAGCTGCAGACCAACTTTGAAATGCTGTGTCAGTTCAGGTTCATGGCTGAAGCACACAAAGCAGAGCTGGATGCACAGGCCATGTACAGAAATACCCTGGAAAGGTGGAGGGGTGGTAGTAGGGAATGGAGGAGAAGCCCTACTGATTTTCCTTGTTGCCTCAGACCCCAGGCTGACAGCACAGTGCTATCACTGATCCTGACTTTGTGGAAATGTTTGATATTTTGTTCATCACGATTTTTTTCATTAATTTTAATGCTTTAAATATCATATTAAAATATTATCTGTCCTTGCTGAGTTTTTTGAAACCCCTTTACATTTTGCAACCCCAGGTGAGTGCCTCACTCCACCCAACTCACCCTAGTCTGCTACTAACCTACTCCTACTACTATCCAGCTGTCTCAAAGCCTCCAGGTCTCTGGGAATGGGATATCTGCAAAACTGCCTCAGCTCATCAGTGCCTCCAGACCCAACCATCCAAGGTAAGGGTGTTTCTTCCCGCATGAAAATCAAAAACCAGGCCACCACTCACTTGGCAGCCCCATCCCCAGCCGGCCAGCAGAGCACCACAGAACGTGGGCTGGAATACTAACCACTCTGAAGATTGAAATTCAGCTTGAGAACTTTGTGGTTGGAGAGGGCTCCTGCTGCGAGAAGGGAATATGACAGATGGCATAAGATATTACAGTAATTTTACTGACAAAGCACTAAGCGTATCACAGAAGAAGTTCAAAATCAATTCATCTGCTTCCCAGCAGAAGCAAGTCTAACAGGCAGTGAAGCATAATCTTGATAATGTAGTTGTTCCAAAAGAAGAAGGAATTAACCAGGCTACCCTAAATGTGTTTGTATGACATTTTTTTGTTTGTTTCTGTTACCCTGATAAGGACTTAAAATCCCATTTGTATGGAAATAAACTAAGCTCCAAAGTTATCTTCCTGTTCTGGGCATTAGCTCAGGAGGTTTGCCATGAACTCTTCTCTAGCTAAATAGGATCTTAGGCTTCGACCCTGCAGAGTTTCAGCTTTTGTTGTTAAAGAAAAAATGCACCCTTGTTCTGTTAAATAACAAAAATTCAATCAAGTAAATTTTAAAGATCCGGCTGGCTTTATTAAGAAATTCACGGGGGCGCCTGGGTGGCTTGGTTGGTTAAGCGTCCGACTTCAGCTCAGGTCATGATCTCACGGTCCGTGAGTTCGAGCCCCGCGTCAGGCTCTGTGCTGACAGCTCAGAGCCTGGAGCCTGTTTCAGATTCTGTGTCTCCCTCTCTCTCTCTGCCCCTTCCCTGTTCATTCTCTGTCTCTCTCTGTCTCAGAAATAAATAAATGTTAAAAAAAAAAAAATTTAAAAAAAAAAAAAAAGAAATTCACGAATTAGGCAGCATCCCATGAGGGGAGCTCCAAAGGGCTACAGAAAGAGAAAGGTTTTTAAAGGCAGGAAAGTAAATCATACACAGAAAAATGATTATTTCAGGTGTGGTCACTTATTTATGTTGGGAACAAAAGAGTCTTACTAGGTGGGTTGCCCCATCTTCCTTTGGGGGATGGAGAAGCCATGTGAAAGATTACCTTACTGGTGCTGACCAGAAAATTCATAACTGGCTAGTTAAGTCTGCATTTCTGGGGGAGGTTGAAACTGCAGTTAAGTTAGGTATTAAGCCCCAGTTTGGTGACTTGGCCTAAGTGACCCCATTTGGGGCACAGGGTTTTCTTTTCAACAATTCCAACCACTGCAACTATGTCTCTTTTAGGGGCTGTATCCATTAAGGTTCTTTGATGGCAAACAAAGAAAACTGACTCTGAGCAACCCAACATCCTTCTTATAAGTTCTTTCTCTATTTGAATTAAAGAAAGAATCAGCTGAGCTAGAGAACCAGGTTTAATTGGAACATGAACCATGCAGTGTGTTGCATAGATAGGAAAGGGCTGGGGTAGGTGGTATGGAATAGTTGACAGGTTTGTCAGAGTTCATTCATTCCAACAACAGACCCCCAACTGATTACTTCACTCAGGATTCAAAGTCTCCAAAAAACTAATCTAATTGTCCATGTTTGGGTCATGTGCCCACAATATTTGACAATCCCAAGACTGCACTCAGTGAGTGAGGAAAATTTCCCAGTAGAGATATGAAGGTGCTGTGACTGAAAGAAGGGGGAGTGGGTGCTTGGTAAGCAACCACAGAGGAGTAAAGTCTTCTCAGAAATCAAAGGCACACTGTTAAACACATTGAAGTTCCAGTGTTTCCCTAGCACATTCTAACAATATAGAAAGGTTTGAAAAATGCACTTCACACGGTTCCTGATACGTAATAAACAAATCATTATCATTACTTTCATCATCATCATCATCAACAACAACAACCAATATTTATTATTTGAACTATCTGGCCAAGACTTCATAAAAGTGAGATTTTCTGGTGGGCCAGGGAGAGCATCTGAAATGGCTTGGTTTTTTTTTTTTTTTCAGTGGAAGAAATAAAGAGGTGGGTTATCACTGGCAAATGCTTCTGAAGAGTCCTGGCCTCCTGCTACAGCCCAAACTTCATTGTCCATGCTACTCCAGGTCCATGTTTCCATTAGGCACAGTGGGCACACTGTCCAGGGTCCACAAGACTGTTAATAGGCACACAAAATGTTTTTAAGTCAGAAGAAAAAAACATGAACTTTTAAGTTTAAGAAAATGTATAATATTATGTATATGTATAATACATAATATTGTCTTTTTATCTCAAGTTTTTATTTAAATTCTAGTTAGTAAGCATATATATTTGTCTTTGTACCAACATAGTTGTTAAATATAATAATGAAAGTCATAGAGCAGCTCTGAGTCATCCCCCACCACATCAAAATTTGTATGCTTTGTGGAGGAAATCTAGGGCCACTTTCTTTCCATTCATGACCAAGAATCTTCCTCCATCCCACACTAGATCTTCCTAAATCATTCTTAATACTTTACTGAGTATGGGGCTGAAAATGTTCATAGATCTCATATTCTTTATTTAATAAACAGATTCATTAACTATCTAGTACAGGCCAGATACTCTGAAAGCTACTGGAATACAGTTGTGGCAAGGTAGACGTATTCTTTGTGTTCATGGGGATTAAAGTCTAATTGGAGAAATATGTAACCAAAGTGCTCATCTTACCTGGCTATAATTACCTGGTTACTAGGGGTATATATATCCATATCTAAGGGTTTTTATTTTATTTTATTTTTAGGTAATCTCTACACCCAATGTGGGGCTTGAATTTACAATCCTGAGATCAAGAGTCATATGTTCTACCAACTGAGCCAGTCAGGCACCCCGCTATATCTAAGATTTTTTTGTGATGCTCATCATAGCATACATAACCTACCCCCGAAATTCACAGTTCCCAAATCCTCACCTTAATGCCCCCATTAATTCCTTTTATAAGAATATTCATTCAAACAGGTCTAGAATACAGTCTTTCTCATTAGGACATCATAAGTATAGAGGAAAGGATGGATGGATGGATGGATGGATGGATGTTTGGATGAATAGGTGAAAGAAGGGATGATAAAAAATGAAAGGCAAAAAGAACAGATGATCAATGGAAGGACAGATGGATTGATAAATGTATGGAAGTTTGACTTCAGGGATGAATAAGTGGATGGAGAGAGGAAGGAAGGATTAAATTAAGGAAAAGAGGAATGGAGGGATAAGTGGACAGATGTGTTACTAAAAAATTATATAGAAATATAGGAAAAATGGATGCAGAGGGTTGAATGGGTGGGTGGTATAAGGATAAATGAATGTATGGATGAGTGGATATAGTGATTAGTGACATGCAAATAAATAAATGAGATTGAGGGATAGATAGAATAATTGAGGAAGAAAAAGATTGAAGTAGGAAAGTTTGAACAGATGTTTGGAAAGAAACATAGCTAGATGAATAGGTGGGTGAATGCAAAGTGGATACACTGATGACCAGGAACACAGATGAATAGACAAATCAAGGCATGGCTAAAGTAGTAGAGGCAGGGATGTATGGAGCTTCATTTGATGGGGAATGATAGACTTGTGTGTGTATCAATTAATGAGTAGATTGCATGAATATCTGGATCAATGGATGATGAATTGATAAATTAAAATTCAAGTTACAAGTGGTAAGAGAGAATAAGCATATACTAAAAGACATTGTATGTAACTTAATACAATAGAATGTGGCACACAGAGTGTCATGTTACAGGCTATCCTGATATTGCTTCTAACTGGGGATGTTAGTGTCAGAAGGCATCTGAGGTAATAAACTGTGTGAAACCTTGAAAGGTGACATCAGTTTGGACTGCAGTCACACATGAAAGCTTTATGGGGAGGTTGGCACATTCATCAAAGTGAACAAAACATTGAGCTGAAATGGGGTGGGAAGGCCCCATCTCTTCCTCCTCAAGTGAGGAAGTGCCCCCCTCCTCTCTGCTTCTCTGAGACCATTTGTCTCTGCCATTTGTCCCTATCAGTGATAAATTATTTGTTGTTGTTGTTAATTAAATAACAAAAAAATGTGGAATGGGAAGACATTCTGCAAATTCTCAGGTACTCCTTTTAGCTGTGGCACTTCTGCAGATATTCATTCAATTAGCTACATATTTTAGAAGGGCCTCCTCTGTGCCAGGCCCTTCCATGTGGGAGACAGAAAAGAATTGGAGAATTACTGTCCTCTATCAAGTCCCAGAGCCTCCACCACTTTCCAGGCACAGGACCCTAGGCATGTTTCTTAACTCATGTAATCCCCACAGCAATGCTACAAAATAAATATTGTTATTATCCCTATTTTAAAGATGAGGAAACTGAGGCACAATGAAGTTAATTCATATAAAGGACATATGTCAGGCACTGTTATAAGTATTCAAAACCATTATTCATTTTCCATACCCTGTGGTAGATTGCAAAAATGGCCACAGTTCTTCACCACTCCCTGACCCCATGCCTTTGCAATGACATTTAGCAGCCACTTCCGTCAAAAGACATTCTATTTCCCCACCTCTTAAAGCTGGGCTGACTGGCAACTGCCATAGGACAACAGAATGTGGCAGACATGATGTGTCAGTTTTGAGCCTAGGCCTTAAGAGACAGTGCGAGTTTCCTGTGTCTTGGACCTTGATGCTGCCATGTAAACAAACCCAAGCTAGTCTGCTAGAGGATGAGGGACCATGTGGCACAGCTACCCCAGTCACTCCAGCTGAAGCTAGACAACTTTTGGACATGTGAGTGAAGCCACTCAGTCTCCAGATGACCCCCAACTGACCACAGAACCTGAGCAAGCCCAGGAGAGATTTGCTAAGCTTACCCCTGATCTGCAGAACTGCCCAGTTGACCCCTAGGCTCAAGCAAGAGTCATGGTTGTTGTTTCAAGTCACTGAGATTGGGGTGGTTTAAAGGGTATAGTAGGGACTCCTAAAGACCATATAAGTTTGGAAAGGACACATACTCAAAAAGGCCAAGATATAAAGATGTAGGAGCACAAAGAAGGAAGGATGGATCTCTTCTCGCCAGAGCAGGGGGGCCAGTGCATTCCTGGTAGAGATAGTATTGGGATCAGGCCTTGAGGGAGAGTGGTGTCTGTAAGGCATCCCCACTCCTAATGGCACAGCAACTAAAGCCTAAATCCCAAATGTCCACCCAAGAGCTTCAGACTCATGGATGAGTCAGGCTCCCTCCCAGTCACAGGCAACAAAAAGTCTCAAGAGGATGTCAAGCTGGTCAGGACAAGGAGCACCACACCTCCACTTGGGTGGCCTTGAGACCAGATTACTGGACACCCAGACACAACCCAAAATGTCTAGCCAGGGGCCAAGTCCTCCTACCTCCCTGCTCCCCTGTGCAGACTTGGTGGCCCTCCTTTCCCATACTCCATTAGCATTCCTAATAGATCCTGTAAAGAGCCATGCAACTCCAAACTCAGGGAAATGTTCAAAACCATGTTCAATACCAAAATGAGACAAGAGAAACCATGATTAATTCACAAGGAAGCAACTGGCTTTAGAGACGAGATGAAGCAGGCAAGAAGACAAGGGGTGTCTGTCAGCAGCAGTTACTTCCAATGAGCAGCTTCACACATAGTACCTGCTGGCTCACAGGGGAAGCAGTGTGAACTGACCATCAGGCCAGCAACTACAGAGGGAACCAGGCATTATCTCCAAACTGGCTTTGATCAAAAAGTTATACATGCTCACAGTTTAAGACTCAGGAACTTTACAAGATTTACTAAAAAATAACAGCCTTATGCCTCTCTAACCCAAATACCCCCAACTCCCAGAAGCAACCACTCTCAACTGTTTCTACTGATCTATTTGGTATTACCTAGATATCTCTGAAATATCAAGAAGGAGCCATACGTGTGCTTTTAGCTCTTGGCATCATTTATTTTCTTTCCAATGTAGTGAAAACAGTGCTGTTTGCTTCCTATTAGAGGCTTTCCTGAGATATCTTCTGATCCCTACCTGTCAGGTCTATTTAAGGTCAAGACACTAGCATGCTGATTGGAAGCTCAATCACATGGTAAGACTTACCATCTGTAGGACAACCAAGCAATCAGTCCACTAAAGAACTTCCAATGTCAGTATCTCTGAAGAAGTGACAAAAAAGAGACCCTAAAGAAGTTTCCTTTAAATTCCTGCCCATAGCATTACAGGCCTGGCAGTCAGCAACCTGGAAGCTGAGTGGGAGAAGAAGCTATTATAGAAATATTCAAAATGATACCGTTTTTACTACAGCACACCTTTATCTATAGTGCATGGTATCTTCCCCATCTCAGGCCAGAGACCATCTGTTTTATCTTCTCTGAGAAAAAAAAAAAAAATCTTCTTCCCACCTGTGTGGGAAGACCAATCACCAACACCATGGAATGGAAGAGGATTTCCCATTCTAACTGCTTCTAAAATAGATTTTCTGCTTTTTCAAGCATTGCCTTTACCTCCACCTCCAGAGATACCTGAAAGTGACAAATTCTGAGCTTTTTCCTGGATCTTCAGTGTAATTCAGGCTGCTTCTGACCAGAGACTGCTTAAGCCAGCAGTCAGGAAACCCAAATCAGTTACCACTTGTCTCCATGCTTTTCAAAATGTGTATATTTTTGTTCCATTTCCCTTTTACTTTGTTTTTCTAAACTTATATCTTTTTTTAACTCTTGCTTTTTGTTTACTCTCAAAACTTGACTAACATGCCAATGAATGTATATGTTCCGTCAGCCATCTCTACCTAGAACCTAAACTGACCTTCAACTCTAAGAAATCTCAGCCCTGAGTTAACAAGGAGACTCAGAGAACACCTTACTCCCCTGTTAGTCTCCTGAAACCAACCAAATATCCTCCCCCATGGAACTACAGACAGGAGGAAAGGTCCCACAGCACCAGGGACACAACACCTTTCCAACACATCACCTGTTGTGATTAACACATCAGCTATTGTTTCAGACTGGGCAGCCCCAGTCCCTTTCTGCAGTTGTGTATGTGGCCCAGGCCTAACCAGTCATAACATCTCATTACCCAGGGCAGTGATTGCCCCAGAAGTGGAGAGGTGATTCAACTTAGACCAATCAGAGTCCTTTCCTAGGTACAGAGTCAAGGAGAAGAAGTACTGGAGAAAAGAAAACTTCTGAGATGAAGAGATGTTGACTTGGAGCTGCCAGAGGCTACCTTTTCCACCACATAGAAAACATCTGTCTGTAGTGAGAAACAATCAAGCCACACTGAGATGTGTGTGAGAGACAGAGACTGAGCACAAGATGGAAACATCGAGAATGATGATAGCAAACAGAATGGGAAGAGAAAGAGAAATGGGCATTTCTGGAATAAGATGGAAGGAATTCTGTAACATGGACATGCAAACTAGTAACTGATATTTGTAGGTGAGAAGCAGTGGGAGAAGTGTCAAATGAGCTAAAGACAGTAGCGTCCCAATAACTGGCTCATGGGGGTGTCAGCACCAGTGAGGGAAAGAGAAATGGGAGGCCCAAGACGGTGGAGTTCACAGAGAAGCCATAGAACCAAAAAGGAAGAAAAGAATTATCTGAGCCCAGTGTAGGTGTCTTTCATCCCAGCATCTTTGTCTCCATTACCAAATTAAAAAAAACAAACAAAAATCTGTCATGTGTTCATTGTAAGCTTAATTCAATCTGTCTCAAGAATGGATGTAACAAGGAATAGAAAATATCCATGCTATGTGCGACTTTTCTAATGTGTTCACCTGGACAGTGATGACAGTCTCACCTTCCTGACTTTTCTGACAGTGTGGTCTATCAATTATCTCTGAAAAAGTTAGAGACAGAGGGAGGCAAACCGTAAGAGACTCTTAAGAACTGAGAATAAACTGAGGGTTGATGGGGGATGGGAGGGAGGGGAAAGTGGGTGATGGGTATTGAGGAGAGCACCTGTTGGGATGAGCACTGGGTGTTGTATGGAAACAATTTGACAATAAATTTCATATTAAAAAAATACATTCACATTTGAGCCAGATTTTTTTTAATTAAAAAAAAAAACTATCTCTGCCATGCAGCAAAACCGTGTGCGTGCACACCCACACACACACACACACACACACACACACACACACACACACACAGCACTTTCATAGATGTACATGCACACATATACACAGAAATGAACTTTCCTAGCATGAAACAATACCCTAACTTTCAAAATCACCAATTTTGCCTGTTGCCACAGTAACCAGCAGCATTAAGTCCTGCTTCTAAAATTTTAAGAGCAGATGACATGAAGTATTTATGTGTAATTGTACTGTGTAAGCAGAAAGATCTTTTCTTTCATATAAAATATGAGTGTATCTCAGGGGAGATGGGTGTTTATATCATAATGCTGTCAGACAAATATAACCAAGTCCCTCTGCCTCCCTGGCTCTCCACCCCAGTATGTATGTGTGACTTCCAGAAGAAAGTGGAAAGCAAGATGGCAAAGAGGGATCAGCCTCCACAGGAAGTCCCTGAACTGATTTGTGTTGTAGTCATTCCAAAGATCCTCAGGGGCTCAAGTCTATTTACTTCCCAAATTGAGTGGGTGGGATTACTCTTTATTTCAACTCTTACAAGCTGGAGTTCCTATTTTTTTTTTTTTTTCAACGTTTATTTATTTTTGGGACAGAGAGAGACAGAGCATGAACGGGGGAGGGGCAGAGAGAGAGGGAGACACAGAATCGGAAACAGGCTCCAGGCTCTGAGCCATCAGCCCAGAGCCTGACGCGGGGCTCGAACTCACGGACCGCGAGATCGTGACCTGGCTGAAGTCGGACGCTTAACCGACTGCGCCACCCAGGCGCCCCAGGCTGGAGTTCCTATTGTCCCCAGTGATTGGCTGGTTCCTGGGCGCCATTAGTCATCATGGTGTGTCAGCATGGAAGGGCCCAGGAATGAGGTCAGAACCCTTCATTTTGCAGGTGGAGATTGACAGGGGTCATAACTGGATGGTTCTGGACAAGAAGGGTATAGTCAGTGGAGGCCCCCCATGCTGCCTCCACCCCAAAAAGAGCCAGAGCCAGGTCTGGATTGGGCCATATTGATTTTTCCCTCATCCAGAGGCTTTCTGCAGATATTCTAATGTCATTTTCAGACCATTTTACTTCTGGAGACAAGGCTGTGCAGTTCCATAACTGGCAATGACCCCAGGTAACAAACACTGAGAATTGTTTCTGAGCACTATAACACAGGGCACCAAGTAAACTCTAAAAAGAAACCTTCAGTCATGTAGCATTCAAATCTCACATTCAGGACCAAGAGAAAGAACCTTATTCAATAAATAAGTAAATTTTTGTGATTATTTCTGTAATCACATCTTTAATAAGCTTTCTGGGAAAGGTAGAGTTTTAAATGTTAATCTACTCATCCAAATAATTCTGATCTCCTTGAGGGAAGAAATGATTTCAAAATGGTGGATAATGTTTTATTTTATTTTATTTTTTTTTGGTGGGGGGAGTAATGTTTTATTCAAGGGGTGGTTCCCATGCTGGGCACAGAGCCCCCACAGAAGTAGCCTTCCTCCAATGCCTGTGGGATAGAGGAAAAGATGGAAGTGGATGGATGAAAATTCTCTACCAGTAAAATACACAAGAATGAATGAATAAATGAATGAATGAACGAACAAACACATGAATGAACAAACAAGTGAATGGTTTTAGAAAGGAGGGAAGGTTTGAGGGATAATCAGAGCCAGAAGATCCTGAAGGAAATGGGCAAGCTTTGGTTTCCAGGTCCAGGGAAAGACTAGCCTGCCTCTGCCTTAGCACATTCTGCAGGAAATCCCTTCTGGGCCACACCACATAGCACCATCTCCACTGCCTTCTGTTGGTGAAACTTGATTCAGCTGTGTCTGTTACAATGTCAGAAGGGAAAAAGAGAAGACAAATGAGAAATAAAATTATGATAATTTCCACTGCTTTAACAGTTGTGTTCATTTTGTGTGTGCCCAAGAAAGGAAGTTACGGTTCGCAGCTCAGTGACCAAGTTTTCTATGGTACAGCTGCTGGGCCATCTTGCTGTGACTGCATCCAAAGTCCACAGGACATGGAGAGCTCTGCTGGGGTTGGCCCTCCACCACAAGGGCCTGTGCCTGCCTCTTGTGGCAGCACCTGACCCACCCTCGACACTTCCATCTTTATCATAACAGCATCCTGTGTCTCAGATGACATCTGGTCATGAAACATTCCCAGGCTCTGTCTCCCTTCCCAGGGGCACCAGCATCTTCATGCACTGCTGGGTTTCTCTGAAGCTGCTCTCTATCCTGGTGGCCAGATTGTTTCTTACTTCTGCTGATAAACAAGGCAACAGGGCTTAATTAAAGAGTTCCCTCTTTGGGGGACAGAGCAACTACCTTCCCTTGATTAAAACGTTTGCCAGCTGTTTCCTGTTCTGGTTGCAGGTTGGCTTGAATGTTCAGGAAAGTCAAATACTTGACTCACTGGGTAATTATTTCTCCTTATTAAAAATCTCTTTTCCTCCATGTGATCAATATGCAATTCCCCGTCATGATGTTGAGCTCTTCCCACCTCTTCCATCCATCTCCACTTCCATTTTGGTTTTGTGATCTGATCCCACCCCTTGAGATGAAGGAATGAGCCCTCCGTCTTTGGAGCATGAGCTCTCCAGGCTTGCCCTGGTTCCTCTGAGTGTCCATGTCACCAGGGGAAAGCCAGCCAGGCTGTTTTCCAGGGCTCTCCTTCACCCTAACTCACAACACAAAACCCTCAGTTGTCTACACTTGGAGGACACCCTCGCAGCAAAGGCAGCACTAGGAGCCTCTTCACCTCAGAGATGAGTGTCTCTGGACACTCTGATGTCTCCCCTCCCTACCTCCTGCCCTACCTGCACAGATTTTCTGAGATGCTGGGATTGAGGGAAGATGAAGAGAGAAAACTTCAGAAAGCTGCACCCAGAAGGCAGAGCCCAGACATAAAATGCTTAAGAAGGCAAGAAAAATATCCACAACCTTAGAAATGTCTATGCCAGATTGCTTTTCATTTTGGAAAAGGCCAAGTCCACCCATCTCTGTTGGCATTCCTCAGCATACTTTATACCCCTATGTCACTTTAGGATACAGAAAGTCAACAAAGAACAAAGCTACAATTGAAGGAATGGGTTTTATTCACCCTTCCAACAATTTATTGGTTGATTACTCTGTATCAGGTAAAGCTCTAGGTGCTGGGACTAGAACTTCTGTCTCATCTGAGTTTATGTTTTCAATGGATGAGAGCAGAAGTTCTGCTGACTGGGACACACTAAGAAGACAGAGTGTGACCTGGGTGACTGGAGCGGAAGGGCAGGTGACTCATGTAGTTTGGGTACAGGCAAAGAAAGCTCTCTGAAGAGGCTCCTCCCACCTGCCTGGTCCAAAAGTCTCTACCCCATCCCCCTCTGGAAATAACAATTTCAAGCTCAGGAAAGCTAGATGTAACCCTTGAGACCATTGCCAAAATCTAAGTAAAACCCCTAGTAAAGATTTTAATACCCGATAAAGCAGATCTTCATCCCCAGTAGGCAACAGGGGAAGCTATTTAGGTTAAATACCTGATTTCAAGTTGTTGTTATTGCTATTGCTGCATTTTGTTTCTCTTGTGCCTGATAAAGGAGAGGAAAGCTGCAGTCTCTTGAAAACCATATGAGCAATAGTTTCCTGGAAGACAAAATCCCCAAAGACGTCTCTGAAACCGTCAATCATATTCTGACTCATGTACATCTGCTGGGCGTGGGAGTTTGCTAAAAAGTTGCCAGGTAATTTAGTGATATGTATCCAAAGCCTTAAAAAAATACCTTTTCTTTGCATCTTTCCTTAATTATTTCCTTTAAATATATTCCTAGAAATGGAATTCAGCTTGCAGTGAGGTTCACTGTAGCACTGTTTGTAAAAGTGAAAGGCTAACCACGTGCTAACTGCCCATCACAGGGAATTAATTATGTCTGCTGGGGCCCTGCACACCATCCCACAAGGAGGTGGCATGACTGATGAGAAACCTAAAGTGGGGGAATAGCAGGAACCAGTCTGCCCCACTGTGATTGATTTTTAACTGTTCCTATAAACACAAACGAGTCCAGTTAAACATCAAAATGTTCAAAATGATTATCCCTGGAGGAGTGAGAATACAAGAGATTTTCATTTTCCCTTCAGTATTCTCTTATTTTTAAAACATCACATGATATTTGAATGACTTTTTTTCAGGTTAATTTTTTTTTTTTTTTTAATTTTTTTTTTCAACGTTTATTTATTTTTGGGACAGAGAGAGACAGAGCATGAACGGGGGAGGGGCAGAGAGAGAGGGAGACACAGAATCGGAAACAGGCTCCAGACCCTGAGCCATCAGCCCAGAGCCCGACGCGGGGCTCGAACTCACGGACCGCGAGATCGTGACCTGGCTGAAGTCGGACGCTTAACCGACTGCGCCACCCAGGCGCCCCTCAGGTTAATTTTTAAAAGACAACAAAATAGTTGCCCAGAGAAACCCTCTCTCCTAAGTGCAGTCCCCACTCCAAAGTGGATGGTAATTGGATTGCCGGGCACCCAGCAGGTGGCCCACCCTTTATTCAAGGGTCAGAGGTTACCTGGGGGTTAACTTGAGTCCATGGACCACAGTGAAGTCCTTGGGAAGGAGGGAGTCTCTCAGAGTACAGGCAAATATGACTGAACTCCCCACACTGCAAGACTCCTGGGAGAAGCAGCCATTCTGTTCTGCTCCCCTTAGTCAAGGCCCCACCCCACCACCCAAGGTGTCCAAGGCCCCACTCTCGGTCCATTTATCCAGAGCCCCCTGACCCATCAGACAGTGGACTGTCCTTGAGCTATGAGTGGGGGAGGAGCACCCTTGGGGTCCTCTGGGCCTGCTCCCTTCCACACCCCTGTCCTTGGTGTGGGGGCTGTTTCCTCCTCCAGGCCTCTCCTTCTCCCCATAGGAAGGATATCCTGGTCCCTCCACCATTCCTCTGTGACTCTCCTTTCCACCACTCCCAGAGACTTGGCCTGGGGAAGGAGAAGCAAATTGTTTTTCTTCAAGATTAGGCTTTCCCTCTTCTACCACTGATATACTCCCAAACAGAAAAATAAGCTTTACAAAATTCAGTATTTACCTGCATATTTCCCATGTACTTCTCTCTCCCCCTGCCTCATCTCACTGGTCCATGGAGAGTCTGCTCCCAATTCACATTCACGCCACAGCTTCATCAGAGTCTCAGCTTTGCCTGCAAACAATCACAGAAACACACAATTCCATGAATTAGGTAATATCTTCAAAGGGCCCATTAACATATAAAGGTTTAGAATCATTAGCTTAGACCATGCTTATGAAGATGAACTAAAGGATTTGAAATCTTCAGCCTTAAAAAAGAAAAACCTGAAAGTAAGGAAATTTTCACTAAGTTAAACTTCCATCTCTGGAATCAAGTGCAACTATGATTCAGCTCTGAATGATAAGGTCACCCAAATGGGTGTGTTGTGGGGTCCAGGAAGGACAGATACCCACACTTTCCCTGAACACATAGATGGGGGCTAGGCTCTGTCCCAGGAGGTTAAATCTTATATTTCCATGAAGCCTATAACTATCAGCAAATGTATTTTTATTTAAGCTCCAATCTTATATTGCATGTGTCCCTCTCCCTGGCTCTGAGCTCCTTGAGAGCAAGGCCTATGGTTTTTTCATCTCTATCTCCAGAGCCTTCTTTTAAAAGATGGGCATTCCACCATTTATTTGTGTACCTCGGCCCTCAGCATCCCTGACACACTGCCCTGCACCTGCATCAACATCCCAGATCCCCCACAAGGCTTGCATCTTTGCATCTGCCATGGCATCTTGCAGCCCTGGGCCCTGCACTCAGCAGACCAGTTTATGTGGCTCCATCTGTGTCTGACTCCTTCCTTGCACATGGCTCTGAAACTACCCCAGCCCTTCTTCCCAGCACAGACCTGGGGGAGCTGAGTTGCATATCTTTCCTGATATCCAGGTGCCTTCCATCCTTCTTTGCAGCTGTTTGCTCATTTTTCTGGATGCTTCTACACTTCCCAGGCCAGTCCTGTGATTCAGGTCATGCTCCTCTCACTCTGCCAGTGTGGGCAACAGAACTGCAGTGTTTCATGGCTTTGGGCATTACATCCACAAATGGAGCCATTGTGCACAGCTGTATCCGTGTAAAACAAGAGTTCCCTGCCCACAGGATGTGGGGGCCCTCTCTGTAATTCTCTTTCATCTCCCATTCTTTCAGAAGTTTCATTCTTGCCCATGAGGACTTTCCTCTCATCTGTGGACATTAAAAGCTGGTTAGAAAGTTCTACTCAGTGCTGCCTGCATGTTAATGCTTCTAAATGGTCTCATTTTGATTCCTCTTGTTGTGAAACAAATGCCCCGGTGTCCCCCTTGCCCAAATTAACTATTTCAATCTGCCTGGCCATGCCTCAACCTCCCCAGACAAGGCCTGTCCTATACCATAATTAAAATTTACTGCATTCTTGGCTTTGTCATCTGGACCTTTCCATGTGATAAGAAGCACACAATTCTGAATTGTCTTCAAAATTGCTGTAAAATTGTGAATTATGGCAATTACAGTCAAACTTCAATTATTCAGATGTGCTAGGGGAACAGGACAATTTTGAATGAATGAAGAGACTTTACAAAAAAGTAAGTAATGCATAAGGAGAGTGGTTAGATTTCAGAGTACCCCATTTCTGTCACAGGACACTCAGCCTCACACTGCAGTAGAGAATACAAGTAGCCCACCTTGTAGGAAATCAAGAAACACCCAGCATATCAGCTCCTTCATAGAGCAAGATGAAAACATTCTGCAGGGGGTGGCCCCTGTTTCTACTGTGAGCAAACCCCATAGTTATGCCCATGTGAGCCACTGAACGGAAATCCCATCAGTCAGAGCAGTAATTTTCTGGGAGACAAATTTAAGTGCATGCTATCTTCTTTCTTATGAGATAACCAAACTAAAGGTTAACTTTCACTTACCAAAACCTTGCCACATCTCAGCCAGAGTGTCACCCTGTCTCTGCCTGCAACTCACCTTCACTCTAGGCAAGGGTGCTTTTAAAAGCTTCTCCACTTAGAGATCAGAAGTATTAACATGCTCTGCAAGCCAAAATGAGCCCAAGAAACTACACACTTGCAAATGTCTATTTTCAAAATGTTTACACTAAGGGAAATGTTAAGCCAGGTTCCCTAATTAGAACAAGTATCTGCATTGCGAGTAAGATGGGTTGTGACCACCAAGCAGAGAGGAAACCAAAGGCAAGATGACATGTGACAGGCTCCAGGTGAGCAAAGGGCAAGCCAGCCCACATCTCTTTTAGTTCTTTAGGCATTTAATCAACTGTAAAAGCTGCTGCCTGCTGCCTCTTCTCCCAGTGGTCTCTCTATTATCACCAAAATAATAATGACAAATTGGGAAAGGCACAGAAGACAGGCAAATGTGAAGCCAAGTGTTACAGATAGCAACAGGAGGTGACAGCCAGCAGCCCTCAGGCACCAGGAGGAGCCAGGATGGCACTGAGGGCCTCCTCCCCAGGGAAGCAAAATCAGCTACCTGCATTTGTAGCCTACCAGGAAGCGGGGATGAACCAAGGAGGCTGCAGGATGGTGCCAAAAGAATCCAACCCCAAGCTGAATCAGCCATAAAGGATCAGCCTTGCCTTGTTTCTGGTTGAGAAAGGACAAAGGCAAAGCCCTGCAATTACAGGGAAGGAGTTTTAAGATAGCAGCAGAGGCCTCCCACCTTGGGCTTCACTGGGACAGTTAAGGGAAACTGCCCTCTGCAGTCTGGCTCACCAGGATCACTTTTATTTATTTTTTTTTTTCAACGTTTTTTATTTATTTTTGGGACAGAGACAGAGCATGAACGGGGGAGGGGCAGAGAGAGAGGGAGACACAGAATCGGAAACAGGCTCCAGGCTCTGAGCCATCAGCCCCAGAGCCTGATGCGGGGCTCCAACTCAGGACCGCGAGATCGTGACCTGGCTGAAGTCGGACGCTTAACCGACTGCGCCACCCAGGCGCCCCCAGGATCACTTTTAGATACCACCACTGGACTAAGTATCCAGGCCCCAGCCCTCTGAAGCCATCCACCAGTCCCCTGACTTTGGGGTTGTAGATTCTTTCTAGCACCCAAATTCCAGAATCCTCTGTCTCATCAGCTCATAGGTTATCCTGCAGAAAATGATGCCAGAAGAAGACAAGTCCACCAAATGCTGGAACTCCCTGGGGCTCCAGCTTCTTAGGCACTGAATGTTTCATGTTTGCTTTTGTGATTTCATTCATTTCCATTGTTCCTAGAATTCCCCTCCCTGAAACTCTTTACCCAGATCACCAACTCCTGCTCATCCTTCATTTCTTCAGAGACCACCCTGCACACCATCCCTCCTCCCCCATCATGATTAGATGCCATAGTGTGCACTCTGTTTCATCTTCATGACATTTATTCCTTCTATTCTTCAATAAATATTGAGCATTAACTAGTAACAGGTACAGAGGTAGGCACTGGGAATTCAGCCATGATCAAGAAAAAAATAGTCCATGCTATTGGTAGGGGGTATCATTGATATTGCATAACAGATATTTTATTACAATATTTGATATTTACATGCTAGGAAAGAAAAGTACCTTGAGCTATGAGGAAATGGTATGCAAAGAACCTGAGGTGAGGCAATTGGAGTTAAAGCACTACAAACAATTACACAAATGCTTTTTCTCCCCAGCTCCAACCCCTCCTGACAGTACACAGCCAAGGAGTCAGTGCCCTGGAACCTGCAGCTCACACCAGGGTGCAAGGGAAGAGGCAAGGGGGGGCCCTGCAGAGGCCATCCTCAGCTAAGGAGGGGAGTCTAAACCTTGGCTTTCTCTGTCCTTCCTCCCCAACCATTCCACAATTCATTTCTCATAATTAATTTGACAAGTGAGAAAACTATTTTCAAAGTAAACAAAATAAATCAAAATGGTGCTAACTTCTCTCAGTAATGTCCTCCATCAATCACAGATGACTCAGGCTTTTTAAACAGAAAGACAGAACGAAAGCTTTAAACTCAACAGCTCTCCCAACTCTGTAATATTAAGGTGTTGGAATTGATTTGTCATTAAAGAGAAAGCTACAAGTACTTTATATGCCTAGAAGGAGGGGGAAAAATCAATGTTAAACTGCATAATTAGGAGAAGGGTGAGACAGTAGAAGGGGGTAAATTCCTTATTGATTCAGGAAAAACAACAACAAAAATAAAAAAAGAGTTGAACACTCATTTAATCCCTCCGTGCTGCACAAGGCAAGGTGACAACACAGGAGAGGAATGCAAGCCTGCATGCCAGAAGTGTGAATTCATCAGCCACACACCCCGCCCCACTCCCTCCTCACACCCAAGGGGTGTGGAGGGAGCCTGTCTGCACCTGACTCTCACCAAGTGCAAAGGATGGGCTGGAGCTGCATTGTTTGCTGCAGAACCAAAACTCACCGAGGGGAAGTGGGAAAGGGACGATAGCAAGTTAGGTCCCCCGGGGAACAAAACAGAGCAGCTTGAACCTTCCAAGTCAGGAGTCAGGTGCTTGCCTCTACAGTACCATGAATAAAGCTTTGCTAAGCAAATTTAAAGTAAATATGGGCTCCCTAGTCTTTCTATAATAATAAAAAAGACAGTAACAGAAGTTGGTAAGGATGTGGAGAAATTGGAACCCTCATACATTTCTGCTGGGAATGTAAAATGGTGGAACTGCTTTGGAAAACCATTTGGCAGCTCCTTAGCTCTGAACAGAGATACCATATGACCCAGTATATGGTATATATCCAAGAGAATTGAAAATAATTGTTTATATAAGTTTTCATATAAAAACTTACACATGAACGTTCATAGTAGCATTATTCATAACAGTCAAAAAGTGGAAACAAGTATCCATCAACTGATAAATAAACAAATTAAATGTGGCACTTCCATGCAATGGAATTTTATTCAGCATTAAAAAAAAAACCCCAGTGAAGTACTGACACTTGTCACTGTGGTGACCCTTGAAAACATTATCCTCAGCGGAAGAAAGCAGATGCAAAAGACCACATATTGTATGGTTCCATTTATAGGAAAAGTCCAACACAGGCAAATCCAGAATGTAGAAAGTAGATTAGTCATTAGCAGGGCTGGGGAAGGAAAGGTGGAGAGTCACTACCTTTGGGTGGAGAGGGACCAAGGGTGACTACTAAGGAGTACAGTTTTCTTTTGGAGGTAATGAACATCTTGGGATTAAAGCCATGGTACAACTTTAAGAATGTACAACTTTAAGAATATATGAAAACCACTGAGTTGTACACTTTGAAAGAGTGAATTTTATTATATGTGAATTGTATCTCAATAAAAAGAAAGAATATCTGTGATAGGAGTGGTTACCCTATTTGGCAGATGTATTTTCTCATCATCTTAAATATAAATAATGCAGCAAATACAAATAAGAGATCTATTTAATAAAGCAAGTCCAATTTAGCCCAATTTAGCAACACTTTGAGGTGGATAGTTTAAAGTTAACTAAATGGACTTGAAAGTGATAAAGGTGAATTGCTTTGGAAGATTTTCAAGTACCAACCTTTTTTTACATTCTATATGGCTTCTAATCACTGTCCACATTAGGAAGAGTATGGGCTAAACTGTATCTCCCCCAAATTCTTCTGTTGGAGTCCTAATCCCTGTACCTGAGAATGTGACTGCATTTGAAGATAGGGACTTTAATGAAGAGATAATGAAGGTAAAATGATGTCATATGAGAGGGCCCTAATCCAATATGACCAATGTCCTTACAAGAAGAGACTAGGGAACAGACAAGCAGAGAAGACCATATGAAGATACACAGAGAAGAAAATCATCTGTAAGTCAAAGAGAGAGAGGCCTCAGAAGAAATCAACCTTGTCAACATTTTGATCTTGGACTTCCAGCCTCCAGAAATGTGAAAAAATAAATATCTGCTGTTTAAGCCACCCATTCTGTGGTACTTTACGGCAGCCATAGTAAGCAAATATAGGAAGTATTAATGTATTAAATTCAGTATCTGACTCCCTTTAAATTATAATTATCATATGCTGGAGCATATAATAGTGAACTAGCAAAGAGTGAACCAACCACTACCAGGGTTTTTAATCCTATTTCCCTAAATCCTTAATGTAACATTGAACTCTACAGAGGCTTTTTTCTCCACAGAGGTAAAACTGAAATTCTTTATAAAGCAATAGAATATTTTTTTAAAGCAGCTTGCAAATTCCACTGATGCACAGAAGGTAAACATTGGAAGATTACTGCCCAGAATTCTACAAACATGATGTCCACAGGCTATTCTGCCTGGCGCCTTTGAGGAAATGAATTTTGTGAAACTTCAGTCATTGGGCTAATTCATGGGAGGATCATTTGCTTCATGACAGATGTTTAAGGCCAAGAGGTACAAAAGCAATAGCCTAATAACAAATCAAACTCAGAATTCTTGTCCCCCATGCAACTCCAGAGAATAAACTCCTTGAGGGTAAGGGCAGTGGGTGAGTAAAGTAATAAACAACTCTATGCTTCTTTTGAAAATCCCACCATTCCCAACACTTAACACAGGACCAGACCAAAAATAAATAAATAAATAAAATCTCAGCACATATTTTCACATTCACTTGTTGATGACAAACATCAAAATGGCTGCCATTGTCCACACCAAGGAATCTGAATATTCTTAAACATATTTACTGGCCACTTATAACAAAGGCATTTAAAATATCTCAATGTTGTTTTTAACCTCTGTCAATCTGATAGGTTGAAAATGTTTAAATGTATGCACCTTGTAGCACTATAATTCACAATAGCCAAAAAAATGTAAACAAACCAAATGACCATCAATGATGAATGGATAAACAAATTGTGATATATACATACAATGGAATATTATTCAGTCATAAAAAGAAGTAAAGTATGATACATGCTACAACTTAGAAGAACCTCAAAAATACTATGCTAAGTGAAAAAAGCCAGACACAAAAATCACATGTTGTGTGATTTATTTATTTAGCAAAATAAATATTTGACAGAATTGGCAAATCCAAAGACAGAAAGTAGATAGGGTAAGGGAGAAACCTGGAGTGACTATTTAATGGGTATTTTTCTTGGGGTAATGAAAATATTTGAAACTAGAGAGAACTGATAGTTGCACAGCATTGTGAATGCACTAAATCTCATTGAACTGTACACTTTAAAATGGTAACTGTATGTTATGTAAACTTCAACTCAAATTAAAAAAAAACTATACCCCAGGTGCCTGGGTGGCTCAGTCGGTTGAACGTCCAACTTCGGCTCAGGTCATGATCTCACGGTTCGGTTCAGGAGTTCAAGCCCCACATTGGGCTCTGTGCTGACAGCTCAGAGCCTGGAGCCTGCCTTGGATGCTGTGTCTCCCTCTCTCTCTGACCCTTCCCTGCTCACACTCTATCTCTGTCTCTCAAAAATAAACATTAAAACAAATCCTTAAAAAAATTATACCCCCACCAGTGCAGGAGGATACCTGCTCCCCTACACCGTCATCAACAACAAGGTATAATCTCCCACAGCCTTTAATTTGGAGCACATAAACAAAACCTTGGAGTTGTACATCCCCTTTGATGCAATTTCTAGTTATTGGAATTTATTCTAAGGTAATGGCTCCCAATTGAAGGCAACTTTTTCTCCCAGGGAACATTTGGCAATGTCTAGAGACATTTTTGGTTGTCATAACTGGAGAGCTGCTACTGGCATCTAGTAGAAAGAGACCAGAAATGCTGCTAAACATCCTACCTTGCACAGGACAGCTCCCCTCAAAAGACTGTCCAGGCCAAAGTGGCAATAGTGTCAGGGTTAAAAACCCTGTTCTAAGAAAATAATCAGACAAGCACACAGTGATACATGGGTACAAGTGTTCACTTTAGCATGTTCACTATTATCTTCATATAATAGTGAAAATGTGTAAATAACTTAAATGTCTAGCAAGAGTAGCTAAATAGGCGCACCTGAGTGGCTCAGTGCGTTAAGTGTATGACTCTTGATTTCAGCTCAGGTCGTGATCTCATGGTTCATGGGATTAAGCCCCACATTGGGCTCTGTGCTGACAGTGCAGAGCCTGCTGAGGATTCTTTCTCTCCCTCTCTCTCTTCCCCTCTCCTGTTCATTTGTGCACACTCATGCTCTCTCTCTCAAAATAAATAAATAAACCTTTATAAATAATAAATAATAAGAATAATTGCTTGGGTGCCTGGATGGCTCAGTCAGTTAAGCCTCAGACTCCTGATTTCTGCTGAGGTCATGATCTCATGGTTCATGGGATTGAGCCCCACATCTGGTTCTGAGCTGACAGCACAAAGCCTGCTTGGGATTTTCTCTCCCTCTCTGCCCCTCCCATCCTTGCACACTTTCTCTGTCTCTCTCAAATAAAAAAATAAACATTTTTTTAAATAAATAAATATAATTGTTGACCAGTCAAAATGACACTACACATTTGACCACTCATTTCACATGTCAGTTGTGGGCAAAGTTGACTTGCTTTCTGTCTCAGCTGTATTCACAAATCTGTAGCTCCTAGAGCTCCTAGAGTCTGGCACATACCATGTGCTCAGTGAATCTTGGATAGATGAATATATCTATGAACATCCATTAAATTTCAAAATTTCAAGAGGAAGTTTAGTACGATGAAACTACTTCCATTTCTAACAATTTTTCATAATGTTGCTTACAATATAATTTTGAAGACTGCTAACTGGACATGTTAGATGCTTTTACTGAACAGCTTTAGTTGTTCTGAAGGTCTAAATCCACTTAGCTCTTTGACATAAAGGACTTACCCAAATATATCCAAACCCACTTGTGAAATTCAAATGATAATGTTCAAGCACAGCCACAGGTGTTGGTGGGCCACTCCTGACCCAGTTATCGAGAATCTGTCTGCATTTAGGTATAATAAACAACAGGCTCTTTGATATCTATCCAGTAATCCTCCAGTGGCTGACATTGGCTAAAGCCCCCGCGTGTGTGTCATCAGGGGGAAGAAACAACCCAGTGCGTCAATGATCAAAAGGTTAACGGAAAAACAATCCACTAGCTTGCTATTTCCAAGCTACTGGAAAGCTACTTATCTCTTAAAGGGTCTTAATAACAACAAACATCATTTTCTTTGACTCTCAGATTGGGAACAACAGAAGAGCAAACCCAGGTACAATTTTTCATTTGACACAACAGTTTCTTGTATATTGTTTTAGTTTCTCTATGTCACTTCTGCTCTCCATGACTCCTGCTTTGGAGCAGTTAAACAAGGAATGTCTACCAGAGTGCAGTCCTGACTAGCCATACATAACATCGGCCTGGCAGGACTCGGATGAGAGGAAGACTGTGAAGGGCAGAGGCTCCTCTCCCACCTGGCTGCCTCACCCATCTCAGAAACACTGTGGGTGGGAGATCCCGTGCCAGACAGAGGGACCTGCAGCCTCTCAGCTCCGGGCATGCCAGACTTGGGGTCCCAGGGCCAGGTCTTCTAGGTTTTTACAAAAAAAAAAAAAAGGAAATTCTGATTTTTATGTAAACTCCCATTCTTTTTTTCTTAGTTGCTAATTAGATTTTTTAAACACTGTGTAGGCAAAAAACAAACAAAAAAAACATCTGTAGGCCACCAGTTTTCAGTCTCAGCGTTTTACCTTAAGTTTGATGTTGACTTCAGATCTTTCTACTCCTAACAAGTCACCTGAATAAATTGCTATCCTAGGACCTTTTGGGCTTGAATTCGTTTTCAGTTTTATCTCCTGAGTTTCTTAACACACTCCAGGGCAGGAAGTGGGGCAGGGATTTCTTAAGACCAAGTCATCGTCTTCTCTGGATCACTTCTGGTTTTGAAAGTCACATTAATTACACTCCCGAAAACAATTTTCCCCTCTAGTCAACTGGATAATAGAATTCCAGGCCCTATTCCTAGAAGAGGTGTTTAAGAAACCATTAGTAGATTATCATGATGTGGATTCCCTTACCTCACATTACCCCAGATTCCAACAAAGATGGGGCAGCCAGTGTAGATCTAAAACAGCTTGGCAGAGCAGGAAATAAATGACTTCTCCTCTGAGCTTGGCACAGAGGAATGATGTGTTGGTCTAATAGCCACTGCAGATGCTGGCTATTGCCCAAACTGTTGTCCCTCCCCAAATGCCTGAGGCCCCTGCTGTCCCTTGAATTCCTCCCCACCCCAAAGTTTCCTATACCAAGCACATGGAGAATGCTTCAGACTCCCTCTGCATTCAGGAGAGGCTTCCAGGGCACTAAGTAACAAAATGAACCTCCCTTTAAGCTGGAGGAATTTGATATGATCGTTATACACGGTACAAAGGAGCCAGTTCCATTCCCTGGAACAAGGTGGAATAAAGACCCATGACATCTGTCTTAAGCCATTTCTACTTTCTAACTTGAAGCATCCAACAATGAAGCAGAATGCTTTACAAGTGGTGAGCTCCCCATCACCAAAGGTATTCAAACATTAACTGCACAGAAGTCTTTTTGACAGCACAACCAAGTGAGAGGCTGGACCTATGGCCACTTAACCATTACTTTCAACAACAAAGCCTTACACTTGTACCATGTTTGTTGGAAATAAGTCTGTGTGCACATACCATCTTTCTTTTAATCCTTACAAAAATTCTGAGAAGTTTTATAGCCTTTTTTACAGAGGAGTCTTTGAGCCTCCTACCATGTATCTTTCCAGGAGATTCCTTTATGTTCATTGCCTAAGGCAAAGCTGTCTGAAAGGACAGAAATAGAGTCATCCTGGAGACCCAGGAGCAGAAACCTGGATTCAGCATGACCCTTGGAATGAGCAAAATCCCATTTTCATTTTTCAGTCATCCTGCTCAAGAACCAAATTCTTGGGAGTTTGACTGAGTATCTGTAGCAATTCACAGATATATCTCTGGGAAGACCCTCCCAAGATCACAGGAAAGGAGCCAATGATATCCTGATTTTACAGAGGAAGATTAAGTGGTTGGGCCCACAACTTGGCAAGACCAGGAATAACATGGTCCCCAAGCTGTCCTAACTCAGAAAAGGAGAATTGCTACCTTCCTGGCCTGGACCCTCAGGACAGTCCCACAGGCTCATGTAGAGCTGAACCTCCACAGTGGAAGTACTATGACTTCTTTCTGCATAAAACAGGATGAGCCTTTATACACAGTAAAACACTTATTATTTTTCATCTTCCTTTTACCTTGTTGCAATTTCATTTTTTGTTTCCAATGTCAATCTAGGACCACTTTTGGTCATACAAGTCAGACACTTTAATTTATGCCCACCATCCACAATTTCATCCAAAGTAACAAATTAACAACCTTGAAATGATTTGAAATGTAACTATAGCTTTATCTTTAAAATAATAATAATAATAATGTTAGAACTATGGAAAAAAAATATATATCCAAGTTGTGGTGATAGCCTGAGCTTACATCACTGCTCCACGTCTGGGCCAGGAGAGAACAAGAAACCAGCAATGACCATCCCCCCAAAACTGCATCCAAGGAGAGAAGGAGCAACAGTTTGTCTTAGCAAAATCAGATGTTTCTCCAGTGACCTTAACCATCCATCCACAGATAGCCACACTGATTCTGGGGGAGGATATTTCATGGGAATACATGTATGACTCCTCATTTAAGAAAGCATATTATGATATGGAACCCAGACTGTGTTCCCTTCCCACCTTCTTCTCAAATCCCCACCTGCAGTGGGGAGATCAGATGCAGAGCACTTAGAGATGAGTTTGGGGTCATGCTCAAAGTTCAGTGCAATGTTCAAGTAACTCATTAGTGATTGCCAAGTGAACAAGGAAACAACAAACCTTGAACTCAAAAATCCTCTTGGAGAATTTGAAAATATGTCCCTTGAAAATGAGAGATTTCAAAAAGTCTTCAGAGTTGGGAACCCTGCTGACACACCCGCCCAGTACAGCTGTGGCCCAGGGTAATAAGGGGTGATCATGACCTAAGATCTAGGCTGCTTAATGGGGCTTGAGAGAGTGGCTTTCCAGTCAACGAGAGTGGGAGGCTTAATGTGTTCATGTTTTCAGAAGCTTTCCTGGTGCTCTAATGGGAGCAGCTTCACCACCTCCAAACAGCCTTTTATCTCCCAAAATAGTCTCTCTCTTCCTACCCCCTCCATCAGCTGGTCCTTCCAACCTCACCAAGACCACTGCCTCCAAGAGAAGAGGACTGGAGGCAGCGAGCTCACAGAACATGATGTATGAGCCTCCCAAGATCTCTGATCTTTTCTTCTTTTGCCTAATGCACCTTGGCTAATTTTGCCAAAAAGAATCATCAGTGGCACATGTGGCCCTGCTCTGATGCTGTGCCATCTGAGGAGGCAGAGAAACCCTTCTGCTGGAAAATGAATGCAAATAAATTCTAATCATCAGGAAGAGCTCAATTAGAGCCAAGTTCAGCACACTTCAGAGGTGTTGCTATTTTCTCCCTGCTAACCCCACACAGCCTTTTCAAAGGGGTCTCTGACCTTGGGAGAAGCTTGGCAACAAGAGCTCCTCCAGGCAACTTTGTAACCAGACGGGCAAACTTCCACCCATCTTTGATGTCTCCTACAAGCCAGAAAAGGGGAAAGGCTCCCTGCTACTAAAGATGTTTGAGTTTAGAACCACATTTCTTCTCTTACATGCCCACAGCATCTTCATCGGGGCTAGGGAAGAACAGGGCTTGGTGAAGATGTGAGCATGGCACTGGTCTGAGGGGACCTGGGACCTAACAGCCCAGGAACATGTGACCACCTACAGAATGTCAGCTGGTCTGCCAAGCTGCTAGGAACTGATTCCTGTTTAAGTGACCCCAAGTAATGAGGGGTTGGAGCCTGGCAACTGGGGAAGTGAGGCAGGACAGGAAAACAGCCCAAATGCCAGGCAACATTTTGAGGGTTCAGATATGGATACCCACTACTCATCAACTGTGTGATCTTGGGGAAATTTAACAATCCTGCAGGTAGCTGCTATTGCTATCTCCAGTTTGTAAAGGAAACAATCCTCACATTATCTCAAAGCATTAGCAAGAAAAGAGAGGAAAGGGCTTAGCACAGTACCAGGTACAAAGCGCAGAGTAAATGTTGACTAGCAATACCATGGTTTCTACTACTCTCAGTGACAGATATGCTAGAAAATGTGTGTAAAAGAGCTAGTGACCAGAAATTTTAGGAAAAACTGCATACATCTTCCTCTGGGAGTCTGACAAGGGACTTTTTCTGTAGGACTTCTCAGAGTCTTTTACATGTTAAAGGCCTGACTTTGAGAAACACTGAGTTAAATAAATTAACTTACATATTTGTTGCTACAAAGAGTGCCTGTAAACATCAAAATACAGAAATATTATGAAGATCAAATTGAGAAATGCTGAACTTGCACATCTCAGCTCATCGTCCTCTCCCTTCAGTAAAATCTTACCATACATACTTCCCCAGGCACATGGAGACCTCACATAGCAAGCAGTGTACAGGAAGTGGGCAGACAGTGGGCAGAAGGGTCTGTCCAGTTCACTGTTCAGGTATTGGCTTCCTGTGTAGTTCATTTCCCTTCTTCTAGATGAAATCATTCCAGGCTGGAGGCCATTATTCATTTATCTTGCATTTTGCTTTTAGACTTAATAAGTTTTTAGTTTTGTTTTTAAATATTTAACCACATCTCCTCTTTTTTAATAAAAAAACAAAAACTTGGAAATTGGACTGAGATGATTGGGTGGTTCATTCCATGAATCCATCTCTGTAAACTTAAAAAATATATATATTAGGTCAGTCAGTTCACTCTCCCATTATCTGCAGCTTCAGTGGAGAGCCTGCCTTTTTATTACAAAATCTAAATTAGGAAGTGCTTCTCTCCAGGAAGGAATTTTTCAAGATATGGGAGCAGGGCAGAGTCACCCCAGTGCAAGGAAAGCCCTAACTAGCAAAGTGAGCTACAGGCCCCCCTAGAATGTCACTTTGCACTGTTTCTTGTGCAAGAAGAGGCCTTTGAGCTTGCCAGCTGGACTCAATCGCTTCTAATTCATCATTCCAGTCCTGTCTTTCTAAACTTCCATGCTGGCCCAAAGTCCTGCTCCACCTCACTCACCAAGGATTTGGGGGTTTTCCAGTGGTTTCAAAAAAAACCCTTGAAACTTGGGACCATACCCTAAAGATGAAAAGTGGCAAAGCAGCATTTCCAGCCCCCAATCCCTTGGCCTTTTAAACTGTCGCCCCTAGCAGAAAATCAGATTTATGCCCACATATGACTTTCCTGAGGATAATCCAGTGACAGTGGTATGGTAAAGGAGTACCCGGGTGCTTGGGTGGCTCAGTCAGTTAAGTGCCCAGAGTCCTGATCTCAGCTCAGGTAAAGATCACACAGTTGTGAAATTCAGTCCCACATTCTGGCTCCACACTGAGCATAGAGCCTGCTTGAGATTCTTCCTCCCCCTCCCTCTCTCCCTCTGCCCCTCCCTTGCTCTCTCTCTCTCAAATAAATTAACATTTAAAAAAAAAAAAAGAAGGAGGAGGAGGGGCCAGTGACAGTGGTGTGGTAAAGAAGGAGTCTCTGGGCACCTGGGTGGCTCGGTTGGTTAAGTGTCCAACTTTGGCTCAGGTCATGATCTCATAGTCCATGAGTTTGAGCCTCACATCAAGCTCTGTGCTGACAGCTCAGAGCCTGGAGCCTGCTTCAGATTCTGTCTGTCTGTCTCTCTCTCTCAAAAATAAATAAAACATTTAAAAAATTAAAAAAAAAAAAGAGTCCCAATTGGCTTGTCCACTTTGTCCCAAGGTGGATAATATAGGGTCATTGTTTTATTTCCCTTAGAGACCCCAGGTTGCCTTCTTATAATCAGGTCTGACCTAAGTGCAAGCCAATAAAGGGGTTAATAGTTCAGGCTTGAGAGTCTGTTTGAGAGTCTGGGCTTAACTTCCAGTTGTGTGACCCAAGGCAGGTGGCCTAACCTCACTGAGGCTCACTGGCCCAGGTTCTCAGACAAAGAAGCTAACAACTGCCTCACAAGCCAACATGACAATTCTTAGCTCAGTTCCTGAAACATAATTATTTAGCCAACATTCATTGAGGACTGAGTATCATCATCATTAGTAACTAAGGGGCATTTGCCCAAAAGAAGATGAGGAGAAATAAAAGGTTTAGAATCAATCAAGAGAGAAACTAACATAAAAAGCATGTTGCTTTCAGGCTGGAGAGCTCCCTCAGAGACGTTGCCTCCCTCTATTCCAGCAAATGTGTGAAAAGAGGCAGGACAGGCAGGATTATTCCCATTTTCCCCACCACAGGCAGGAAAAACTGCTAGGGAAATGTGAAAGGATTTGCCCAAGCCACATGGTCAGACAGCAGAAAATCCAGGACTGGGGGTCCAGATCTTCCACCCAAATAGACTAAGTTATTTCCCACTAAAAACACTCAGCTCCATTCTTCAGAACCTTCTGAGAGGGCCAACTTTGTGACCAAGCAGCTCTGAAGGCAAGTTGACTAATGAAGAAAGACGTTGGGAAAGGCCAAAGGAATCTTGCACAAGTGGCCTTCAACCTAGCCTCATGTCCTGGCCCCCAAAACTCTGCTGCTCATCAGTGTTAGAAGATTGGGGCACCTGGGTGGCTTGGTCGGTTAAGCGTCCAACTTCAGCTCAGGTCATGATCTCACGGTCCATGAGTTCGAGCCCTGCATCGGGCTCTGTGCTGACAGCTCAGAGCCTGGAGCCTGTTTCAGATTCTGTGTCTCCCTCTCTCTGCCCCTCCCCTGTTCGTGCTCTGTCTCTTTCTGTCTCAAAAATAAATAAACATTAAAAAAAAAATTTTTTTTTAAAAGAAAATGAAATAAGATTTGCCCCCAAAACTTCCTGGTACCCTTTCCATCTGCTACCCAGAGGATAGGAGATCTGGAGCAAGTTCAGAGGCCCATTTTGTAAGAAAACTGATGATTTTTGAGAATGGGTTAAAAGGTATAAAAAAAAAACTTCAAAAGACAAAACAAAAATCAATGGTAGTAACAATATATAACAAGGCCCGTGTGAGTTTTGAGATTAAAAATAAAACATTTCTTAGAAATTTACTTGATATCTGAGGTTCTCCAGTGCAATTGCTATGGATTGCACCCTCATTACAGCTACACTCTCCAGCCTGGGGCACAGCCCACCACCATTATTGTCTAAAAGTATTAAGGTACTATTCCCATTGACTACCATCACTTACACCAGTAGTTAATCCTCCCAGCATATCAGAATCTCCTGGAATGGTTTTAAAAATTATCTATACCTAAACAAACTCTAGACCAATTAATTCAGAATCTCAGGAGGAGTGTGGGGGCCTAAGTATAGGGTCATTTTTTTCTGTTTTTTTAAGTACATGAAGTGATTCTAATGTTTAGCCAAGTGCTGAGAAATATCACCTAATGCTCTAGCTTGGTATCATTTTATTAAGCTGGCATGGAAATGGAACATAAAGGGGCTGAAACAATGCCCCTACATGTGTGGTCTCTAAATATGGCTAGAGCAATGATGAGAGATTCAAACTCACATGCATTCATAACCAACATAAATGACAAACCTGAAAAAATTCTGCCTTCATCTTCTAAGGAAATAATCCCTAGACTCCCTAGAAGCAAAGGTGCTGGATAGACATGAGATATTCAGACATTTCCACCATCTCCAAAATAGGATCTTCTGAGAGCCTCATATTCCCTGCCATTTCCATGCCCTTAAATCTTCAAAAATTAGATATGGAAGAAGATCCAATCTCTTTCCTTAAGCTAGTAGGTGCCCTAACACATGCTACAGAAAAACACACGTAGACCAACATTTTTATTTTGGGGAAATGACTTAGCTTTACTACTGTCAATGTTTGCTTTAATATCCTCAGATCTTTCCTTATGAATTATGCAGTTAATTTCATAGTGTGGGCATATGTCTAACATTACTAGTTCCTATCAGTCTCCCCTTCAGAAAAGCCTTTCTGTATTGTGTTCTACAGAGCAGATTTCCACACTTCCCCTATGGCAGAATAACACCATCAGCAAATTAGTCATTACATTCCACAAAGTCAAGCAGAACCCTCCCCTGTCAACTGCTGAATAGTCAATTACAGTCTGGACATACACATTTTACACTGATTAAAAAAAGAATTACAGCCGTTGAATCTGCTTTTGAAATTAGGAGACAACATCTATGTAATATGGAATTACACAGACTTGGCTAAACAAAATGATTATTTAAAAGAAGAGAATATTGGATTTAGAGGAAAACTCTGTGACCAAGACAATGTGACTTCCCAAAAACAAGGAGTATGAAATCCCTTAGCCTTTCTAAACCCATAAGGTTGAAAGACACCAGGGAACCATAAACTCTAACCTAATATCGATACTATGTTGAAAAGCCAAAATGTTAACTTCCTCCAGCACTGGAGATTTGTCTCACTAGCAAATTTTAGATCTAAACACTAAGTCAAAAATAATTCTCCAATGACTGTGAGCATTTTACCAATGACAACAGATTTAAATGCATTTTAGATGCAATGACAGGGAATTAAATAGATTTCTAGTGCTATTAAGCTTAATATTACTTTAGAAAGTGTTACACTGTCTGCTCATCTTCCTTGGCAGCTCATTTGGTACCTTGTAAGCACTGAAGAAAAGTTAAGTGCTGGAGAACTTTATTAATGTACCAAAAGCCACATCACTGTTAGCATGCCTAACACATTCAGAAAGTTTTTTAAGAGATCTAAAATAAAACAGCATGTGAGTTCCTAAAAGCCTTGATGAAAAATATCACCAGCTATCACTAGAGAGCTGCATCTAGCTCAAGGGCCAACTATAAATTAGGGATACTTGATTTTGCAAGAACATTCACAAGAAACTGCAATGTATTATGCTTCCCATGAAAATAATGCAAAGATTCTAATCAGTTTTTAATTGCTTGCTAAATTGGTCCAATTTCATTCAAAATGGATTTTAAAGAGCTACACACCAAGATTATTTCCAATATTTCAGTAAGAAAGCTGTCAGCCCACCTGGCCTGAAAGTAGTAAAAGCTAAACTCCCAAAGTATGTACACATGGTGAGCTCACACAGGCTCTTTAGTAAGGTAGGATATTATTTGCCAACCAGCCTTGACCTTACCCACACAAATAAGCCTAAATGCAGAATAAGTAAATTTTGGCAATTAGTAAACCAAATTAGGCAATAAGTAAGTCTGGCAATAAGTAAACCAAATTAGGGTTGGCTGAGATTCTGGAATACGTATGTTTTCAGTTGAAAGAGTTAATGCCCTGTGATATCACCCACCCATATTTCCCTTTAGTTAAATATTCCAAAAATATTTTTATGGTCAAATACCAACCATTCTAGTAAAGATTTCAACAGAAATGAGCTAAAGAAACTTGGAAATTTGAGCCGGTTACAAATTGGTTGCTAACAGAGTCCCTTACTTCCTGTAGAAATGGTTCCAACCGGTAAGATCCAAAAAGATTTCCAGTTTTAGTGAAGCTTGAATAACATGTATCAGATTTACCCTCCTGCCTTAACTGGGTAAAACAAATGAAACAATGGTTTTCTAGACATCAGACAACAGTCAACTCAGGACTGTGATACTTGAGAATAAAAACAAAAAAGGGGAGCTCTATATCAGCTTTCTGCCTAGAGGCAGTTTTCAGGCCTCAGTACATGGAGGAGAAACAGACCCCAGGTGATTCAGGAAGGTAAAGAAACAGAAATCAAAGTTAGGAGATTAAGCAACCAGAATTTTCCAAGGCAGAATACCAGAAGAAGGAGAGGCACAGAGAGCTCCAGAAACCTGCAGTGGATCCCCTTGAATATTGGTTGAGTACCAACATGTGTATGTGTGAGAACTACCCAAGGCTGGGGAAAAGCTGCCAGAAAAGAATAAGAGAAAAAAAATTAACTCCTAGCAGCTAGAATGAAAAGATCTCATAATACACGGGGCACCAGATAGAATTCTAAAAATGGGGAGAAGTGGGGATAATTTAGCTCTAGAATGAAAGTTGCTCTTGTCCTGCCCAAAGCTTAAAAGCAAACACTGAAAGAATCCAACTGATTCCAAATAACTGTATTCCAGAAAAATATCCAACACTACTTAAAGGAACAAAACAAATTACTGCAATAACATAAAATGCATAATGTCTAGCATCTAATCAGAAATAATGAGACAGAGAAGAATCTGGAAAATATGATCCATAACCAAGAGAGAAACCAATCAATAGAAACAGAGATTATAGCAGGATTCACGCACAGAATCATGACACCAAGACTTTTTAATTTCTAGGAAGCAACTTTATTCATGCTGGCTCCGCTCAGTTGGGTTCATACCCAAAGAACTGAGCACTGAATGTCCCATGGCATAGACTTTTACACATTTTCTATTTCTTTGTCTCCCATGTATGGTAACACACACAAACATGTACTCTGATTAAATAGTTTCAGTTTACAAGGTCATGAGGGATGTTGTCACGAAGGCGCATAGCCAGGTTCCCTTGAAGTTTTCTCTCCGTTTTTTTTTTTTTTCTCTCCTTAGGCAAGGGAACTTACCACAAGATGATAAAGCTAATAAATAAGGATCCTAAAATAGCTATTATAAATATGCTCTACATATTCAAGAAAGTAGAATATGATCATGATGAAAAGAGAAAGAAAAGATATTAAAAAGAGTCCTCCCAAAACACCCTCTTGGGATAAAAAATATAATATCTGAAATGAAAATTCACTGGATGGGATGAATAGCAGTTAAAAAAGTGTAGAAGAAAAGATTAGTAAACTTAAAGACACAGCAATAAAAATTATCCAAAATGAAACACATTATTTTACCCATTGGGCAAAACAAAACAGAGTAGCATGCATGTGTTAAGAGTCAAGAAAAGAACTGAGACAAAATAATATCTGGAAAAAAAATTCTCACACAATGAAGTACAATGAACTCCATGCAGAATAAACATAAAGAAGTCCACACAAAATACAGGATAATGAATTGCTGACAACCAATGATAAAACTTTAAAACAGCCAGGAGAAAAAGACACATAACAGCAGTCTACTTGTCAGAAACTATGTAAGCCAACTGACAGTGGAACAACATCCTTAGATACTGAAATAAACTGTCAGTTTAGAATTCTCTAAGCAGCAAAACTCATCTTTCAAAATTGAAGACAAAATAACGGGATTTTCAGACAAGTGCTAGAAGAATTCCGTCAGCACATCTGTACCAAAATAAATGATAAGGGAAGTTATTCAAGTACAATATGACACCAAATAGAATTTTGGATCAACACAAAAGAATGAAAAACACTAGAAATGGTATATATGTTAATAAATATAAGGCATATTTTAAAAATCTTGTTGAATAATAGTTTAAGGCAAAAATAACAGCAAAATATTGAGGGGCTTATAACATACATATGAGTACAATATTTGATAGCAATAGCAAAAAGGATAGAAGGGGGAAATTGAGCTTACATATAAGGTGATAAAATATTATTTGAAGGTAGTACATGTATATTGTAAACAAACTCAAGCAAACTCAAGCCACAGGCCAAATCCAGCCTGCTACCTATTTTTGTACAGTTCAGAATGAAGAATGGTTTTTACAGTACTATTACAGTACCATTTCACAGAGTGGAGAGTGGAAAGGAGATATAAGACCATATATGTCAGGGGTCCTCAGTGGCTCAATTGGTTAAGCATCGGACTCTTGGTTTCGGCTCAGGTCATGATCTCCCGGTTTGTGGGTTCAAGCCCCACATTGGGCTCCATGCTGACAGCACAGAGCCTGCTTGGAATTCTCTCTCTCCCTCTCTCTCTGCCCCTCTCCTACTCACTGTCTCTCTCTCAAAATAAATAAATAAACTTAAAAAAAAAAAAAAGACCATATATGTCATACAAAGCCTAAAGTATTCACTATCTGATTCTTTAGAGAATAAGTTGCTAATAAGCCTGGTCCTTAAGTAGGATTTCTCAACCTTGCTACATTTGACATTTTAGGCCAAAATGTCATTCCATGATGTGAGGAGAGTCTTGTGCATTATGAGATATTTGGTAGCATCCCTGGCTTCTACCTAATAAATGCTATTAGCACCCCACTCCCAGCTGTGAAAACCAAAAATGTCCCTGGACTCTGGCAAATGTCCTTTTGGCAAACTTGCTTATGGTTGATAACTATTGCCCTAGAGCACAACTTAAAAAAAAAAAATGTATAGCTAATAAGCCAATAGTAAGGGTAGAATGGATCCATTAAAAAAATCTTTTTTAAACCCTTAATCCAAAAGAAGGCCACAAAAACAAAGATTGGTCAGATAAGACATAAAAAACACAAACCATGAAAGAAAATATTAATAAACTGACGTCACCAAAATTTAAATTTCTGCTACTCAAATTATACTGTTAAGAAAATGGAGGGCGCCTGGGTGGCGCAGTCGGTTAAGTGTCCGACTTCAGCCAGGTCACGATCTCGCGGTCCGTGAGTTCGAGCCCCGCGTCGGGCTCTGGGCTGATGGCTCGGAGCCTGGAGCCTGTTTCCGATTCTGTGTCTCCCTCTCTCTCTGCCCCTCCCCCGTTCGTGCTCTGTCTCTCTCTGTCCCAAAAATAAATAAACGTTGAAAAAAAAAATTAAAAAAAAAAAAAAAGAAAATGGAAACTCAAGCCACAGATAGAAAGAAAATATTTGCAAAATGTAACATTTGATAAAAACTTGTATCCAGAATAAAAAACAAACAAAACTTACAACTCAATAATACAAACAACCTGATTGGGGACAGCAGGGGGAGATGGGGGAGAATAGGCAAAAGATTTCAATACACACTTCACTGACGATAAAGAAATGGCACATATGCACATTAAAAAGATGCTAAACATCATTAATCATAAGGGAAATGCAAACTGAAAGCACTATGAGCTATCACAGCATACCCATTAGAAAACTTAAAATTTGGATTCACTGGGAAGATGGCGGCATAGGAGGACGCTGGGCTCACCGCGCGTCCTGCTGATCACTTAGATTCCACCTACACCTGCCTAAATAACCCAGAAAACCGCCAGAGGATTAGCAGAACGGAGTCTCCGGAGCCAAGCACAGACGAGAGGCCCATGGAAGAGGGTAGGAAGGGCGGCAAGGCGGTGCACGCTCCACGGACTGGCAGGAGGGAGCTGGGGTGGAGGGGCAGCCCACCGGCCAAGCAGAGCCCCCGAGTCTGGCTGGCAAAAGCGGAGGGTCCGGACGGACTGTGTTCCGACAGCAAGCGCGACTTAGTGTCTGGGAGGTCATAAGTTAATAGCTCTGCTCGGAAAGCAGGAAGGCTGGAGGACAAAGGGAGGGAGAGCAGCTGAGCCCCTGGACGACAGAGCTCAGTTTGGTGGGGAACAAAGGCGATCGCCAGCGCCATCTCCCTCGCCCATCCCCCAGCCAAAATCCCAAAGGGAACCAGTTCCTGCCAGGGAACTTGCTCGCTCCACGCCAACACCCAACTCTGTGCTTCTGCAGAGCCAAACCTCTGGCAGCAGATCTGACTCCCTCCCACTGCTACAGGGCCCCTCCTGAAGTGGATCACCTAAGGAGAAGTGAGCTAAGCCTGCCCCTCCTGCCCCCGTGCCCCTTGCCGATCCACCCCAGCTAATATGCCAGATCCCCAGCACCACAAGCCTGGCAGTGTGCAAGTAGCCCAGATGGGCCACGCCACCCCACAGTGAATCCCAATCTTAGGAGAGGGTAAGAGAAGGTACACACCAATCTGACTGTGGCCCCAGTGGTGGGCTGGGGGCAGACATCAGTTTGACTGCGGCCCCGCCCACCAACTCCAGTTATACACCACAGCACAGGGGAAGTGCCCTGCAGGTCCTCACCACTCCAGGGACTATCCAAAATGACCAAACGGAAGAATTCCCCTCAGAAGAATCTCCAGGAAATAACAACAGCTAATGAACTGATCAAAAAGGATTTAAATAATATAACAGAAAGTGAATTTAGAATAATAGTCATAAAATTAATCGCTGGGCTTGAAAACAGTATAGAGGACAGCAGAGAATCTCTTGCTACAGAGATCAAGGGACTATGGAACAGTCAGGAGGAGCTGAAAAACGCTTTAAACGAAATGCAGAACAAAATGGAAACCATGACGGCTCGGATTGAAGAGGCAGAGGAGAGAATAGGTGAACTAGAAGGTAAAGTTATGGAAAAAGAGGAAGCTGAGAAAAAGAGAGATAAAAAAATCCAGGAGTATGAGGGGAAAAATTAGAGAACTAAGTGATACACTAAAAAGAAATAATATACGCATAATTGGTATCCCAGAGGAGGAAGAGAGAGGGAAAGGTGCTGAAGGGGTACTTGAAGAAATAATAGCTGAGAACTTCCCTGAACTGGGGAAGGAAAAAGGCATTGAAATCCAAGAGGCACAGAGAACTCCCTTCAGACGTAACTTGAATCGATCTTCTGCACGACATATCATAGTGAAACTGGCAAAATACAAGGATAAAGAGAAAATTCTGAAAGTAGCAAGGGATAAACATGCCCTCACATATAAAGGGAGACCTATAAGACTCGTGACTGATCTCTCTTTTGAAACTTGGCAGGCCAGAAAGGAATGGTAGGAAATCTTCAGTGTGCTAAACAGAAAAAATATGCAGCCGAGAATCCTTTATCCAGCAAGTCTGTCATTTAGAATAGAAGGACAAAGGTCTTCCCAAACAAACAAAAACTGAAGGAATTTGTCACCACTAAACCAGCCCTACAAGAGATCCTAAGGGGGATCCTGTGAGACAAAGTACCAGAGACATCACTACAAGTATAAAACATACAGACATCACAATGACACTAAACCCGTATCTTTCTATAATAACACTGAATGCAAATGGATTAAATGCGCCAACCAAAAGACATAGGGTATCAGAATGGATAAAAACACAAGACCCATCTATTTGCTGTCTACAAGAGACTCATTTTAGATCTGAGGACACCTTTAGATTAAGAGTGAGGAGATGGACGGGGTGCCTGGGTGGCGCAGTCGGTTAAGCGTCCGACTTCAACCAGGTCACGATCTCACGGTCCGTGAGTTCGAGCCCCGCGTCGGGCTCTGGGCTGATGGCTCAGAGCCTGGAGCCTGTTTCCGATTCTGTGTCTCCCTCTCTCTCTGCCCCTCGCCCGTTCATACTCTGTCTCTCTCTGTCCCAAAAATAAATAAACGTTGAAAAAAAAAAAAAAAGAGTGAGGGGATGGAGAACTATTTATCACGCTACTGGAAGCCAAAAGAAAGCTGGAGTAGCCATACTTATATCAGACAAACTAGACTTTAAATTAAAGGCTGTAACAAGAGATGAAGAAGGGCATTATATAATAATTACAGGGTCTATCCATCAGGAAGAGCTAACAATTATAAATGTCTATGTGCCGAATACCAGAGCCCCCAAATATATAAAACAGTACTCATAAACATAAGCAACCTTATTGATAAGAATGTGGTAATTGCAGGGGACTTTAACACTCCACTTACAGAAATGGATAGATCATCTAGACACACGGTCAATAAAGAAACAAGGGCCCTGAATGATACGTTGGATCAGATGGACTTGACAGATATATTTAGAACTCTGCATCCCAAAGCAACAGAATATACTTTCTTCTCGAGTGCACATGGAACATTCTCCAAGATAGATCATATACTGGGTCACAAAACAGCCCTTCATAAGTTTACAAGAATTGAAATTATACCATGCATACTTTCAGACCACAATGCTATGAAGCTTGAAATCAACCACAGGAAAAAGTCGGGGAAAACCTCCAAAAGCATGGAGGTTAAAGAACACCCTACTTAAGAATGAGTGGGTCAACCAGGTTATTAGAGAAGAAATTAAAAAAATATATGGAAACAAACGAAAATAAAAATACAACAATCCAGACGCTTTGGGATGCAGTGAAGGCAGTCCTGAGAGGAAAATACATTGCAATCCAGGCCTATCTCAAGAAACAAGAAAAATCCCAAATACAAAATCTAACAGCACACCTAAGGATATAGAAGCAGAGCAGCAAAGGCAGCCTAAACCCAGCAGAAGAAGAGAAATAATAAAGATCAGAGCAGAAATAAACAATATAGAATCTAAAAAAACGGTAGAGCAGATCAACAAAACCAAGAGTTGGTTTTTTGAAAAAATAAACAAAATTGACAAACCTCTAGCCAGGCTTCTCAAAAAGAAAAGGGAGATGACCCAAATGGATAAAATCATGAATGAAAATGGAATTATTACAACCAATCTCTCAGAGATACAAACAATTATCAGGGAATACTATGAAAAACTATATGCCAACAAATTGGACAACCTGGAAGAAATGGACAAATTCCTGAACACCCACACTCTTCCAAAACTCAATCAGGAGGAAATAGAAAGCTTGAACAGACCCATAACCAGAGAATAAATTGAATCGGTTATCAAAAATCTCCCAACAAATAAGAGTCCAGGACCAGATGGCTTCCCAGGGGGGTTCTACCAGACGTTTAAAGCAGAGATAATACCTATCCTTCTCAAGCTATTCCAAGAAATAGAAAGGGAAGGAAAACTTCCAGACTCATTCTATGAAGCCAGTATTACTTTGATTCCTAAGCCAGACAGAGACCCAGTAAAAAAAGAGAACTACAGGCCAATATCCCTGATGAATATGGATGCAAAAATTCTCAATAAGATACTAGCAAATCGAATTCAACGGCATATAAAAAGAATTATTCACCATGATCAAGTGGGATTCATTCCTGGGATGCAGGGCTGGTTCAACATTCGCAAATCAATCAACGTGATACATCACATTAACAAAAAAAAAGAGAAGAACCATATGATCCTGTCAATCGATGCAGAAAAGGCCTTTGACAAAATCCAGCACCCTTTCTTAATAAAAACTCTTGAGAAAGTCGGGATAGAAGGAACATACTTAAAGATCATAAAAGCCATTTATGAAAAGCCCACAGCTAACATCATCCTCAATGGGGAAAAACTGAGAGCTTTTTCCCTGAGATCAGGAACACGACAGGGATGCCCACTCTCACCGCTGTTGTTTAACATAGTGCTGGAAGTTCTAGCAACAGCAATCAGACAACAAAAGGAAATCAAAGGCGTCAAAATTGGCAAAGATGAAGTCAAGCTTTCGCTCTTTGCAGATGACATGATATTATACATGGAAAATCCGATAGACTCTACCAAAAGTCTGCTAGAACTGATACATGAATTCAGCAAAGTTGCAGGATACAAAATCAATGTACAGAAATCAGTTGCATTCTTATACACTAACAATGAAGCAACAGAAAGACAAATAAAGAAACTGATCCCATTCACAATTGCACCAAGAAGCATAAAATACCTACGAATAAATCTAACCAAAGATGTAAAGGATCTGTATGCTGAAAACTATAGAAAGCTTATGAAGGTAATTGAAGAAGATTTAAAGAAATGGAAAGACATTCCCTGCTCATGGATTGGAAGAATAAATATTATCAAAATGTCAATACTACCCAAAGCTATCTACACATTCAATGCAATCCCAATCAAAATTGCACCAGCATTCTTCTCGAAACTCGAACAAGCAATCCTAAAATTCATATGGAACCACAAAAGGCCCCGAATAGCCAAAGTAATTTTGAAGAAGAAGACCAAAGCAGGAGGCATCACAATCCCAGACTTTAGCCTCTACTACAAAGCTGTCATCATCAAGACAGCATGGTATTGGCACAAAAACAGACACATAGACCAATGGAATAGATTAGAAACCCCAGAACTAGACCCACAAACGTATGGCCAACTCATCTTTGACAAAGCAGGAAAGAACATCCAATGGAAAAAAGACAGTCTCTTTAACAAATGGTGCTGGGAGAACTGGACAGCAACATGCAGAAGGTTGAAACTAGACCACTTTCTCACACCATTCACAAAAATAAACTCAAAATGGATAAAGGACCTGAATGTGAGACAGGAAACCATCAAAACCTTAGAGGAGAAAGCAGGAAAAGACCTCTCTGACCTCAGCCGTAGCAATCTCTTACTCGACACATCCCCAAAGGCAAGGGAATTAAAAGCAAAAGTGAATTACTGGGACCTTATGAAGATAAAAAGCTTCTGCACTGCAAAGGAAACAACCAACAAAACTAAAAGGCAACCAACGGAATGGGAAAAGATATTTGCAAATGACATATCGGACAAAGGGCTAGTATCCAAAATCTATAAAGAGCTCACCAAACTCCACACCCGAAAAACAAATAACCCAGTGAAGAAATGGGCAGAAAACACGAATAGACACTTCTCTAAAGAAGACATCCGGATGGCCAACAGGCACATGAAAAGATGTTCAGCGTCGCTCCTTATCAGGGAAATACAAATCAAAACCACACTCAGATATCACCTCACGCCAGTCAGTGTGGGCAAAATGAACAAATCAGGAGACTATAGATGCTGGAGAGGATGTGGAGAAACGGGAACCCTCTTGCACTGTTGGTGGGAATGCAAATTGGTGCAGCCGCTCTGGAAAGCAGTGTGGAGGTTCCTCAGAAAATTAAAAATAGACCTACCCTATGACCCAGCAATAGCACTGCTAGGAATTTACCCAAGGGATACAGGAGTACTGATGCATAGGGGCACTTGTACCCCAATGTTTATAGCAGCACTCTCAACAATAGCCAAATTGTGGAAAGAGCCTAAATGTCCATCAACTGATGAATGGATAAAGAAATTGTGGTTTATATACACAATGGAATACTATGTGGCAACGAGAAAGAATGAAATATGGCCTTTTGTAGCAACGTGGATGGAACTGGAGAGTGTGATGCTAAGTGAAATAAGCCATACAGAGAAAGACAGATACCATATGGTTTCACTCATGTGGATCTTGAGAAACTTAACAGAAACCCATGGGGGAGGGGAAGGGAAAAAAAAAAAAAAGAGGTTAGAGTGGGAGAGAGCTGAAGCATAAAAGACTGTTAAAAACTGAGAACAAACTAAGGGTTGATGGGGCGTGGGAGGGAGGGGAGGGTGGGTGATGGGTATTGAGGAGGACACCTTTTGGGATGAGCACTGGGTGTTGTATGGAAACCAATTTGACAATAAATTTCATATATTGGAAAAAAAAAAAGAAAACTTAAAATTTAAAGGATATATCAAATATCAATTATTGGGCAAGGATGTAAAGCAACTAGAACTCTCATATACTGATGGTAGGGAAGCAAAATGGGATAGCCACTTCGGAAAACAATTTGGGATTTTCCAACAAAGTAAAATGTGCACTAGCAATCCCACTCATAGGTATTTGTCCCCACAAAAATGAAAACATATGATCAAAGACTTTTACCCAAATAGTCTTAGCAACTTTATCCATAATAACCAAACACTGAAAACAACCCATGTGGCCCATCAACTGGTGAATGAATAGACAATACTCAATATCCACACAATGGAAAACTACTCAACAATAAAAAGAAACAAACTACTGACACATGAAACAATGCAGATGTATTATAAGCACATTATGCTAAACTGAAGATGGGCACAAAAGATTACCTACTGAATCATTCTTTTTATATGTAACTCTAGAAAAGGCAAAACTATAGTGACAGAAAGCAGACAGATAATCTCCAGGGTCCAAGGGTGGGGGGAGAGGATTGACTGCAAAGGAAAATGAGGGGAATTTTAGAGATGATAGAAACATTCAATACTGTGATTGTGGTGGTGGTTATACAACTAAGGACATTTGTCAAGACCCAGAGAATTGTATACCTAAAATTGATAATGTTTCGTATCAAAAAAGCTGATAAAAGCTGATTTAAAAAAAAAGTTCAATACCCAAGAAGGTTTTGAAAAATGAGAACAGAGTGGGAGTGAGACTACATTTTCCCTAAGTCATCTCACTAGGAAAACACCTTGATATATGGAAGGTATTGTCAGAGAAAAGAGTTTTTCCAGTCACATTTGATTGAGTGTTAGTGATTTGGATCCTGGTAACAGAATATACATTTAGCTGGAGATTATTAGCCAGTAGTATTTAAGCCAGAGTGTCAGAAGTAGACAAACAGGGGAAATTGGTATGCTTCCAAGTAAGTGGGAAAAGAATGAACCATTCAGTAGATGGTATGGATAGAACTCACTAACCATTTAGAGAAAAAGAGTTCAATGTCATACCACACACAAAACCAAATGGATTAGAAATGTAAATTTAAACAAGATGAATTAACAAGATTAATTAAACAAGGTTATAAAAGTACTAAAATACAAAATATTTTTTTAATCTGGTAAGATCTATGTAAACAGGACACAAGACCCAGAAGAGCAGATCTGACTGCAATTAAAACTTAAAAATTCAGTAAAACAAAATACCATAAAGCTCAGATGGCTCAAGATATATATATTCTTATATATAACCTTAAGTATGCTTATATGTAATATGTATACTATATATATGTATGTGTGTATATACATATACTTGCAATATAAAGGATTAAAACATAAGTATCTGGAGCACCTGGGGGGCTCAGTTGGTTAAGCATCTGCCTTCGGCTCAGGTCATGATCTCACAGTTCGTGAGTTCGAGCCCCACATTGGGCTCTGTGCTGAGAGATTGGAGCCTGAAGCCTGCTTCAGATTCTGTGTCTCCCTCCCTCTCTGCCCCTTCCTCCCTCCCTCCCTCTCTCTCTCAAAAATAAATAAATACTAAAAAAAAATGCAGTATCTAAAACTCCTATTAATCAATAACAAAGTCAAACCACCCAACAGAACAATAGGTAAAGGATATGAACAGGCAATTTTCAGAAAAATAGATACATGAAAACATAGTTAATGATAAAATGTCAAACCAATAATATTAATCAAATAAACACAAGTCCAAATATTTTTTTCACTCATGAATAAGCATTTTTTTTAACTGACAATATTTGCTATTATCAGAATATGGCAAAGTGTCACTCCCATACACTGTGGGCAGGAGTATAAACCAGTGCTCAATTTCTTGGAGAAGTCTGGCAATAGCGATCAAAATTTAAATCTATAACCTTCAACTGGAAGTCTTCTTTATCCAATAACTTAACCACAGAAAATCTTAGGGAAGTCCCAAGTGTTACACTGAGCATTCTTTTATGTGTGTCTATTTGTAATAATGAAAAACTTGAAAGTCTGACTCCCCATCAATACAGGGAAATAGGTTAAGTTATACCTCATCCATCTCTAGCCAGACATCTATGTTTTTGCCTAAAAAGCAGTCATTTCATCTGCTTCTAGTAACAGAACCCCTTTTCCTCTAGAAACTTCTCTTTCACCACCTGGAGAATGAGTTGATCACAAAGCTCCATCCCTCTTCATTAGGGTAGAAATGTGACTCAGTGAGAATAGAAGACACCATTTATAGTGACTGGTCAAAGGACAAGCAAATGCTGGCAGAACCAACCAGATGCTAAAAAGTCTCTCTGCCTTCTGGGACCATAAAAACTGGGGATACTGAAGGCCATCTTTGCCACCACATGGAAAAAGCCAACCTGAAGATGAAGCCAAGACCAGAAAAGGCAAAATTAAAAGGATAGAACCACCCAACTATGCCCCAAATCAGCTCTCATTTTCAGACCTCCTGGCTCCAGGACCCAACCCTCTAAGCCTGTCTGAATTAGGTTTTTAATCACTTTAAATGAAAGAATTCTGACAATGGAGTATAACACAATCAATAAAAAGACTAAGATAGATCTGCATATATAGACATAGATTTCTATAATATGTTAAGAGAAAACAGCAAAAGTAATTTTCAGAACATTATATACTAGGCCTTTTGTATTGTGTTCAAAGGATATATACTTTTCTATTAACAGTGAGAACTGGGAAAAGAGAATGTTCTCTTTAACACATATAAGACTGTAGAAATTTTGTACATATGATTTTTTTTTTTAACGTTTATTTACTTTTGAGACAGAGAGAGACAGAGCATGAACAGGGGAGGGGTAGAGAGGGAGGGAGACACAGAATCTGAAACAGGCTCCAGACTCTGAGCTGTCAGCACAGAGCCCGATGCGGGGCTCAAACTCACAGACCATGAGATCATGACCTGAGCCAAAGTCGGATGCTTAACTGACCGAGCCACCCAGGCGCCCCTGTACATATGATTTTTTAAATCACAGAATAAAATGTTATAAAATTAAATGCTATATATAAATTTACATCAAGGTCGAATCATCAATTTCCATAGAAGTCTATGGAATTTTTTGCCTAGAAAGTAATAGAACTAAAAAACAGCAAATTGATTTACAAAGCAACGTAAGTGGGATTACTCCTTAGGTGCTCATCAAAGTTTTATAGGTAAGTCTCTTCAACCTCCCTCTGAAGAGCTAAATCTGGAAAGTGGGTATTTCTTCAACCTCCTACAACTAGAAGTTGCAGAAGTTCTAGAAAAGTGGGGTAGACACACTTGAGAACAAATTACCTATGGCTGAATAAATGAAAATACATTCATGTATATATTTGTGGCATAATTACAGAATAAGAAACCAAAGGAGATACTTCTAGGAAATCTCAAAGAAAATACTCAAATCAAGGTACAGAACTTTGCTACCTGCCATGAATTCAAGGTTACACTAAAAGTAGACCAAAAAGGACATATAATTCATTCAACACTGAAGATAGTCCCTTTTCCATGTCAGTGTTTTCACCTCAAATGTTAAATCCACATCCTTCCAGAGCTCGCTCCTTTGACTCCCTGTACTAAGTCATCTAAGGTGTTCAAATCTTCACGACTGAGGCAAAATGTGGTCTACATAACTTAAATAAGAATGCATTAGGCCTACTCACTAATAACTTATCATGTGAATTAAAATGAATGTAAGTTTAGATTTAAACTGAGATAGAAATGAAATCTAAAAACCATCATGCTATAAAAAGGAACGAAGAAGGTATTAACTTTACTTACCCTGCTACTTGTCATTCTCTTGACACTCTACCAAGTTACAAGAGAATATATGAAATCTAAACTCCAAGATAAAGAAATTTTATTGGAAAACCAATTTGATTTTTTTAAACATTGAATAAATGGTTTTTAAATCAGTATTTGGGTCAAGTTTATGCAGAATTAATTAGCATTACCTCTGCAATAGGATTTAAAATGAGGAAAAGAAAAATGCCTTTCAATGGTCATTCCATTGTGTGCATTCCAAAAGGACCACAGATGGTACAGCACTATGGCCCATAATGCATCTGGAAAAACAGAACAAGATTCAATTTATTATTTCATAATTTTAATTTTAATCAGTAAGCATATTAATGTCACATATACTTTTTAAAAATATAAATATCTTTAAAAGCTGTGTCTTACAATATGATATTCAAGAACACAGAGCTGATACAGGTTGTAAAAGAAACCACTATGTGTAAGATATTTGAAATCTGATCAGAATACTGTTATGGTCAAAGAAAAACACCTTCTTTTTAATCATTCATATTCAGCAACAGTGAAAATGTTCTACATATGCATTGGCTCTGAATAACACATCTCATATCTGTTTCAAACCTGCCATGCTATCTATTACTGTTTTGATGATTACACTGTTCAACACAAAAATGCATCCCACTCAAATTCTCAATAGTACGTCTGATTATGCAGATAACTTCCTAATAATAAAAACTTATTTTAAGACAAGTAGTATGCAAATATATCATGGAATTCAGACTTGCTGTAATTGGGAGAAAAAGACAAGTGTAAAGAACACTGCACATTTGACATTTGACACCTACTGCATTTCTGTGCACTCATCTTGCATTCCCTTTCTTCTTTGAAGTGCTAGGTTAAAAGTGTATTTACACTAGAAAGTTACTGATAGGCTTAATAATATGAGAGAACTATGTGTTTGAGAAAGCAAGACTTTCTGGATAAGAAATCTTCAAATATTTTCTATTTTATATGTTTTTATGACCTTCCTTATAAAAGGGAATGTTTCATATGCAACACCTGCAGATAGAAATAGATGTACATTTCACTCGAACCCAATCAAATATTTCAAATATAAAATACAGACATGAAGCAAACTATGATAGCAGCAGTGATTCTCAGGGCAGCATGTGCAAAATCCAATATTTTGCTATCTATTTATATCACGGTGGTCAGAAAAGAAATGTGCCAAAACTCCCTTTCCCATTCCATTTGAACTGGTTCCCCACAATTGAAACAAACATCTCCTGTGACATTAAGTTGTCATCAGCTTGCGTGATCCCCAGTTCACTCAACCTTTTCTTCTTCATCTGACCCTTCTGTGTGGAGGCAGCAACTAGTTCATTTACAATTTCACAGTTGCCTTCCACTTGCTCAGAAAGATTAGATCTTGCATAAAGCTCCATTTTGCCAGTTGTACATTGAATCAGCTCTTCTAGATCCACCCTTTCCGCTGTGTCTGCCTCCTCACTTGTCGGAATTTTAAGTGCTCTATTTTCTGAAGAAACAAACAAATTATAACAAATACAGTAAAATGTACAAAATAACGCAACAAAAAATATATATACTTCTATATTCTAAAAAAATTGTTTTAATGTTTATTTATTATTGAGAGAGAGAGAGAGAGAGAGAGAGAGAGAGAGAGCATGAGCAGGGAAGGGGAAGAGAGAGGAGACGCAGAATCCAAAGCAGACTCCCGGCTCCGAGCTGTCAGCACAGAGCCTGACGCAGGACTCGAACTCACAAACCACGAGATCATGACCTGAGCCGAAGTCGGATGCTTAACTGACTGAGCTACCCAGGTGCCCCTATATTTCTATATTCTAATTAAAGCTTTTAAGTTTTTACTGCCAACGATTCCTGCTGTCATCTGACTGGATTCCATGAACTCTTTGCCATAAGTATTTCAATAAGCAGTTGTCTTAGTCTTTGTACCAAGACTTTCTGACCCTCATACAGGATTACCAATTTTGAATTATTTTCTATTTTTATCCTAGAATCTCATTCACTCAACAGACCCTTTCTGGATATTGACTACCTACTATAAGCACGGTGTTAGGAGATAGACACAAAGATTAGTAAGAGTGCCACTATTCCCAAAGGAACTCTCCTTCTAGCAGCTAATGCCAGCATTAGAAGTGAGTGCTTACTGAGGGGCAGAATTCTAGATGGCCCCTATGATGCCCACCCCCCTGGTGTTACTTTCGGGATTGTTAAGTGGCAAAAGGATTTTGCACATGTAATTAAGGTTACTAATCAGCTGACTCTAAGGAAATAATTCAGGTGTCCCTAATCTAATCACTTGGACCTTTTAAAAGTTGGGGTTTTGTTCTGGCTAGATGAAGAAGAGGAAAGTATGAAGAAATTCAAAACATGAGAGATTTGAGGCATGAACAAAATTTGCCTTAAGGAAGTTTCTCTTGAGGAAAGTTGCTGAGATAGAGGAGGTTATGGGGGCAAGGACTGGACAGTGGCCTCTAGAAGCTGAAGCAATCCTCAGGCAATTGTAAAAAAAAAAAAAAAAAATGGAGACCTCAGTCCTACAACCTCAAGGAAATGGATTTTGCCAACAATATGAATGAGCTCAGAAGCAGATTTCCCCCTCAGAACTCTCAGATCAAAGCCCACTCCCCTTAACTTCACCCTTCTGAGACCCTAAGCACATAATGCAGCCAAGCCCACCTGGACTTCTGACCTACATAACTGTGAGAAGAAAAAGAACTCACAGATAACTAGACTGTATCCTTATGGATGACGAGGACTACTTTCCTCATCCATGCCAATGCATAATCCCTCTCTGACTAAGATTTCACAGTAATCTGGGTCATGGCTTAAAAGTCACAAATTTCCTACTGAGCTCAGTTTTCCTGCCAAGAAAGATAGTTAACAGGGAGGCATTTACTTCTGCCAATAAAAAATAGAGACAAACTCCACAATCCCCTCCAGTAAATGCAGCCTTCAATCTGGCACATGCATTTCTCTGCCTCCATCCTTAACAAATATCAGCAGGAGCCACCATTTCTATCATATGCTCAGCTTTATTCTATAAATGCACAGAAAGCCAAGCATGATAAGAAGAGAACCTCAGGACCACAGAAACCACACACCAGGGTTTTGAATGAATAGGTGAACTAGTTGACCTTGAAAGTTTCTTTCACCCTGAGAGTCTACAATGTTACAGCCTTCCCAAGTTTCTCTGTCTCAGAGTCCAAGTATATGCCAGTTATCTTTGTTAAGGAGAGGAAGACTCAGATCCTTAATAAGAGTTTAATGCTGAAATAAAGTAAACTAGGATCACATTTTTATTTTTAAAAATCACTAAATAAAACATACCTTCAGTTTCATCTTGGACATTTTCTTGCAGGTCAGAGAAGATTGTAGGTTTCACCAAGACAACACCATAACCTTCATTATTATGTATGACATTATTCACCATGGATATTTTGGGAATGTCATAATGCTCATCTAAGAAGTCCTGTGACATTGAAAACAAATGTTTTAAGGAACTGTCACATTCAACACTGCCTGCTTTAAAAATCTTCTCACTGTTTTCAGGCTATTCTAAAAATAAAGTAGAAAGCTATGCTTATTAATATGTTGTAGCACAGTCTGAGCTCTGAATGACACAGCATTCCTCTGTCATTTCTGCAGATCTATAGATAGCAAAGTATTCTCACAAAAGACCCTCAATCACCAACTATTGATATCAAGATGATTATTAAGATGTATGTACTGTTTGTGCTTTTCAAAACCAAACAATAGAACTCAACTTGGGAATTTAACAAAACACAATTATTTCTTAGATGAAACCATTCTAACCTTTGGAAAGAGGGTGTTTTAGCAGGTACACTCACCTTAATGAGTATCCCTTCCTTGCAGTGATGGATCCCATTGTCACTCAAGGTGCACTTACTCCCGGGATATATTTCTATACCAGCACCCTACAAGTTACATTTCAAGGTATCACAATCAGTATTTTAAGGCAGGACTACAAGAGAAGATTTATTACAATCATTTCTTAAACCTTAACACAGTGTAAATATAAAGTGTTTTACAGAAAGTTTTATTAGATATTTCTAATCAACATTTCTATTTGCTCCATTTCCAGCAAGTTGTCTATCATTTATCACTTTCAAAAACCACACGCAGAGACACACACAAAACACTGGCTAAGATGATCAACACTTGATTATTGTTCCACTCCCTTTCATTCTGGATAAGTCAGTTTTCTGATTCTGCCAAATAAAAAAAAAACAAAATATTTGACAATTTTGCACTTATTCAAAATGATCATCCTGAGATACTAAATTAGTTGGAGAATGGTATTTGAGTCTAGTAAAATATTGCAATTTAAGTATAGAAAGAAGACCTGATATTTTTAAAAACACACTAGTTTTAAAACATCCCAACATAACCTAAAAATCACTTCTATGAGCTAAACAATTAATAGCCTCCACTAGTACACACATGTTAAAATTAGCAACCAATTCAAGTGACTCAATAAAACAAAGTAACCAGAAAGATCCATGCATGGCACAATTCTTTCACAGTGTCCCTTGAGACCACATGGTACCAATTAAGTAACAGTAACAGGAATAATTTACTTCCTAAAACTATACTAAGCACTTTGGGAAGTAAAAATAATTTACTCAAACCTCTATAGTTATTTAAGAAATCATTTTGGGAATAATTTAATATACAATATCATACATGAAGAAGAGCTGCTATTAACCATTTATAAGACACCTACCACATATATGTTGAGTTTTTTTTCTAAGAGTAGTAGTAAACCATGAGAAAATATTTATTATTAATTCCCCTTTTGGGGATACAAGAACACATATGGCTAGATGGCTAATCTAACTCTCTACTAAGTAAAAAAAAATCTTCCAATTGGGCTTTCTTCCCCAGACATGAAGCTGAAGAATCTGGCAATCCATAAACACAAGACACAAACCAGAAAAGCCTTCCAAAAAGCCTGAACTCTCTAGCCAAAGGACCAGGCAGTTTAGAAAGACAGAAGACTTTCAGATAATTATAGCTCTATGCCAGTCAAACGCCACAGACAAAAATAGTGGCCCATCCCCATGTTGACAAATGCTAAGAGGAGAGAATAGACTTTCACCTTCTGGAGGCTGTAACCAGGCACCCCAACTCTCCCAATGGGGTGGTGTCAGAGAAAGCCAAGCAGGAAGCCAGGATTTGCATCCCCACCAGCCGGTAACAAGGCCCTAGCAGCATCGCTGGAGACTACACACTCCCACCCAACAGTCACAAGATGCCACTCCCTCTCACCACTAGAGCAGTATCAGAGCAGACCTGGTAGAAAGTCTGGACTTTCACCATTGCTCAGTGGTAACAAGGCCACTGTCATGGGCCACAGTGTCAGTGGGCACCATGCTGGAAACCAGAATTTCCATCCCCTCCCAGCAGTAACAAAGAGCTATCCCACTGAAACAAGTATCGATGGAGGCTAAAATGGGGAACCTGGGCTTCTACCTCCTTCCACCAGCAGTACCCTTCATCCCATCCCCTCCTGTAAGGGTGTCACTTAAACTAAAACAGAAGATCCAGACTCTCATAATGTAGTACAAAATGTCCAGGTTTTGATGGAAAATCACCTGTCATACCAAGAACCAGGAAGATGTCAAACTGAATAAGATGGTCAATAGATGCCAAAACCAAGATGTCAAAGATGTTAGAATTAGCTGACAATGATTTTAAAGCATCCACGATAAATAGGCTTTAAGAAGCAATTACGAACATACTTAAATGAAAAATTAAAGGCGCACAAAGAAAGTCTCAGTGAAAAAAACAGAAGATATGAAAGACCAAATGGAAATTTCAGAACTCAAAAATAACTGAAATAAAAAGCTCTGTGGATGGACTCAACAGCAAAAAGGAAAACAAGGAGGAAAGAATCAGTGAACTAGTAAGATAGAACAGTAGAAATTACCCAACCTAAACAACACAGAGAAAATTCACTGAAAAAGAAAAGTGAACAGAGCCTCAGGGACCAATAAGACTATAACAAACTATCAATATCAAGAATGAAATGAGATACCAGCACTGACCCTGCAGACATCAAAAGGTTAAAGACTAAGGGAATACCACAAATAACTATACCTGTAAATTTGACAACTTAGCAGAAGAAATGGTCACCTGCCCCCTCAGGCTGGTGTGAGGCCTAACGGGCTGGGTGGGAGGTGGTACATATAATACATGGTGCTCCAGGAGTCACTGGTGCCACTGCCACCAAACAGGAGAGCCCTTCACCACTGACCTGGCACCCATCCACAGGAGCTCTGTAACCTATCAGCATATCTGTTAACTCACTCAGTATGAAATAGGTCATTTGAACAGCCCTATAACTGTTAAGGAAATTGAATTCATAATTTTAAAATTCCCAAAAAAGAAATCTCCAGGCCCAGATGGTTTCACTGGAAAAATCTACCAAACATTTAAAGAATTAATACAAATTAGTGAAGCAATACTTCCAAATTCATTTTATGAAGCTAATATTATCCTGATAACAAAACTTGACAAAGATAGTGCAAATAAAGAAAACTTCAGACCAATATCTCTCATGAATACAGATGTAAAAATTCCTCACAAAACATTGGCAAATATATTACAGCAATATATTAAAAAATATACACTATGACTAAATTGTGTTTATTCCAGGGGTGCAAAACTGGTTCAGAATTTGAAAATCAATTAATGTAACCCACCATTTTCTTTCTTCCAAAAAGAAAAATCATGTAATCATATGAAATGATTAAGGAAAAACATCTAACAAACATCAACACACAGTGATTACAAAAATTATCACAAAAGAGAAATAGAGAACTTACTCAACTTGATAAAGATTATCTACAAAAAGCCTATCATTAACCTTATACTGAATACATTCTCCCTGATACCAAGAACAAGTAAGGATGTCCACCCTCACCACTCTTATTCAGCATAGTGCTGGAAGTTCTAGTCAGTGCCATAAAGCAAAAAAAAAAAAAAAAAAAAAAAAAGGAAACAAAACCATACAGATCAGAAGGGAAGAAATAAAACTGTCCCTATTTGCAAATGATGATAGTCATGTAGAAAATCCCAAGAAATCTACAAAAACATTCCTAGAACTAATAAGAAAAGTCAGCAAGGTCACAGGATATGTGACAAACAATAGTCAATTGTATACTAGCAATGAACACATGGACATTGAAATTAAAAATATGAGATGACTTATAATCACTTAAAAATGAAATATTTACATAGAAATCTAAGAAAACACATACAAGACTTGTATTCTAAAAATTATGGAATGCTAATGAAAGAAATCAAAGATGAAAATAAATGGGAGAGAGAGTGTTCACAAGATTGGAAGACTCAACATAAAAAAGATGTCCATCCTCCCCAAATTGATATACAGTTTTATTAGAATTCCTATCAAAATCTCACCAAGATTTTTTGTAGACAGAGACCATATTTTTCTAAAACTTATATTGACAAGCAAAGGAACCAGAATAGTTGAAACCATTTTGGAAAAGACAAAGTGGGAGGAATCACTGTATCAGATTTCAAGACTCAACATACAGTAACAGATATTGGTGGAGGGACAGGTACACAGATCAGTGGAATGGAATGGAGAACCTAGAAATGGACCTACACAAATTTTCCAGATGATTTTTGACAAAGGTAGAAAACCAATTTATCAAAGGAAGAGCCGCCTTTTCAAGAAATGGTATGGTTACAACTGGACATCTATGGGCAAAAAAATAAATTAACCTTAATCTAAAACTCATATTTACACCAAAATTTACTCAAAAAATGGATCATGACCTTAAATGTAAAATGTAAACTATGAAATTTTTAGGAAAAAAAATAAAAGAAAATCTTTGATATCTAAGGCTGGGCAAAGAGTTCTTGTACTTAACACCAAAAGCACTACCCCACAAAAGGGAAAATCAGTAAATTGGACTTCACTGACACTTAAAGCTTTTCTTTGTAGAAGCCCAAGTGAAGAAAATGAAAAGACAAGCTACAGTTTAGCATACAAATCTGCAAACCAAATACCCACCAGAGGACTAGTATCTAGAATATAAAAAGAACTCTCCAAAATCTACAGTAAAAAAGAACAAATAATCCGATTAGAAAATGGGCAGAAGTCATGAATAGACATTTCACTGAAGAGAAGGATGGCACGTAAGAATATGAAAAAATGTTCAATATCATTAACCACTAGGTAAATGAAAAGTAAAACCACATACCTATCAGAATGGCTAAAATTTAAAAAACCAAATGCTGGTAAGGATATGGAGAAACTATTATCACTCAAACACTGCTGATGGGAATGTAAAATGGTGTAACTACTCTGGAAAACAGTTTGGCCGTGTCTTTAAAAAAAAAAAAGTAAACATGTAGCTACCATGTGCACTCCTGGGCATTTACACCAGAGAAATGAAAAGTGCTCACACAGTAACCTGTACACAAATGTTTGCAGCAGCTTTATTTACAATAGCCAAAACCTGGAAAAAACCCAGATATCCTTCAACGGGTAAACAGTTAAACAAACTGGAATATGCTAGAATACTATTCAGCAATAAAAAAAGAACAAACACTTTGCACCTGGAACAACTTGGATGAATCTCCAGAGAACTGTGCTGAGTGAAAAAAGCCAATCCCAGAAGGTTACATTCTGTATGATTATGTTTACGTAACATTCTTGAAATGACGAAATAATAGAAATGGAGAAGAGACTAAAGTTTGCCAGTGATTAAGGAAGAGGTCTGAAGGAGAGGCAAGTGGATGTGGCTATCAAAGGCAACATGCAGGATCCTTGGAGTGATGGAAATACTCAACTGAATCATGTTATCCTGTTGTGCTACAGTTTTCCAAGATGTTACAATTATGGGGAAACTAGTACAGAGTATACATATAGGACCATTCTGTATAATTTCTTACAACAGTACGTTAGCTCAGCAATAATCTCAAAATAAAAAGTCTCATTTAAAAAAAGCAACTCAGGGCGCCTGGGTGGCTCAGTTGATTGGGTGTCCGACTTCGGCTCAGGTCACGATCTCGTGGCCTATGAGTTCGAGCCCCGCATCGGGCTCTGTGCTGGCAGCTCAAAACCTGGAGCCTGCTTCGGAGATTCTGTGTCTCCCTCTCCTTCAGCCCCTCCCCAACTCATGCTCTGTCTCTGTCTCAAAAATAAATAAACATTAAATTTTTTTTAAAAAGAGCAACTGAGCTTCAATTGCTACAAAACTGTTTGCAAAATTAACAAATGTGAAGGGTCTAAATCTCAAAGTTATCCTAGAGAAACTGTCAGATTTCTTATTTTTCTTCCTTACACAATTGACTCTGGCTGATTTAGTGTATATAAGTGTCTGAACTTCTTTGAGGAAAGAGAACGGGAGTGTACATCTTTACATCTTGGTCCCACATTTTACTTATTTAGAACTTAAACCTAAACTTCTTTCCCAAAAGATAAGAGATTATCCTACCTTGGCACCATATAAATCTGAGTTCTTCATTAAAAATTCTGCTGATGTTCGCACCGTGACTCCTGTAGTTTCACACTGCAGCACACAGTTTTCCAATGTGGTCTTACCACGATGAATGACTAGAATGAAAACATGCAATCAAATGCTTTAAGTAATGTGTGTTTTCCAAAATTAGAAATGGTCTAGAGCTGACATTAGGTGGTCTAAATATTTCACTAGCCACCATGTAAACTTTGTTATTGGAATTACAAATTCATAATTTACAAAACAATGACTAAAATCTAAAAGCAGCATTTTAAAAAAGAATGATCTCAGAAACGTAAAACCAAGTTAAAAAGCACTTTTCATTACCAAAAAAGTATCAGAAAGTAACTTTCATGAGTATCCTGGAAGGGAGAAGAAAAGGAGACCAATTCTAGAAAGGGAATACAGATCCTAGGAAACAAATACCAGCACAGTGGGAAAATAGCTGCATTGAGTTTAGGGCTACTCGAAAACAAAGAACACAGACCACAATATTGGAATGTTTGAAAGAAAAAAATGATCACAAAGAAACCAATATTAAACTAACAAATTTTCAGAATAGACTGAACTATTTTTTACTTTAGAGTAAGCTTCCTAAGTCATCATGTTATATGTACATAAATAATTAATCAGTCTTCCATATACTCAAGAGTAAGTTTATTAAATTGCATTTTCCAGGGAAAGTAAAGTTTTCCTTCCTGGAACAAAATAATACATGAAATATTCAGATACTTACTCAAGATTCCTTCTACAGCATCATGCTGAATAAATTTTATGCTTGAGATCTTAATATCTGCACCTGTACAATCCACAAAAGTGTCTCCTTTGCCCCTCTTTTCTATCACAATATCATCTGGTAGACCATATCCTAAGGAAGAGAGCAAGAGTGTTTAAGATGCTTGAGGGGAAATGTCTAAACACAAAATTGCTACAGTAGATTTCTCTATTTCAAATGACCACAAATGATATTTGAGACCAGTCAACCAAGTTGCATTTAAGTAAAATCTAATTATCTCCTCACATATCTTGTTTAATTTAAACCAGGATATACAATTTTTAATTATAACAACTCCTCAATTTGCTCCCATTATCAGGAAGACTACCCTATCAACCATCTCAGACCAGGTCAGCACTAAATTTGCTTACAAAACTGCTATATAAAAGTAAATAATCCTAAATACTCACAGCTGGTTCAAAAAGTTTTAAAAATGCATTTAACCCTTAAAAGTTTTTTCCCCACTCTAAAATCCTATTATTCTAATACAAATTAGGTTTGAAAAATCCTAGGCATTTCTCAAGATTTTTAAATTTTAGTATTCTCTTAAACAGGTTGACTTAGAACCTGACAGATGGACTTAAAGCAATTTCAGTTATTGAAAAAACAGGTCTACTCATGAACCAATAAAAAACAATGGAGCTCTACAAATTCCAAACTAATAATGCAGGCCAGACCTCTGAATGGGCTTACAAAACCTGGAGTGTCAGAAAACTAGAGAAGTTGTCTGACTTTCATCATAAAACGGAATCACATAGAAAAAGCTGTAAGAACTAAGTCTCAATGTCTAAGATGAGCCTTTGTTTGAGTAAATGAAAGCAGTCACTACATTAAACAGGCAAAACCAATAAAGTTTTCTGTACTCAAAGGACACAGACAAGCCTTTGGGGGCACTGAAGAAGAATACAAGAGGACTCCATATTTGGGGGTAATGCCAGTGGTGGACTCTGGATGATTGGATTGTAAGTAATTTCTCTTTGATTTCTTTTGTGTCTGCCTGCAGTTGGAACATTTTCTACGATAACCATTATGTTTATCATCAAAAAAATTAAAAACTAAAAAAATTTGCCATATTGAGGAAAAAAATTAAGCTTATTACATTAACAAGCTACATATTCTTAGCAATTTAAAACATAAAACCATCATTTAAGCAAATGTACTAAACAAGAAAGAAAAACCCTACTATAGGTACTGTTAACACCCTGCACATAGTAGGTACTCAATTATATATCTCTTGTGATAAGTGTTAGCTATAGATCAGTCAGATAAGCTATCAGATAAGCCTTAATCTTCTTACTCACGAACAGGTACTCCATATATTCACACTAGATATACCACCTGATTCCCCAAATTCTCAGAAATGCCCCCTGTTAGTAAATCTATAGTCATTTTTACACTTAATCCTCAGATATCTATATGGTTATTTATGACACTTTGGCAATTTCATTATTAATTTCCTCACCAACCTAGGAAGAACTGCTATCCACCATACAATCTATAATATCAATGCTATTTTCACTATGCTAAAAAATAAAGTGTTTTTATTGCAGTGATTTATCCTGCAGATGTGTTATTTATACACACACATCTATTATATATCAAATATTTGGAGAAGGAAAAGAACAAAATTACATACATAAAACAAAAAAGGGGGTAAAGTGATGTACTAGTGAACAGCAGGAAATTAAACTCCCAGCCTTGCTTCCATTAAGAAGTTTTGACAAGATAAAGATAAAGAGCATAGCTTAAGCAGTTTGTGAACAGCTGCACAAGTCCCAAAATGATATATGATTTTTTGCATTACAAGCTTTATTGCTAACTTGAAGCTTTTTTGGTAAATAGTTGAACAGGTGCATCTAAATTTAATATGTTATGGAAATACACAGGACCATGAAGAACAACTGTAAAGTAACCTAAATTTAGGAATCACTCTAAATGTACAATAAGATTATGACAGCCTAAAAAGTTATTTTTAATAGAATCTTTCAACATTAATGTTCTCATAAGTATACTTTGGTCAAGATACGAAGTAGAATTTGACATTCAGCAAGTTTAAAGAATGAATAAGATAAGGATTTTTGGTCCACTTTCAAGTTGGACCTGCACCTATGCAGAAATACGTTAAATTTAAAACAAAAACCATGCATCAACACATCCATAACATATAAGAAATGAAGAGTAGGCAGGAAATAAAAAATACTAAACCTTAAAAAATATTCCTAGGGAAAGTTTTTATTCTAGAAATGAAATTTCCTTTCCATAAACCACCTACATTCTGGAAAATATGCTTCTTCGTAATGGTCTTTTTTTCTCTATGTGCTTGTTTTCCCAACACATACAATGCCACAAAAAAATCATACCTCAAGTTGCTCAAACACTGAGTCAATGTCCCACACACTTTAAATATATATATATATGTATATGTATATGTGTATATATATATAAATATAAATATATATGTATATATATAAATATAAATATATGTATACGTATATATATTTATATATACATATAAATATATATATATATATTTTTTTTTTTTTTTGAGAGACAGAGAGAGAGGACACATGTGGCAGGCGGGCACACGTGGGAAAAGGGCAGAGGGAGAGAGAGAATCTTAAGCAGCCAGCACAGAGCCAAGGCAGGGCTCAATCTCACAACTGTGAAATCATGACTTGAGCCAAAATCAGGAGTTAGTAGCTTAACCAACTGAACCACCCAGGCTCTCCTAAATACTCAAAATATTTTAAGGAAATTCATTTGAAATCAAATAGAATTAATCATATTCTTGGAGTTTCAACAAGACCAGTGATTTACTGTTTTCTTAAGCATTATCATGCCAGAGAGTTTGGTTGCATGATATTCCGGACTCACCTTCCAACTCAATGGAGTCAGCAATGGCGAATGTGCCATGTACCATGTAATGGCCAGGACAAACAATCACAGTGTCACCTTCATAGCAGGCATTTATAGCAGACAATGGATCACTATGGAACTAGAAAACAACAACATATTGCAAATATACACCCCCAAAAGCAACCTACATATCACTCCAAGTACTCTCATGTTTCACTTTCAAAGTGCCAAAACCACATACTTAAAAAAAATATCTCCTCAGCTACTGCACTGAACCCAACACGTGCTTGGTAAGTGACTAATGCTTATGAAAGGCAGGGCTCTCACTACTACCCATTTCACAAAAAATCAACTCTGGGAAGCTCCTATAAACGCTTTGTAGAATTCAGGAAAACCTGGCCTGAATTAGAAGAGAAAAAGCCACCGGCAGCAAAAAAACTCCTTTTACCTGAATTTCTGTTTCTTCCTTACAAGGCTCCTGACAAAGCCTGTCCCTGAGCAGAGACCGCAGCAGACCAGTCATCATGGTGGAGGAGACCACATGCGTGACCTTCTGACCATTTGGACGAATGCCCTTTGCTTGGATATTCGAATTCTTCTGATAACCAAACACGTATCTTAGAGAAACCAACAGACCTATCAGTTCTCAGTAAGATAGCTGGTTAGAAAAGATGCCAACTAGCTAAGAATAACAAAGACACACATACCTCAACAATGGATTCTCAATGAGTTTTAGCTTTTGTTTCAACTGTTCCATCTCTGAATATAATTTTAACCCTTCAACCATGGAGATGTTTTCCTGCTCGGAATCGGAGTTACAATTTGACAAACTGCTTCTCAGATTTAAAAATTTCCTATAACTGTCCTCACATTGGGACAACAGATTGCGGTAATCAACAATAAGTCCTGAAGGAACTCGATCTTCAAGGATGTCATAATGCCTGCAAGTTTAAAAGCAAATTGAAATACACTGCCTTTCTGATATATTTTCCTATCATTAAAACAGCCCATTTAGTCCTTAAAGACCAGGAAGAAAAGCATTTTATAATACATAACTCAGTACATGTTAAGTCTTTCTGAATAGCACTCTATTATAAGTGGAAGCTATTGAAAGTTTTAAGGATCACTTTATTAAAGTCACTAGATTTTCTTGCTTTGGGGAGTTGCTGGGTTTTATTCTTAGATCCAAGCATTTGTTATTTACAAACACTGAAAGTCCATGTTTCACAATTTGTAATCATTATTTAAGAAAAATTATTTTCTCATATATTAGATTCAAAATCTTAAGTGAATGTCAGAGGGCAATCTGGGAGTGTGGATGGGAAGGGAAGTATCTCAAGTAGTTTCATAACAATGTCGAAGATGACCATATTTATAAGATTGAAAAATAAAAATGATTCAAGTCATCTAGTCCTTCCTCACATTTAAAGCCCTACAGCAAAAAATTATGCTGAATATTCCCTTAGGAAGATTATAACAGTATTTCAAAAACATAAGCCTTTGAGATTCTCAGAAAAAAATATAAAGCTGCCATTACTAAACTAGAGAGTGACTGAAACAAAATAACCTTGTACTGGACAACCTTACTGGTACTTAAAATTTATTATTAGTTTGTATATCTTCACAAATATATAGACAGAACAAAAAGTATTTCTAGATGCAATAAAATAATTTATGAATGTACAATCAAGTTAATGGACATGAAATTAATGGATTTGAAAATAAACTGCAATATTATTGTCATTACCTAGTGTTTTAAAATAATTGCTTTATTTCTCACTTAAAAGTATATTGACTAGCTATGCCTGAGGCTAGAGTTTTTCAACCTTGGCTGCATATTAGAATCACTGGGGAGCTTTTAAAAATACAAATGCTCAGGTCCCCATTCAGACCAATTAAATTGGTCTCCAGAAGTAGAGAGGTTTTGTTTTTTTTTAAAGTTCCTTGGGGATTCTAATGTGCAGTCAAGGTTGAAAACTATTGCCTTAGATGATGTTTTTCTAACTTAGTCATGCTCTAAATAAGACAGGGGGGAAAAAACAGAACCACATCCTAAACAAATTTACATGAAATTACAGTTAACATTCAAACAGTACTTAAAATGAATAAAAAATAATTTTTTCCACTTTTCAAGTAAATGAATTAGGTGAAGCTTGAAAAGCAAGGATTTTGTCTGCTTTGGTTAATCCATACTCATTTAAAGATATTCTAGAAATCCACTTTGCAAACAAAAAATTGGGAACCAAACCACTGACTGCTTGATCAGGTCTATTAAGTTATGAAGATTAAGACTCAAATTTTAAAATAAATTTCTTAGCATTTCCAATATCCATGCCAATCAGCTATGTCTTCTCATTAAAGTGATACTTTGTGGTCTGGAAGCAATGAACCAACATCTGTGTCTCAGACCCATAAGCTTTGAAGTACAGCGTTTTGAATTAAAAAGGAAAAATATTTACCTCACAGTGCAAAATCAAGACAGTATGGTTTGATTCCCTTTAAATCCTGCATGTTCATAACGCTACTCCTCTCTTTGCCCAGGGACCTTTTTAAAGAGTCTGCCTACATTTGATAACATTCCAGTTTCCCCATCAAGTACCATAGTTTTCTTCTCCATAACTTAAAACAATTCCTCCCTTACACTTTCTTACCTGCCAGGGATGTAAAAGGTAAATATGTAAATCATCTCTTGTTGTTTGAACATGTAAAGCTGTCAAATCAGAATACAGTCTTTTCCAAGTAAAGATCAAGTTTGCTAGATACACATTATTCACCTACCATTACATTTCACTTCAATCAAAACCAATCATTGCTCTCTAAGAGCAAGCATAACAAAACTAGAAAATATGCAAGCTTATTGAAATTCTGGCATTTTATTGAATACGTTATGGGAAAATAGGAAATGCATGATGGAAAAACTGGAAAGGCTAAATAGAAATCACACATAATTCTAAACCAGGAGGAACCATTAACCATACTTTTCACATGTTTTTTACTTATTATTTACTATGTAAATCAAGAGAAATTTACCAAATCTATTTGGGTTCCACGAAAATGTAAAGGGTTACTGCCTTACCTTATGTAGCAAAATCATCTTTCACACAGGGAAAAAAAATCACCTTCTATAATTTTTTTTTTTTTAGTGCAAGTTCTAATTTTATTCTTACTGCAGCACTGCCTATTAAATTACCACTCATGAATACAAGAAAATTACCTGGTCTTAGAGTACCATCTAGTGGAAATCTGAATACCATGTGGGTTGCATAGTTAAGTTACATTTTTTGTAATGTGTTTTTCCCTATAAAAATATGACAATTCTTCTTCTTCTTAGAAGAAGATTGTGTTTCAGTAATTAGTATACTTTTATGCACCACCAATATTAATTGTTTAGTATTTTTATCTATTTGTCAAATAAGATTTAAGGACAAGAACTTGACAAAACATCCTGAGATAATTCTGTTAGTTTAGCCCAGTGTCTTTTACTATAGGAACTTAGAATAAAGCCAAATATTTTTAAAAGTACTCTTTTAAAAAATTAAAGCAAAAGAAATATCTTATAATTCAACTAACTTCTCTATTTCTCAAATAATTGTCTTTGAATTTAACACAGGGTTTCTTTTAAACACATTAGCTCAAACTGAGTTTTATTCAGACTTACAAAACAGTGAGCTGTTTAATTTCAGTGTCCCTGAACTCAGCTTTTAGACTCAAGTGCATAAACACTAAAAATAGGTTTCTCTGCATTCGTACAGGTTTCATTTAATAACTCATCAATGGGTTATCCTATTTGTATAGCGGCCTGCTTCTGTGTGTGGGCCCTTGGAGTAACATACACCAGACAGGTAAAATAAACCATGGACAGCTCTTTTTCCAACATGGACAAGGTCACTAGCAAATACTTACAATCTCAATCGAGGTTCAACACATCTGACAAAATAATCATACTCATCCTCCTCTTCTTCATCCCAGCTCCTCCAAATGTTTTGATAGAAAAATCTGAAAAGGAAACTCATATCATTCAAATTAATCACTGGCTCAGTGTTAGGGTTTTGGAGAGTGCAAGCTAAAGAGTAAATCACAACAACTGTATCAGTGATGATAGAGAATGCTGCATAAATGCTAGACTTGATAGTTTTGAGTCATCCAAGAACTTTTTTAGATTGACTAAAGAAGAAGTTTTCTACAACACTGTTTCCATTACCACCTCTTTTTAATCAGAAGAACTATTTACTGACCATCTGTAATTGGGTAGATGGTAGTGTCATTTGTTAAGATAGGAAAGACTGGGAGAGAAAAAGGTTTGGGGTTGAAAACAGTTTGAACTGAGATGCCTATGTGACCTCCAAGTGGATGATGTCAAGAGCGAATATGAATATATATGCCCAAAGCCCAAGGGAAATATCAGAGCTAAAGACATAAATCTAGGAGTTGTCAGCATATTGATGACATTAAAGCAACAGATGAGATCATCTAAGGAAATAATATAAAACAGCAGTTCTCAAACCTGATTCTGCATGTTAGAGTTCCCCAGGAAGCTTTTAAAAATTGATTCCCAAACCTATCCCAGACCGATAAATCAGAACCTTTGCAAAAGGCAGGAGGGGCACAGGGGTTGGGTGCAAGATCCATATTTTTTTAACCCCTCCCCCCCAAGCGATTGAACAAATTTTTATTATGGAAAATTTCAAACATCCACAAGAGCAAGTAGTATCATGAACACCGTTTATGCATTAACCAGCTTCAACAATTATCAATGCATAGGCTATTTTATTTCATCTCTACCCTACCCACTTACTTCTCTGCTCCCCACCCCCACCATCTCAACACTGGATTTACTTTAAAGCAAATGTCAAACATACAACATTCACAAATTTTAGCATATAGCTCTAAAATAAATCTTTACACCAAGAAAGTGTTATAATTTCTTAATATCCAAATATCCAGTCAGTATTGAATTTTCCCTGTCTCTTCTGCTATTGTTGCTGTTATTGTTTTATCATTGGCTTGTTCAAATCAGGATCCAAACAAGGGTCAGCTATTGCATTTAATTAAATCACAGTTATTCTATAGATTATCCCTCCCTCCTTTTCTCTTTGCAATTTAAGTTTCCCACACTCTGAATTTTATTGATTGCATCCCCATGGGGTCATTTAACATGTTCTTCCGCTTCTTTTACTTCTGGTAAACAGAAAGTAAGATCTAAAGACTTGATCAGCTTTGGGAAAGATGTTTTGGCAAGGATACTTAAAGGCGGACACAATGTACTTCCATCAGGAAGCATAAGATACCTGGTCATCTCTTCTGATGATGAGGTTAAGAATGACCAGTGGATTCAGGTGTTGTCAACCGGATCCATCTACTACAGAGTTCCCCATCAGTTTTTCACCAATGGTTGTAGCAGCCAACCACAATTATTGCCTAGAACCTTTATTTTATTACAAGTTGCAAAATAGTGATATTCTGATCCTATCATTCTTTCTTCATGTATTAGTTGGACTACTCCTATAAAACACAATCCCCAGGGGCACCTGGAGGATCAGTCAGTTGAACGTCTGACTTTGGCTCAGGTCATGATCTTGAAGTTCATGAGTTCGAGCCCCACATTGGGCTTGCTGCTGTCAGCCTGTCAGTGCAGAGCCCACTTCAGATCCTCTGTACCCCCTCTCTGCCCCTCCTCTGATTGCGCTCTCCCTGAAATAAATATTTAAAAAAACAAAAACAAAAGCAATTCCCAGGTAATTCTAATGTGCTTCCAAGGCTGATTAAAGAGAGAGAAGGGTAGATAGTCTAGGACCGATCCCTGGGTAACTCCAACATTTTAAAGTTTTGAGCAAGAGAGGAAGAGCCAAGATGACTAAGAAGCTGGAAGAGTGTGTGTTAGGAAGATGGGAGTGATCAAATAACTCGAATGTGACCAAGAGGGAAAGCAAGATGAGATCAGAAAAGAGACGACTGGGAAGGAGAACATGGAGGACTTTGGTGACCTTAAGCACAATTTCAGTGGTGCTGTGGGGCAGAAGCATTACTGGAATGCCAGGAGGTGCAGACTGTGACTACACAGAATTCTGTCAAGAAGTTCTGCTGTGAGGGCACGTGGGTGGCACCTGGGTTAAGCGATCGACTTCGACTCAGGTTATAATCTCACAGTTCATGAGTCGAGACCCACATCAGGCTCTGTGCTGACCACTCACAGCCTGGAGCCTGCTTCAGATTCTGTGTCTCCCTCTGTCTCTGCCCCTCCCTCACTAGTGCTCTATCTCTCAAAAATAAATAAGCATTAAAAAAAAAAAAAAAAAAAGTTCTGCTATGAAAAGGAAGAAGCAGTGAAAATAAAGCCATCTCTTAATTCTTGTAGATTGGACTGCCGGTCTCTTCACCCTCTAGTCATCTCAAAAAAACAAAACAAAAAAAAAAGAACCTGAGCATGCGTTTACTCAGTTAAAAAAACTCTGCTGGCTGCTGCCCTCACAACGAAGTTCAAATTCCTGAGCTTGGCGGTATTACTTGGATTCACAATCTGGCTACAGAGCACCTCTCTTGTCAGACCTCCTGCATGCAAACTCCCATTTCACAAGGTCTTTCAAACTTCCATGTGAAATGCTGGTCAGGCTGTCCACCTTCTCCACCTGGTGAACTTATATTTACATTTCAAGACTTAGCTCAAGTATTATCCTCACCAGTACCATACTGGGCATTCACACACATCACTCACATCTGCACCTCCTCCAGTGTTTATTCTCTCATGACCAAAACCTTAACTTCTGGCTTATCCACTCATATCTCCTCATCCCCCACATCCACTCGGCCACCAAGTCCCAGCCATCCTACCTTCTCAGTAAGCTTCCATGTGTCCTCTCCACACCCCACTCTAGCCCACTCTCTTGCCCGATCTTCTTATTCCATCTCCCTCCATTTGTTTTTCACACAGCAGCCAGAACAAATCTTTTAAAACACAAAGCTGATCCTATTCACCCTTGAATAAAAACCTTTTTCAGTGCTTCCACAGTGCTTTTACAGATAAAATGATTAATTGGCCGATGAAGTCCCACATCTTCTGACTCCTGACAACCTCTAAGCTAGTTTCATAAGTCTTCCCCATTACTGTCTGTGTTCCAGCTATAGTGGCCTTCCAGTTCCTTAAATTCACTCAGCTCCTGAACCTGTTCCCTCCCCACCCTTGCCACACCCCTTTCACGTAGCCAACCCTTCAGACCCAAGTTCAAATGTCATTTCCTCAGGAAACAACCATGTAACAGCCACCTGACCTAGTCTTAGAACACTCTAATTCTTCATTGCACTCACTGCAGTTTCCAATCACATTTATACCTTCATGTGATTAAGATTCATCTCCCACCTTTAGAATGAAGCCTGCTGGTGGTGGTGATTGTGTCTGTTTCTTGCACCAATCAAATCAGGACCCAGCACTTGAATACTCATTGAATAAAAAACAAACGAGGGGCGCCTGGGTGGCGCAGTCGGTTAAGCGGCCGACTTCAGCCAGGTCACGATCTCGCGGTCCGTGAGTTCGAGCCCCGCGTCAGGCTCTGGCCTGATGGCTCGGAGCCTGTTTCAGATTCTGTGTCTCCCTCTCTCTCTGCCCCTCCCCCGTTCATGCTCTGTCTCTCTCTGTCCCAAAAATAAATAAAAAACGTTGAAAAAAAAAATAAAAAAAAAAAAATAAACAAACGAGAACCCTCATAACTTTTCTGGACATTGACCAGAATCTGAGTCCTCAAAATGAAGAATAAATTTAGCCAGGCTCACCTTCAAATACCATTACTAATTCCAGATACTTGTCTTTCTACCAACTTCAATACCCATAAAGCTTCATTCCCTGATTCCTAATTTCCTAAACTCATCAATTATCCCTTTACCTTCAAAGGCTTCAGTTGACAGATTTTTTTCAAGTGAGAGAAACTGGTTCTGAACAGAAGCCAGTTCTTTAGATTTATATTGCTTGGCCAAATACTGAATATCTAGGGTTAAAAGTTCTTGTGTACAATTAGAAATTTTCCATAAGATCTTGGAAGCTGGGCCCGAAACACTCTGCTTCTTTGTGGAACATCGAAATTAAGCTCAGCAAAACCAGGTTAACTCACTAATGGCATAAAAAGTGAAAACTACAAGACACTATGCTACTATAATCCAGTCTCCCAGCTCCTAGAGGAATAAAAGTCCATTTTTAAATAATCAAAAGTCAGCCTTCCTTAGTGAATATACTTATAATAAAGAAGATTCAAAAGAACTATCTGTATCAGGAACTATCTGACAAAAGATTTATCTGATGATGGTTAACAGAAAGGAGGTGAATGAGGGGATGGGTGAAATAGGTGATGGAGATTAAGGAGAGCACTTTTGATGGGCATTGGGTGATAAATGGAACTGCTGAATCACTATAAGTATCCCCTAAGTATCCTGGAAGCGGCCTGAGAAAACATCTTTGGTCAGATACATTCTTGGGAAAAAAATGTGTCTTATCGGTGTAGAAGACATAGTGTACCACCTCCTTCACTTTCTTTCCTTTCTTCATATTCAAGTACTTTAATCATAAGCCTTAGCCTCCAGAACTTTTAAGAGTTTCTAAACATATACAAACCAAATGAAGAATCCCGTATCTTTTGTTAACATTTGAGGACACTGAATGAAGGCCATACAGGAATTCTTTGGGTTTTTTTTTTCAACTTTTCTATAAGTCTGAAATTATCTCAAAATGAAAACTTAAAATCTTTTTTAAATTTTTTTTAATTTAAAAAAGATTTCCCTATCTTTGAACATTTTAAAATACTGCAATGACCAACTTTATAGTTTGAGTTTTAAATCTAGGTATATAATGCAGACCAGAATTACTGCATTTCATCCAGTCTCAGGCCACAAGGTTATTTTTATCAACTCTCTTCCTACCTGACATGTTCAACTGCAAGAGCTGTCTGGTCAAATACTCCAGAATCATCAAACACCACCCACAGCTCTTGCAGGGGCAACCGATGTTCCTTCAGATCGAGGAGCTCATTCATACAATCCAAGGTAAAAGTGCTCACTTGAGATTCACAGAGGTACGGGTTGGCAAGCCTCACTACTGCCTTCAAGGCTGCAAAGTCCACATCTGTGACCTGAAATTTAAAATATTACTTACATGGAAATAAAAATTAAGACAAATATAAAACACTACTTATAGCCTGATTTTTTAAAGCATGAAATGGGAACACAGAGCCTTCTTCCATAATATAAAAAATAAACAAGAAGGGCCTGGTTCTTACCCATATGGAGCTTACATTGTAATTGAGAATTGAGAAGACAAACAAGACTGTGATAAGCATTTGACAAAGCGTAACTAGCAGGGGTGATGGTCTGGTTTTGCTGGGATGGTAGGGAAAAGTATAGGATGAAAGGGAAGCAGCCATCTGAAGATCAGGCAGGTGAAAAAGCCCTGTGGCAGACTGGCTGCTGGAGCAGGAGAAAGGCAGTGTTTCTTGCTGGAACCAAAGGGAAGAAATGGGCAAGGGAAGGGGCAGCAGTAGATGAAGTGAGAGAGAGGGGCAAGGAGATCAGGACAGAAAAGGCATTGAAAGGAACTTGGGTTTTGTGTTCTCTAGATAAAGAGAAACCACAAAGCCAACACCAAGGCTTTAGTAAATGCAATGCATTAGAGGTTTTAAGCAGAGGAATGGCACATTTCTCTTTTAAAACAATGACTCTGATAACTTTTAGAGAATAAGTCAGGGTAGAGGTGGGAGATTGAACATGGACAGAAGACATGGATTGTAACGACACTATCATAATCAAATTAATAGGCCTTTACTGCAACCAAAGATATTAGCATAATCCAAAATTCAAAAGTCCCCAGGAACAGCTGCCACCTACTGCCTCATACATAATCACTGCAGAAAGTGATGTCATTTTAAAAAGGAGCTGCAGCAACAACTTGTATTCTTACTCCCTGGTTTAACATTTTAGTTTAACAGGGTTTTTTGTGGTCTAGTTAACAAACACTGAGAAAAATTCACAGCTGTAATTAGAGTGCAAATTTAGTGTAAAAGGCCAAGTCAGCTGAAAAATAAGATTGTTTTTACTTTTGACAATGGGACACATTATCAAGAGATTAACCACATATCTACAAATTTGTTAGGCAAAAAAATAGGCCAGTTTTTAAATGCTTGTTGGGTTTGAGCTACTTAATGGGCTACAACTAAGAAGGTAAAAAATTAATTGAAACTCAGTTGACTTCATAATGAGGCCTCTTTATTTCTTAAATGGTCTCAAATACCTCCTCCACTTCATAGATTTATAAACCATTTCCCCTTGTCAATGGACACTGAAACTTACACCACCTCAATTCCCTGGTAACTCCTCCTTGGCTGCCTTTAAAATTTGCGGAACATTCCATACACCATGACAATTAGATGTGAAAAACATGCTATTTTCAATCAGCTCATAAACTTTAATTAAAAATAAGCACTTTGGCTGTAACACTCTGAAGGAAAGTGCTTTTAGCAAGAGACAAATGCCTTAACAACAGAATTAAATTTACCTCAACCAGCACCTCAAACACATTAGTGTGCCAGACTGCCCGCCATCCAGATGGTTCAAGGACCTTCTCCAAGAACTCAGCTGTGAATTCTCTTACTTCAGAGGCCTTGCAGTCAGCTACAAACAAATTAAACACAATAAGAATTGAGACTGCATAAAGCAGAGAAAAGTTAACAAATCTACTTAAATCCACTTTCTCAGAATCAACTGGCAAGTCTGGGGGACTGAGATAAACAATCTACATGTAAACTGAAAAGATAAAAGCAGTAAAAAAGAAAAAAAAAAACCCTACTTACCTAAAATGTAATCTTGATAAGCTCTGAATCGCTCATAGAACAAAAGTTGACTTGTCTGGAATATTTCTGGGAAATGAGTCTTTCCTTCAGGCACAAAACTTTGTAAACTAGTACCCCGCTTATCATGATTGCTACAATCACTGCATGAATCTTCATCTTGGAACAGAGCTACAAGAACAATGAAAAAAAGCAGGCTTAGAAACTCCAAACAAAATATAAACAAGGATTTGGGAGCAATGCTTTATTTACCTTTATCACTGTCATAAGAAACCAGTTTTCCAAACTTGAAAATATCACAAAAACCAAGTTCTACTTTGAAACAGTAAGAACTTAAAATGTTTCATAGGTTAGGTCTTTGTTGTTCTGTGAAGTTTTTCAAAGAGGCAGAGGAAAAGGGTTGTTTTTGATTCACTGTAAGTTACCAAAGATCTCCTTTAAAGAATAAAGCTGTGATTCTTACTGTAGCTAGCAACTTATAATAATGGTCAAATATCTTACAGTATTTTTTTCCCCAAAACAATTCCATAAAGTTTCATTAAAGTTAGGAGCTGCTTTCCTATAGTCCTTCTCAAAACAAGTTGAAGCCTTTCTTTATTTTCTTCAATATCAGTCTGTCAATGGCCCCTCAATAAACAAGGATAAGAAATTCTTAATAATGCATAAGGTTTACTTCGCTAAAGCTACTAGGTTCCTCCTCACTAATTTCAGTAACTATGTCTAAGGAAAAGATTAGAAAATGCTAATCACATTAGGTTTGGGCTGTATGTAATTATGTTTTATAAGGCATGATTTGGCCAGTGGAATATCTAAATCTGTGTAATGCGATGTTTTTAATAGACAAAATGGCTACTAAATAAACAATGCAGAGGGTAGCATTTAAGCTGGCTAAATAATTTCCATAGGTTATCTGAGACTGTTATTAACAGCAGTCTTCCCACCCCACCCCCCAGCTCCATGTATTTTCTCCTTGCTTTGACTTCTTTGCTTCTGTTCAGGCCACCAGAGCTACTTGACCTCACAAATGACCCACAGTGTACTCAGAGGTCTACTGCTCACAAATGCCAATGCACATGAAACTAAAAGGGCATCAATACCTCACTAGCTGTGGGGCAATCTCTCTGTGTGTCAATTTCCTCTCCTATAAAGGAAAGGTGAAAATAGCATGCTTATTTCAATTAAATTAAGATAATTACATTATTTATTAATCACAACAGTAATATATAAATAGTATATATAAATGTTAAAGAAATAATACCTTTGCCTCACACCCATTAGGATGGCAATTATCAAAAAACAACAAGAAAAACTATCAGGGAAACAAGTGTTAGTGAGGATATGGAGAAGGAGGAACTCTTGTAAACTGTTGTAGGCATGTAAAATGGTACGGCTGCTATGGAGAACAGTATGGTGGTCCCCCAAAACCCTAAAAATAGAATTACCTTATGACCCAGCAATTTGACTTCTGAGTATATATCCAAAAGAACTGAAAGCAGGACCTCCAAAAGATATTTGTATACCCATGTTCATAGCAGCATTATTCACAATAGCTAAAAGGTGGGAGCAATCCAAGTGTCCATCAATGGATGAATGGAAGGAAATGAATGAAAAAGGAAGGAAATGCTGACATCTGCTACACCATGGATGAACCGTGAGGACATGATGCTAAATGAAATAAGCCAGTAACAGGAAGAGAAATACTGTGTGATTTCACTGATAATGAGGTACTTAGTCAAAATCATAAAGACAGAAAGTATAATGATCATAGCCAGGGGATGAGGGAGAGGAGGATGGGAAATTATTCAATAGGAATAGAGTTTCAGTTTAGAAGACAACAGAGTTATGGGAATGGACGGTGGTGATGGCTGCATAACAGTCTGAATATATTTAATAACACTGAACTGTACAATTAAAAATTAAGACAGTAAACTTTGTTTTATGTGTATTTTAACACAATACAAAAAAGCAAAGGATACCTTACTTCAGCACAATTCTTTACCGCCACTTTGAAAGCATTACTTTTCACACATTATTTCACTTAATCTTCAACATTCTATTAAGACCATTGGCTCTGTTTTCCAGAAAAGAAAACTGAGGCCAAGTGACTTTTGCCAGGTCACAAGAGGGATTACTAGTGGAATTAAGTCATACATGTTTTCTCACTTTGCCAAGTCTCTTTCCACTACACAATCCAACTGCAAATGTTAAAGGAAAATTCTGAACAGCTTAAAAATATCAGGACAAATAACGGAAATCTCCACAAAGAGGTAGACAGGACTGAGAATTACACTTCGGTTCTATTTTTAGACTGTCCCATATTGGCTCCCCTAACTTTGGGCGTGTCACCTACTCTCGGTGCGCAGGGCTACCCAGGCCAAGGGTTCAAGTTTCTTATCTTTCAGTTAAGGGAGAATGGTTCATGATCTACCTTGAGCTGGAGATGAAAAATAGGAGACGTCTCTCCACAGGTGAACACGCACAAAGCACCCGGAAGCCCACCCAGATATCCAGGTTGGAAATTCCTGGCCAGGCTCAACTCCCTCCAGTCTCGCGGAAGCTGAAGCCAGATGGGGCGGGGAGAAGGGGAGATGCCCAGGGTACCTCCCGACTTTGGCGTCCTGAGGGGCAGTCGGAGCCTCGCACTGTCACCACCGCCACCCTTGAGAGCTGGGTCCGGAAGCCCAAATAAGACCCAGGCACCCTTTGAAAGTCCCGACGCCCCCAGGACCCCGCGGAAAGGGTCCGCCGCTAGAAGGCGGCTCCTCGGGCCCGGCATAACGGGTGCTCACCTTTCTCTAGAGGCGCTGTCGACTCCTCGACCGCCCAGCCCGTGCGCTCCGGCTGGGGAACCATCGCCTGAGACCCCAGCCCGCCAGCCGCCAGCAACCCGTCAGCCATTTCAAATTTCCGCGGGCTGCCGCCTAGCCCAGTAACAGAATGACGCAGGCGTTTCTGATTGGATAGTGGGCCGAGGCTCTTGGGCCAATTAAAGGAAGGCTTACGTAGCCCCATTTCCGAACAAGCTCCGCCCCCTCCAGCTTCCACTAAGCCCGGAAACAGCGCCTTTGCGCCACCTACTGGGCGAGCGGACTGCTGTTCTTGTCCAAACTCTAGGTCTTTTGTTTACTGGGACAAAATTTAACTGGAACATAATTCGGGAAGATTTCCGAAACACTAACAAGCAATGCCTGGAAATGGGTATTAGAAAATGCACTGAATTGGGGATAAAAAAGCAGTATGTAGACTTGTTTTTGCCATTACTAGTGGTATTACCTTGAGCAAGTCACTTCACCTCTCAGGGCATCCTCAGTTGTAATAGTGTATCGGTCTAGGTGACTGCGAACCTTTCACCACGACAATTCAGCCTCATTATCTCTCAACCCCTCCCCTCACCTCTCTCATTTACTATGTACACACAACACGCTCATGCACACACGCAATATTTTCAAAGAATGTCAAATTAAGTTTAGTAAATAAAAGTATGCTTTACCCATATTTATTAATCAAAGGCAACTGTAATCTCCAATAATAACAGCTAACATTCATTAAGTATTGTGTGCAAGACACCCTCCTGCATGCTTTACCTTCACTCTTTTTCCAGTTTTATTGAGAAATAATTGACCTACATCACTCTGTAAGTTTAAGGCACACAGAGTAACAACTTGATTTACATATATTGTGAAATGATTACCCCAGTAGGTCCAGCTAACATCCATCTTCAAATATAGATACAATAAAAATAAAAGAAGAAAAGAATAAAGGCAAAACATTTTTTCTCCTTGTGATGAGAAGATTTAGTCTCTTAACTTTTCTGTAGATGATACAGCAGTGTTAGCCATAGTCATCATGTTATACATTCCTACCTGCATTATTTTTTTTTAATTTTTTTTCAACGTTTTTTATGTATTTTTGGGACAGAGAGAGACAGAGCATGAATGGGGGAGGGGCAGAGAGAGAGGGAGACACAGAATCGGAAACAGGCTCCAGGCTCCGAGCCATCAGCCCAGAGCCTGACGCGGGGCTCGAACTCACGGACCGCGAGATCGTGACCTGGCTGAAGTCGGACGCTTAACCGACTGCGCCACCCAGGCGCCCCTATTTTTTATACAATCTTCAAAAAAATCCTATGAGACAGGAAATAATTTTCTTCTCATTTTTCATTTGAGGAAACAGAGTCGCCAAGAAGTAAAATAACTTGCCTAATTTAACCCAGCCCAGCCAACATTACAAACCAGCCAAACTCTAGAAGTCACTCGTTATGCTTCAGCTGGTGGTGACTAGTCAGAGCTGAGATCGGCCAGTTATAGCGAAGGTTACCAGAACACCAGCTAGGCTAAGTCCCACAGAAGGCCAACAGCCTGGTTGTGACAGGCTACGCAGTCTTGTCATAGGGAAAATGTATCCACTTACTGCCTTGAAGGAAGACCTTGGGCTAAAGCCTCTTGGATCCCTTATGACTGAAATGAAATGGGGGTGGGGGGGGGAGGCAACTGTGGAAACCTGCACTTAATTCCACTAGCTTTTCCAGAAAATGTAATTTCTTTAACTCTTGTGTACAGCATCTGACCTTACACTTATTTGTTCACGGAGAAGATATTTATTGAGTTCCACGAGGTGAAAACACACAAAACAATAAAATCAAGACAAGTACCAGGCCTTGAAGATTAAGCTAGCTTTCTCATTATTGTCCTTTTAACCCTCCCATCCACAAACCCCGAAAGTGGCAGGATTTCTCTCACCTTTCCCCCTCAGCCCTGGAGACAACATAGCTCTCGTCTTGTTCAATTACCAAATACTTCATCAACCATCAAGATATTACCCAAACCAGTGCTTCTGGAAAAGTCTTGAAAGGAACAGGAGGCTGCAGAATCAAAGACAAAATACCTATGCTGCTTTAAACTCCATTAAGGACAAATTATTTATTAAACTGGATGCATTTCCAAACCTACATTAATATTTATACATTACCTGTTTCATTATATCAAAAGTTTTTAGAGTTTTCCCCTAAAAGGAGACCTATAAGGAGCACACCTTTCTTGGGAATTTGCCATCCCTGCCCCTTCCCCCGTATCCTAAGGGAAGGATTTTTTTCATTCTTCCTTTCCACCTGTGGCCCATCTTGACCTTCCACCTACCCTAAATTGGGATGGCACCCATTATTCCCACTCTTTTTTATATCTTTGCTCTCTTTCTCTCCACTAGGTCCTTATACTATGGTCTACGCAAGGGCTCAAAACTAACTCCCCTCCCCCAAAAACTTCCTAAAGCTCAGTTGCAATCCTAAAATACAGCCCCCATGCTTTCTTTCTCTATAGTGCCTTTCTCTCCTGCTTTCTTGAAGGCCAATAGCTCCCTCCAACCTCACAAGCAGCACTGATGCCCACCACCCCACTTCTCTTCCCTTGGCCTCTGGGACCTTACTCTCCTAGTCTTCCTTCCTGCCCTCGTTCCTCTTCCCTCCCCTCAGATTTCCTAAACCTTAGGGTTTTCCCAAGGACATGTCCTGACTCCACCTTTCTCAGGAGGTAACTTAAGTGAGTGAAGAGGGCCAAGTGTGGACTGTGGCAATCACTGTGAGCACACAGGAAAGTTGATTTGCTAATTCACTCAACAAATAATTAACATATAGAGGATAAACTCTTTGCAAACAAGACAAGCAACCGGGTAAACAAGACAAGGCCCCTGTCTGCATGGAGTTCATAGCCTAGTGAAGATGCACAACAAACAAGAAAAATACAACTAACAAGCAAGAGTCTATTATGAAAAATACTAAAAAATAAAATAAAATTTAGTAATGTGATAGAGAATGATGAGTAAAGAAGACAAATTCAGGTTTTTATGTGAAAATGCTTGATTTTCAAGTAACAACTATTTTTTTTTAAATGTAAACACTATGGAACCCAGAGAAGTTTATTTCCTAGGCCAAATCTGGCCCACAGCTCACTAGATGGCAGCCTGTGCTCTAAGCCCCAACAGCTCAAAGTGTAGCCCAGGGACCAGGAGCTTGTTAGAAATGCAGAGTCTCTCTCCCTTCCCCAGATGTGCTGGATGGAAATCTGCATTTCAAAAGGATCCCCGGTCCCCAAACAACAGCATTTGTATTTGACACAAAGGCCTTCAAACCTAACTTCTCTCCCGAATTTAGTTCAGTTTTCATCTTCCTGCTGGAACACTTGACCAGGAATTCCTGTCCATGATTCACATTCACTGTGCCGTGAAGCCAAACCCAAGTGCAGCTTACTTGCAGCTTATATGACACTCATCTCATCCCACCTTCCCTGCCACAGCCTCATATGACCACTACCATCTCCCAATCAGGTTGTCAAGATGGCATCTGGGAAGTCACTCCATCTGAGAAGACTTTACCCACCCTCTCATTTGCTTCCAAAATTAATTGCTCCCCTCTTGCTGCTACTACAAGGGTCTCAAGGGTAAATGCCCGAATGACCAGGCAAGTGACATAAGAAGTGGGCACTGGTATAAGTCCCATGGGAAGTGGTGGGTATAGATCTAATGTTGCCATGTTGGTTTTCCAAGAGAAGCCAGAAATCCAGGTTTTTATAAGAAATCTCCCATACTAAAAGGTTGGCAACTAATTTTTAAAAACTTAAACACTGTGCCAGCCAAATAAACATATCTGTAGACCATCAGTTTGCAACTTCTGAGATTAATCATGACATTGCTATGGGTTCTTTGAAGACAAGTACCTCATCATATTTATGTTTGTATTGCTGGCACTACTACTAAACTTCACTTATTAAAGGGACAAACTAAATGAATACCACTCCCTTTATATATAATGTGTTAAGAGACAGACAGACAGACGGACAACACGCCCCAAACAGAGTCACTTGGGCTAAATCCACATCACCAAATTGAGACTTAATACCTAATTTAACTGCAGTTTCAACCTCCCCCAGGACTGTAATCTTAAACCATTAAATCTGGAACTTCCTGGTTAGCACTAGTGAGGTAATCCGCCTGATAGACCCCTTCTGCCTCCAAAGAAAGATGAGGTAACCACTTTTTCCTTGTCTCTGTCCCCTTCTGCCTATAAAATCTCCCATTTTGTTCAGCTCTTCGGAGCTCCTTTCTGCTAGATAGGATGTTGCTCAATTCATGAATTGCTGAATAATGCCCATAAGACTTTAAATTTTTTTCAGTTGAATTTTGTTTTTTAACAAATGCAATATTACGATGCCATTAGCCAAAGGCTCAGTTTTAGAATCAAGTGGCCGGGGGTCCGGACCATTCCTGCTGCTGCTGCCCAGAGGCCTCCTAGAACCACAGATTCATCATTAACCTATTTCCTGAGGCAAGGTCACTGAAGGCTACCTTCTTCTCCCAAACCAGTCCACTAGCTTCCCCAAGGATAGAAACACCTCTGTGGCAGTGACTCATTGTATAGTTGAGGGGTTTGACCCTCTGGGAGTCAGGGACCCACTCTAGTCCCACTATCCCACTATAGAATGTAACTACACATCCACATGCATGAGTTTCTGGAAGCAGAGATAAATCAGGATAGAGAGGACCAATTCTGACCATCACAGAAAGGTAGGGAGAGCCCCCAGACCCTGGGAGGGATCCTTCTGGGGGAAGCTTGTCCCTCCATCTGCTGTTGTAGGGAGCTCCTTGTGGGCCCAGGGTAGACAGGTATTCCACAATGTCCACTCTGCTGCAGGGAGAGACCTTCTAGGTCCTGCTATTCTGATTTGAAAATCTAGGTCCCCATTGACAAAAACAGAAACAAACCAAAGCCAGGGGCAAATTTTGGGTTGTATTTTCCACTAGAGGGCAGCTTAAACTTTCAAAAGAAAATGACTCTTCAGCTCTTCAGCAAGTTTCCTCATGAGCCTCTGGGCCCTGTGTGAGTCTCTGGGGATGAGAAGGGAACAAATAAACCTAGCTCTTTCCTCATGGAACTCACAGTCTGGTGGGAGAGACACATATTAAACAAGACAACATCCAGTGAATGTAGAGTCGGAACCTAAAACAATTATGATCAAGGAGAGAGAAGCCCAGAGCAGGAAAATCTTTGCATTGGGAGGCATAAGAAGACCTCACTGAGGGGAGGATATTGGGCTGAAACCTTCAGGATAAGGCAAAAGCAGTCATGGTAGGAGGTGGCAGGATATTCAGAAAGACAGGGGAACCTAGGAAGGAGAATCAGGTGATGCAAGAAGAGGGCAGTCCCAGCTCTAGAGGCTCTGAGGCAGGAGAGAGTTTGGTGTGTTGCACAGACAGAAAATAGTCCTTGAGCCTTCAGCACAGAGTGTGAGGGAGGAAGTGGCTGGCAAGGAGACTGCTGGGGTAACAAATCCTCAAAGACTAGCCCTCATAAATAGTTCAGATTTTATTCAACATGTAATAGGATGACATTGATGAGCTTCAAGGAAAAGAGGTGATTTGACTGGTGCTCTAGCAAGAGCATTCTGGCTGCTGTAATGAGAATGCATATAGAGGGACTTTGGCATTTGAGTACATCTGCTACCTGCCTACATAGATTGGGTAAAACTAACAGGAACATCCCACATTTGCATAGTGTTCTCTAGTTTACAAGAGTGATTTCATTTGATCCTAGTCCTCTGCCCAATTTCTTTCCCCCTCTCCAACTTTACTATGAGATACTTACCTAGAGGAAGTTTGTTTGGTGAGTTCTCATGAGTTGCCCAAAGTCAGAGGGATCCATAAATGGGGGAGTCTGGACTCTACCAAGGTCTGCTGGACTTCCAATTCAGGGCTTTTTTAATCTTGACTTAAGCCATATAGCTCAAATACATATTACTTGATATATGTAGATATATATAAATACATTTATACATATGTATTTTTATTTTATTATTTATTTATTTATATTTGTCTAACATATTAAGTAAAAGTGATGCCTATATCCTGATCTTCAAAACTCTGCAGAGAACAGGTCAGGCATTTAGTTCTCCAAATGTCTGGACATATGTAGTCTAGAGAACTAGTGCAGGACAGCCCGTGATGAACTGGGTGATATTTGACCCACCAAGCCATGACATACACAGTAGCACTCCATCATCAAATGGAAACAGTATATACTTGAGCAGGCCCTGAATGCATAAGTAAGTTACATGAAGAAGTGACCCAAATACCCACTCCTACAACACTGCCTTGTCTCTCCCAGCCTGAACCATGGCCTCATTGGGGAGTTCCCTATAATCAGTTCACACAGGAAGAAAAGACTTGGTTTTCAGATGGTTATGCACAAAATATAAGCACCACATGAAAGTGAGCAGCTGCAGCAGGACAGCCCATCTCTGGGACATCCCTTAGGACAGTGGTGAAGAGAAGCCCTCCCACCTGTTTACTTTGTGATTATATACAGCTTCATGGTCTGTGGCCAATGGCTTAACTGGATAGTCAAATCTTGGAAGGAACATAATTGGAAAAATTTTAACAAAGAAATTTGGAGAAGAAATATGTGGATAGACCCCTCTGAATAGGCATAAAAATGTGAAGATATTTGTGTCCCAAGTGAATGTTCACAAAGGGTGACCTCAGCGGAGGATGATTTTAATAATCAAGCAGATAGGGTGACGTGTTGTGTGGATACCAGTTCTCTTCTCTCCCCAGCCACCTCATCATTGCCCAATGGGTTCATGAACAAAGTAGCCATGGTAGCAAAAATAGAAGTTATGCATGGACTTCCACTCACCAAAGCTGACCTGGCTTCAGTCACCACTGAGTTCCCAATCTACCAACAGCAAAAACCTACACTTGAGTCCCAGATATGGCACCATTCCCAGGGTGATAAGCCAGTTACTTGGTGGCAGGTTGATTACCTTAGACCACTTACATGAAAGAGGTAGTATCTTGTTCTTACTGGAAGAGGTACTCAGTCTGGGTATGGATTTGCCTTCTTTGTATGCAATGCACTCCTGCCAAAACTACTATCTATGGACTGATACAATGCCTTATCCACCATTATGGTATTCCACACAGCATTGTTTCTGATCAAGGAACTTACTTTATAGCAAAAGAAATGTGGCAATTGGCCATGCTCATGAAATTTTTACCATGTTCTCTACCATCCTAAAGCAGCTGGTTTAGAGAGCAGAATGGCCTTTTGAAGACTCTGTTAAGCACCAGCTAGTGGCAATACATTGCAGAGTTGGGGCAAAGCTTTCCAAAAGTCTATATATACTCTGAACTAGCATCCAATATAGTGTACTGTTTCTTCCATAGCCAGGATTCATAAGTCCAGGAATCAAGAGGTAGAAATGAGAGTGGTACCACTTACTCTTACCCTTAATGACCCATTAGCAAAACTTTTGCTTCCTGTACCAGAACATTATTGTCTGCTAGCCTAGGGGTATTAGTTCCAGTGGGGGGGATGCTTCCACCAGGAGACACAACAATGATTCCATTGAACTATAAGTTAAGACTGCTACCAGGCCACCCTGGGTTCCTCATACCTCTGAATCAACAGGCAAAGAAGGGAGTTATTGTGCCATCTGGGGTGATTGATCCTGATCAACAAAAGGAAATTTGACCAGGGAGGTAAAGAAGAGTCTGAAATACTGGAGATCCTTTAGGATATATCTTATATTACCATGCCCTGTGATTAAAGTCAATGGAAGACTACAATAACTCTCCAGGCAGTACTATTTTTTTTAATTTTATTTTTTATTTTTTAAAATTTACATCCAAATTAGTTAGTTTATAGTGAAACAATGATTTCAGAAGTAGATTCTTTAATGCCCCTTACCCATTTAGCACATCCCCCCTCCCACAACCCCTCCAACAACCCTCAGTTTGTTCTCCATGTTTGAGTCTCTGCTGTTTTGTCTCCCTCCCTGTTTTTATATTATTTTTGTTTCCTTTCTCTTATGTTCATCTGATTTGTCTCTTAAAGTCCTCATATGAGTGAAGTCATATGATTTTTGTCTTTCTCTGACCAATTTCACTTAGCGTAATACCCTCCAGTTCCATCCACATAGTTGCAAATGGCAAGATTTCATTCTTTTTGATTGCCGACTAATGCTCCATTGTGTGTGTGTGTATATATATACATATATGTATATATATATACACCACACATCTATATACACATATGTATATATGTGTACATATACACATACATATATGTATACATATACATATATGTATATAGATGTGTGGTGTATATATATACATATGTATACATATATGTATATGTGGGTGTGTGTGTGTATATACATACCACATTTTCTTTACCATTCATCCATCGATGGACATTTGGGCTCTTTCCATACTTTGGCTATTGTTGATAGTGCTGCTATAAACATGGGGGTGCATGTGTCCCTTCAAAACAGTACGCTGTATCCCATGGATAAATGCCTAGGAGTGCAATTGCTGGGTCATAGGGTAGTTCTATTTTTAGTTTTTTGAGGAACTTCCATACTGTTTTCCAGAGTGGCCACCAACAATGCAAAAGAGATCCTCTTTCTCTGCATCCTCGCCAACATCTGTTGTTGCCTGAGTTGTTAATGTTAGCCATTCTGACAGGTGTTTTTGGTTTGGATTTCCCTGATGATGAGTGATGTGGAGCATTTTTTCATGTGTCGGTTGGCCATCTGGAGGTCTTCCTTGGAGAAGTGTCTATTCATGTCTTTTGCCCATTTCTTCACTGGATTATTTGTTTTTTGGGTGTTGAGTTTGATAAGTTCTTTATAGATTTTGGATACTAACCCTTTATCTGATATGTAGCTTGCAATTATCTTCTCCCATTCCATTGGTTGTCTTTTAGGTTTGTTGATTGTTTCCTTAACTGTGCAGAAGCTTTTTATTTTGATGAGGTCCGAGTAGTTCATTTTTGCTTTTGTTTACCTTGCCTCTGGAGATGTGTTGAGTAAGAAGTTTCTGCAGCCAAGATCAAAGAGGTTTTTGCCTGCTTTCTCCTCGAGGATTTTGATGGCTTCCTGTCTTACATTGAGGTCTTTCATCCATTTTGAGTTTATTTTAGTGTATGGTGTAAGCAAGTGTTCCAGGTTCATTTTTCTGCCTATTGCTGTCCAGTTTTCCCAGCACCACTTGCTAAAGAGACTGTCTTTATTCCATTGGATATTCCTTCCTGCTTTGTCAAAGATTAGTTGGCCATACGTTTGTGGGTCCATTTCTGGGTTCTCTATTCTGTTCCATTGATCTGAGTGTCTGTTCTTTTTTTTTTTTTAATTTTTTTTTTCAATGTTTATTTATTTTTGGGACAGAGAGAGACAGAGCATGAACGGGGGAGGGGCAGAGAGAGAGGGAGACACAGAATCGGAAACAGGCTCCAGGCTCCGAGCCATCAGCCCAGAGCCTGACGCGGGGCTCGAACTCACGGACCGCGAGATCGTGACCTGGCTGAAGTCGGACGCTTAACCGACTGCGCCACCCAGGCGCCCCATCTGAGTGTCTGTTCTTGTGCCAACCAGGCAGGACTATTAATGACCCAGACTCTTCAGGGATGAAGATTTGGGTCACCCACCAGGTAAAGAACAATGATGAGCTGAGGTGCTTGCTTAAAACAAAGGGAATCCAGAATGAAGAGTGAAAGAAAGTTGTTATAATACCAGCCATGATCATGTGACCAGTTACAGAAACAAGAACTGTAATTGGCATGAGTCTTTCCTCCTTATTCTGTTATGAATGTATTGTGTACACTTACACACACACACACACGTTTTCTTTCTTCTACCACTCCATATCATGTATTATAAGATATGTTCACTTTAGGGACACCTGGTGGCTCAGTCAGTTGAGCGGCTGACTCTTGATTTCTGCTCAGGTTATGATCCCAGGGTCACGGCACTGAGCATAGATCCTGCTTAATATTCTCCCTTTTTCTCCGTTTGCCCCTCTCCCCCGCTTGCATGTGCACTCCTTCTCAAATTAAAAAAACAAAAAGCATGTTGATTTTAGGGGCGCCTGGGTGGCTCAGTCACTTAAGCATCTGACTTCGACTCAGGTCATGACCTCACAGCTCATGAGTTCCAGCCCCACATCAGGCTGTGTGCTGACAGCTCAGAGCCTGGAGCCAGCTTCAGATTTCTGTGTGTGTGTCTCTCCCCCCCTCCCCCACTCATTCTCTGTCACTCTCTCTGTATCAAAAATAAATAAACATTAAAAAAAGTATGCTGATTTTAAATCATTGTATTTAAGTTACAGGATATCAAGAAGAGTAAGCATCATTCACAGACTTTACCTCCTCTTCTGGGAAAGGGGCTAGTGTGTTTTTGGTTTTACACAGGATAGTTGTGTCATGGTAGGTGGAACTATGATCTTGTTATTGTCTTAATTTGGTGATTAAGTGTGGTTTAAGGAGATATGTATGGGTATCATATTAACAAAGAGTGCACTTATGATTAATTTTATGGGTCAATTTTATGTGTTCAGATTTCTGGTTAAACATTATTTTGGGGTTTGTCTGTGAGGATGTTTATAGAATTTGAATCACTATACGGAGGAGAGAGGATTGCCTTCCCCATGTGGACAGCTTCATCCAACCCACTGAAGGCCATAAAGGTAAAGGAAGGGAGGATTTAGAGGGAAAAAAGGTGAAGAGGTGGAAGATAATGTGGCACCTTTCTCTGCCTGAGTGCTGGGATGGGACATTGATCTTTTCCTACCCTTCACACCAAGACTAAAATCTATTGAAATCTATACCATCAGCTCTCTGGCTCTCAGGCCTTTATACGTGTGTGTGTGTGTATGTATGAAGTACATATATATGTGTGTCAAATATATTTGTGTGTGTCAAATACATATATATATGAGTTTCAAATATATATATATATATACACACATATATGTGTATACACACACACACACACACACACACACACACACACACAAACATACACAGTATGAATATATATTTCAAATGAAGACCAGTTGCCAGTCCTTGGATTCTCCCACTGACCCAAGACCACAGCAAGCCTAGCCTGTATGCTTCTCCCTGCCCCCAAAGGCACCCCAAGGTACCTGGGGAGGAGGGTAACAGAGGTGCTACCTCACCTTCATTTGGCTCAGCCCCAAGAAATCCCACTGCTCTGAGCCAACCCTAACATGGATAGAACTACCACAGCACCATATGCAATCCGAACACTCCAGAGCAGGGCAGACTCTCATGAATCATCTGATTTGGAGACAGACATATTTTTAACTGAATGTCTCTTCATTACTTCAAATGCTTGTAACTAAGGGGTATTGATAGTAAAATAAAGAAAGTAATTAAATGTTATAATTGACCCATGGCCCTAATTAAAGTGATTCACATAATCCAGATTTCTGTGTCCCATTCTGCAGAGCTCAGGGTCACCTTCTCTCTGACACCAGCCCTATTTCTTCCACTTGGTATTTATGAGCTATTCTCCATGTCTTTGCAAATCTTACCCAACTTTAAGGCACAGGGTGAGCCCACATCCTCCAGGGAGACTTCTTTGCTTGATTTCCTCTGAACTTTTTCTAGTCATTAATCCTACTTCTAAATCTCATTATTCGATGTGTTGAGAAAATAGCACATATATTGCTACATCAAAAATATTTTTAGGGGCGCCTGGGTGGCTCAGTCGGTTAAGCGTCCGACTTCAGCTCAGGTTCGTGAGTTCAAGCCCCGCGTCGGCCTGGAGCCTGTTTCAGATTCTGTGTCTCCCTCTCTCTCTCTGACCCTCTCCCGTTCATGCTCTGTCTCTCTCTGTCTCAAAAATAAATAAACGTTAAAAAAATTTATAACAATTTCATAACTGCCTTTCATTATACTTGGTTTCCTTTGTAATCCTATATATTTTATTTTTGCACCTAAAAATATTCTGTAAAGAAGTCCGGAAGCTTCCCTCAGTAGGATCACGGCACAGAAAAGGTTAGGAATTTCTGCTTATGCTTTCATACTTCTGACTCTCCTATCGCCCAACTGAGGAAGGCCTGGGTCCTAGAGCAGCTAGAGGAGCAGCCATCAGGTGGCTCTGGAGAAAGTACCTTCCCCTCCTACCTGCCCACTGGAGAGTACTTCCAAGAAGTCCCCGTGCTAATCAGACCAGCCAAGAGTCTTCTTTATGGCAGATGGAGGCTCTAGCACTTGTCAGGGACTGGGAATAGGAGTTGTCAGATGAAAAGAAAACTTTGGGCTTAGCCAGCTTGGGCCCCCCACCAAGACCAAATAGTTCTATCTGTACTTAACAATGACACCAGGGCCACCAGGGCCATCACTGCTGCTTATTGGACTACAAGATGGGCTGAGAGAGGCTGCTACAAGACTTGCTTCTTGGTGGAAGCTTTAAGAAGAGACAGTGCAAAATTTGCCACTTTTTCCTTCTTCTCTTGGCTTCCATCAGCCTGATTCCATCAGTGATGCCAATAAATAGATCCCCATTATAGATACTTGCCAAGCATGTGCTGGAGTGAGAAATAAGTGTGTGTTAAGCCACCGAAATTTAGGAATTATCTGTTACCAGAGCAGAGCCTAGCCCGTGTGTGTGTGTGTGTGTGCGTGCATAATTGATATATTTTTTAATAATAATAAAAAAAGGTATTATTCAATAAGTCAGGAGTGAGTCATGGGATTAGGGGTGGTGGTCAAAAGAGACCTTGAAAGTAGAATAGATCATATTTGATTTTGTAATTTAAAAAGCTACACAACAACATGGTATGCCCTATCATGTCTTCAACATGTTTTTTCTTGACTGGTAGCCAAGTAACTGCTGTCACAGGGTAAATACCATATCCTTGTCCATTCAACTTGCTCAGCACTGGGGTTCTGTGTTTTTTTTTTTTAATTTAAATTTAAGTTAGTCAATATACAGTGTAATCTTGGCTGCAGGAGTAGAACCCAGTGATTCATCTCTTACATATGACACCCAGTGATCATCCCGAAAAGTGTCCTCTTGTGGCCATCACCCATTTAACCCATCTTCCCACCCATCCCCCACTCCTGCAATCCTAAGTTTGTTCTCTGTATTTAAGAGTCTCTTATGGTTTGCTGGGGCTCTATGTTTCCTTGGGGCCACAAGTATTACCACTCACTGCAACAGAAAACCCTACTAATCACAGTAGCAAGTAGAGGTGTCTAACCAAATTGTGCAGGCCAAACAACTGCCTCAGCACTGGAGACAATAATGTTGACTTGGGTCCCTAGGAGAGGAATCTCAGGTTTAGGATGGATCAGAGAGGGAGGAAGGGCAGGAGTTCTTGCTGAACATGATATCAGTTATATAGTGGCTGTATGTTCTTTCTCTGCATAGCATCTCTTAAGGGAACCACCTCTCACACTCGCTCAGTTCATCCACTTTAGGGATAGGGATAGGCATATCAAACAGGCCAGGCAAGTCAGGGAACCCCATTCCCCTGGCCATAGTGGTTGGCTCAGGGATGGGTGCATGACCAAAGCTGACCAGTCAAAATTCTCCTCAGGATTTTTGCTAGAACCAGAAAGAGGAGTTCCACCTTTCAGTACAACCACCAGCTATGAGGATAATGTAACCTTAATACTGCCAGAGTCATCTTTGCCTGTCCATGGAAGAGTCTGCCTGAATAGTATGCCACAGAAGAAACCAGAGAAGAACTACGGAAAAAAGGAAGATTCCTGGGAACAATAATTCATTTTCTGGGTCCACCTGTGCCTAAGCCAGATTCACACAACACATGCACAAGCACACAGTGATCTTTCTAACTTTATGAGTCAGTGAGTTCCATTTTCTATATTGTTTAAATTAATTGAATTGGCTTTCTGCCACTTGCAAACATAGGGGTCTGTCCTGATTCATGCCATGCTCCATCCTTTTGGAAGCTCCTTTGTAGTCCATGTGGTCCTCACACCATCACTATAGAGTGAATGCAACATAGATTCCTCCACCTATTTTACCAAAAGGGTTAATGAGGCCCAGAAAGAATCAATTTGCCCCAACCTTACAACACTTAGTGTTATTGCCAGGGCTGATGTCAGCATCTTGACTCCCTCATGCAATCACACTGCCCTTAGGTCCCTATTTACATTGTCTGCTGAGAGTCTCTTAGCTGCAGGTTGGTGGTGACAGGCAAGGGAACCACACTCTTCCAAGCTGGAAGTAGGACCAGTGCATCTTCCTCATATTAATCTCTCCATTCCAGAGACGTTGAGTTCACAGATACAATTAGGACAATCCCTCTCCTGGTAATTCAGTCTCTGCTGTTAATCATTAGGTCATTAACCTTCACTCTGATAACAAGCTCATGTTTAATTCAAACAGATCTGTTACCAAGGCAGTCTCCTTGGGAATCTCCATCCCCTTCTGGGAAGGTTTGAGGGTGAGAGTGGTACAAGGAAAGGGAGGGAGGTTCTGGACCTTTCTCTGGCTTTCAGTGAGTTTTGTCTAATCTCAAAAAAATAACACTGCAAGCCTGAGACAAATCATTCTGGTGAATTCCTGGACCTCAATTTCTCCAAATGAAAAATGAAGAGTTTAAACTAAACTCAGCTCCAAAATATCAGAGCAGTTTCAAGAGTGGGCAAGGGGTACACAGCCCTGAACCCTCCCTGTTCCTCCTCAACCAGGGCAGTTATATTTTTATTTGCCTTTTAAATTTTATTTTTACTATAATTTAATCAGAAACATAATGAACACATTTCTATTGTAAGATATCCAACCAACAAGGGTAAGTTCCCTTGGATACCTCTCCTAAATCCAGTTCCCTTCTTCCTACCCCCAGAGGTAATTTATTAGTTTGGAAGAGTTTTACCCTTCCAGGCATTTATATATATGGATAATATTCCTTTGTGTATGTGAGTTCTTTTAGTTTTATGAAATAAATATAATTTTGAAAACTTATTTTTTAACTTGTTATTTGAACAATATATCTTGAAGATAGCCCATCTTAGTTTCTACAATTCTACATTATTCTTTTTAAAGTCATTTTGTTGTTAAGGCTCTGAAAAAAATCAATAAAACACTTCCCACTTAGCTGTAGTTGGCCTGTTTTCTTTCATGGTTTTCCAAACCAGAAAACCACATAGAATCACATAATGGGTTTAACAGATAATGAAAGGAATCATGTATTCAAGGTAAATGTCATTATTGCATACATTAGTCAGAATTGAAATTTCATCTTTTATGTGTGTGTCTCAAAAATACTGAAAAGAAAAAGGGAGGGTGTTTTAATGATCCCCAGAGGGCAATGTTGCCCTCAGTAGAGCAGACTCATTAGCTTCCCACCAGTTCTGTAAGGTCACTCCTGGGGAGACCTAAGCTAATTGGCCCTTCATTTCCCTGGTGATGATACAACTTCTCCCCAGACTGGCAACTGCCTTGCCAGTTTACCTCTTAATATGGCCCTGACTCAAGTTTTCAGATAAAAAGACAGGAGGACAGATTACAGAACAAAGCTACTCACTGGGCAATGTTATCACCCAAACTGCAACATTTTCCTAAATCTGGAAACAAGGCTACAGGACCTTTTTGTTACTGGACATTTTTCTGGCTTTCCAAGGGTTTTGTCTGGTCTTAAGAAAATAACCCTGCAGGGGTGCCGTGGTGGCTTAGTCCGTTAAGCTTCTGACTCTTGATTCTGCTCAGGTCATGGTCTCACCGGTCCATGAGATCCAGCTCCACATCAGCGCAAAGCCCTCTTGGGATTCTATCTCTCCCTTTCTTTCTTTTTTTTTTTAATTTTAATTTTTTAATTTACATTCAAGTTAGCACATGGTGCAAAAATCATTTCAAGAGTAGATTCCTTAATGCCCCTTACCCATTTAGTCCATCCCCCTCCCACAACCCCTCCAGCAACCCTCTGTTCTCCAATTTTAGGAGTCACTTATGTTTTGTCCCCCTCCCTGTTTTTATATTATTTTTGCTTCCCTTCCCTTATGTTCATCTGTTCTGTGTCTTAAAGTCCTCATATGGGTGAAGTCACATGATATTTGTCTTTCTCTGACTGACAAATTTCGCTTGGCAAAATACCCTCTAGTTCCATCCACGTAGTTGCAAATGGCAAGATTTCATTCTTATTGACTGCCGAGTAATATTCCATTGTATATATATATACCACATCTTCTTTATCTGTTCATCCATCAATGGACATTTGGGCTCTTTTCATACTTTGGCTATTGTTGATAGTGTGGCTATAAACATTGGGGTGCATATGCCCCTTTGAAACAGCATACCCTGTATCCCTTGGATAAATACCTAGTAGCGCAATTGCTGGGTCATAGGGTAGTTCTATTTTTAATTTTTTGAGGAACCTCCATACTGTTTTCCAGAGTGGCTGTACCAGTTTGATTCCCACCAGCAGTGCAAAAGACATCCTCTTCCTCCTCATCCTCACCAACATCTGTTGTTGCCTGAGTTGTTAATGTTAGCCATTCTGACAGGTGTGAGGTGGTATCTCATTGTGGTTTTGGTTTGGATTTCCCTGATAATGAGTGATGTGGAGCATTTTTTCACGTGTCGGTTGGCCATCTGGAGGTCTTCTTTGGAGAAGTGTCTATTCATGTCTTTTGCCCATTTCTTCACTGGATTATTTGTTTTTTGGGTGTTGAGTTTGATAAGTTCTTTATAGATCTTGGATACTAACCCTTTATCTGATATGTTGCTTGCAAATATCTTCTCCCATTCCATCGGTTGTCTTTTAGTTTTGTTGATTGTTTCCTTCACTGTGCAGAAGTTTTTATTTTGATGGGGTCCCAGTAGTTCCCTTTTGCTTTTGATTACCTTACCTCCAGAGTCTCTCTCTCCCTTTCTCTCTACTCCTCTCCTGCTCGTACTCTCCCTCTCAAAATAAACAAATAAACTTAAAAAAATAACACTGAAATGTTCTGATATTACCCATACCCACAGTCTCAGATCTACACAGAGTTGACAATCTATTTTTTAAAAAAACTTGAAAGTATAGAAAAGCAGACATAGGAACACCCAGGTGGCTCAGTCAACTAACTTTCCAACTTCAGCTTAGGTCATGATCTCACGTTTTGTGAGTTCAAGCCCCACATCAGCCTCTCTGCTATCAGCACAGAGGCCCCTTCAGAGCCTCTGTCTCTGCCTCATTCTGCTCTTCCTCCACTAACTCTCTGTCTCTAAAAAAAAACATGTTTTTAAAAAATAGAGAAAGCAGGCAGTAGAAAATTTTAAAAGCCATAATGTTCTCCCTTTCTTTTTTGTTTGCAAAGATATAAAAATCACATAACATTGTTGGAATTATAAAATATACAAGTTTTGTGGCCTGAATTTCTCATATTTTCCTGTCACAAAATTGTTCATAAACATAATTTTAGTTTCAATAAAATACTGCACTTTATAATGACATTATAATTCATTTAATTGTGAGTGGTTAACATCTTCGAGTGTCTATTCAGAAAGACCTGGGTTGAAATCCCAGGTATGCCATTTACTTAGTGACCCAGGCATATTGCTCATCCTACAGGGATGTCAGTTTCATCTGTAACATGGAGATAATAAGTAACAGCTCTCTCCTGGTTTGTCAGGAGGATTAAATAGGACACAGGTAAAGCTGTTGGCACAGGGATATCCAGGTAAGCATTTTCACTGGTATTATCAGTTTTTTCATGGTATTATTAGGGGATTTTTCTCCCCTTAAATTTTTGCAAATTTAAAATTTTTTTTTTCAATGTTTTATTTTATTTTTGGGACAGAGAGAGACAGAGCATGAACGGGGGAGGGGCAGAGAGAGAGGGAGACACAGAATCGGAAACAGGGTCCAGGCTCTGAGCCATCAGCCCAGAGCCTGACGCGGGGCTCGAACTCACGGACCGCGAGATCGTGACCTGGCTGAAGTCGGACGCTTAACCGACTGCGCCACCCAGGCGCCCCAAAATTTTTGCAAATTTAAATAGCTCTACAATGAAAATCTCAGCACAGATTCCCAGAATTCGAATTCCTGGGAATGCACTTTTTCTAGGTTCTCAGTACAGTTTGCCAGACTGCCCTCTGAGAAGGTCAGCCAGCACCCAGCCAACTTTCAATTATTGGAAACAAGGTCTGAGTTTGTCTCTCTGTGTCTCTTTGTGTGCCTCTCTCCTCTCTTCGTCTCTTTCTCTCTCTGTCCTTGTCTCCCTCTCCATCTTTCTCTCTCTTTCCCACAATGTTATCCAGAATCCTGTTTTGATGGTGCCCTGGCCCTAGCCCTCAGGATGGGGCTCACTCATCCAAAATCCCAGAGGAAACCAGCACTTGGGGCCTAGTCATAGAAGAAGAGCCCCAGATTCAAATACCATTATTCCTTTGCAGTTTGGAGGCTGTTTCAATCAGCCTGCATAAAGTGCCTGCATTGTACCCCGTTTGTTATCTTCATGCTTTCCTCATTTATCCATCCAGCTGGAGCAATTTCAGGAGCATTCCTTGTCATTCTGTGCATCATTTTAATTTAGTCTTTTTTTTTTTTTTTTTTTTTTAATGTATGCCTGCCTGGCCCCAGCGGTATATTTTTCAGAAAGGTGGTTTTGTTTCTATGGCAACTGAGGGGTCTATTGTAATCAAATATTGAGCCCCATTCAATTGCAATCTTCTCATCCTCCCACAGTCTGCTCTGATTTTTATGCTGTATATTGTGCTGCTTTTCTTCTGCATCCTCAATCAGGCAGTCACATTCATTTCACTGTATTGTGCAGAAGCTGCTCAGATGCTACTCTAAATGGCCTAAGAATAGGCACTAAAAACTTGATGTCCATCTCAAATGCTGAAGTCAAAATGCACGTGCCCAATTTCCTTTTTAAAGAACAAAAACCTGGCACAAAAACAGACACTCAGATCAATGGAACAGAATAGAGAACCCAGAAATGGACCCACAAACGTATGGCCAACTAATCTTTGACAAAGCAGGAAGGAATATCCAATGGAATAAAGACAGTCTCTTTAGCAAGTGGTGCTGGGAAAACTGGACAGCGACAGGTAGAAAAATGAACCTGGAACACTTGCTTACACCATACACAAAAACTCAAAATGGATGAAAGATCTAAATGTAAGACAGAAAGCCATCAAAATCCTCGAGGAGAAAGCAGGCAAAAACCTCTTTGATCTTGGCTGCAGAAACTTCTTACTCAACACATCTCCGGAGGTAAGGTAATCAAAAGCAAAAGGGAACTACTGGGACCCCATCAAAATAAAAACTTCTGCACAGTGAAGGAAACAATCAACAAAACTAAAAGACAACCGATGGAATGGGAGAAGATATTTGCAAGCGACATATCAGATAAAGGGTTAGTATCCAAGATCTATAAAGAACTTATCAAACTCAACACCCAAAAAACAAATAATCCAGTGAAGAAATGGGCAAAAGACATGAATAGACACTTCTCCAAAGAAGACCTCCAGATGGCCAACCGACACGTGAAAAAATGCTCCACATCACTCATTATCAGGGAAATCCAAACCAAAACCACAATGAGATACCACCTCACACCTGTCAGAATGGCTAACATTAACAACTCAGGCAACAACAGATGTTGGTGAGGATGAGGAGGAAGAGGATGTCTTTTGCACTGCTGGTGGGAATGCAAACTGGTGCAGCCACTCTGGAAAACAGTATGGAGGTTCCTCAAAAAATTAAAAATAGAACTACCCTATGACCCAGCAATTGTGCTACTAGGTATTTATCCAAGGGATACAGGGTATGCTGTTTCAAAGGGGCATATGCACCCCAATGTTTATAGCCACACTATCAACAATAGCCAAAGTATGAAAAGAGCCCAAATGTCCATTGATGGATGAACAGATAAAGAAGATGTGGTATATATATATATACAATGGAATATTACTCGGCAGTCAATAAGAATGAAATCTTGCCATTTGCAACTACGTGGATGGAACTAGAGGGTATTTTGCCAAGCGAAATTTGTCAGTCAGAGAAAGACAAATATCATGTGACTTCACCCATATGAGGACTTTAAGACACAGAACAGATGAACATAAGGGAAGGGAAGCAAAAATAATATAAAAACAGGGAGGGGGACAAAACATAAGTGACTCCTAAAATTGGAGAACAGAGGGTTGCTGGAGGGGTTGTGGGAGGGGGATGGACTAAATGGGTAAGGGGCATTAAGGAATCTACTCCTGAAATCATTGTTGCACCATGTGCTAACTAACTTGGATGTAAATTTTAAAAATAATAAAATTTTAAAAAACCGCCAAGAATGTTTCCCTCAACAATGTTCTCATATCATAACTGCCTTTGATTTACATATCTGACTCTAGGGAGAGAGGGAAGATGGCGGCGTAGGAGGACGCTGGGCTCACCGCGCGTCCTGCTGATCACTTAGATTCCACCTACACCTGCCTAAATAACCCAGAAAACCACCAGAGGATTGGCAGAACGGAGTCGCCGGAGCCAAGCGCAGACCAGAGGCCCACGGAAGAGGGTAGGAAGGGCGGTGAGGCGGTGCGCGCTCCACGGACTGGCAGGAGGGAGCCGGGGCGGAGGGGCGGCTCGCTGGCCAAGCAGAGCCCCCGAGTCTGGCTTGCAAAAAGCGGAGGGGCCTGACGGACTGTGTTCCGACAGCAAGCGCGACTTAGCGTCTGGGAGGTCATAAGTTAACAGCTCTGCTCAGAAAGCGGGAAGGCTGGAGGACAAAGGGAAGGAGAGCTGCTGAGCCCCCGGACGACAGAGCTCAGTTTGGTGGGGAACAAAGGCGCTCGCCAGCGCCATCTCCCCCGCCCATCCCCCAGCCAAAATCCCAAAGAGAACCAGTTCCTGCCAGGGAACTTGCTCGCTCCGCGCGCAAACACCCAACTCTGCGCTTCTGCGGAGCCAAACCTCCGGCAGCGGATCTGACTCCCTCCTGCTGCCACAGGGCCCCTCCTGAAGAGGATCACCTAAGGAGAAGCAAGCTAAGCCTGCCCCTCCTGCCCCTGTGCACCTTGCCTGCCCACCCCAGCTAAGACGCCAGATCCCCAGCATCACAAGCCTGGCAGTGTGCAAGTAGCCCAGACAGGCCACCCCACCCCACAGTGAATCCCGCCCATAGGAGAGGGGAAGAGAAGGCACGCACCAGTCTGACTGTGGACACAGCGGTGGGCTGGGGGCAGACATCAGGTCTGACTGCGGCTCCGCCCACGAACTCCAGTTATACACCACAGCACAGGGGAAGTGCCCTGCAGGTCCTCACCACGCCAGGGACTATCCAAAATGACCAAGCGGAAGAATTCCCCTCAGAAGAATCTCCAGGAAATAACAACAGCTAATGAGCTGATCAAAAAGGATTTAAATAATATAACAGAAAGTGAATTTAGAATAATAGTCATAGAATTAATCGCTGGGCTTGAAAACAGTATAGCGGACAGCAGAGAATCTCTTGCTACAGAGATCAAGGGACTAAGGAACAGTCACGAGGAGCTGAAAAACGCTTTAAACGAAATGCATAACAAAATGGAAACCACCACGGCTCGGATTGAAGAGGCAGAGGAGAGAATAGGTGAACTAGAAGATAAAGTTATGGAAAAAGAGGAAGCTGAGAAAAAGAGAGATAAAAAAATCCAGGAGTAGGAGGGGAAAATTAGAGAACTAGGTGATACACTAAAAAGAAATAATATACGCATTATTGGTATCCCAGAGGAGGAAGAGAGAGGGAAAGGTGCTGAAGGGGTACTTGAAGAAATAATAGCTGAGAACTTCCCTGAACTGGGGAAGGAAAAAGGCATTGAAATCCAAGAGGCACAGAGAACTCCCTTCAGACGTAACTTGAATCGATCTTCTGCACGACATATCATAGTGAAACTGGCAAAATACAAGGATAAAGAGAAAATTCTGAAAGCAGCAAGGGGTAAACGTGCCCTCACATATAAAGGGAGACCTATAAGACTCGTGACTGATCTCTCTTTTGAAACTTGGCAGGCCAGAAAGAATTGGCACGAGATTTTCAGTGTGCTAGACAGAAAAAATATGCAGCCGAGAATCCTTTATCCAGCAAGTCTGTCATTTAGAATCGAAGGAGAGATAAAGGTCTTCCCAAACAAACAAAAACTGAAGGAATTTGTCACCACTAAACCAGCCCTCCAAGAGATCCTAAGGGGGACCCTGTGAGACAAAGTACCAGAGACATCACTACAAGCATAAAACATACAGACATCACAATGACTCTAAACCCATATCTTTCTATAATAACACTGAATGCAAATGGATTAAATGCGCCAACCAAAAGACTTAGGGTATCAGAATGGATAAAAAAACAAGACCCATCTATTTGCTGTCTACAAGAGACTCATTTTAGACCTGAGGACACCTTTAGATTGAGAGTGAGGGGATGGAGATCTATTTATCATGCCACTGGAAGCCAAAAGAAAGCTGGAGTAGCCATCCTTATATCAGACAAACTAGACTTTAAATTAAAGGCTGTAACAAGAGATGAAGAAGGACATTATATAATAGTGACAGGGTCTATCCATCAGGAAGAGCTAACAATTATAAATGTCTATGCACCGAATACCGGAGCGCCCAAATATATAAAACAATTACTCATAAACATAAGCAACCTTATTGATAAGAATGTGGTAATTGCAGGAGACTTTAACACCCCACTTACAGAAATGGATAGATCAACTAGACACATGGTCAATAAAGAAACAAGGGCCCTGAATGAGACATTGGATCAGATGGACTTGACAGATATATTTAGAACTCTGCATCCCAAAGCAACAGAATATACTTTCTTCTCGAGTGCACATGGAACATTCTCCAAGATAGATCATATACTGGGTCACAAAACAGCCCTTCATAAGTTTACAAGAATTGAAATCATACCATGCATACTTTCAGACCACAATGCTATGAAGCTTGAAATCAACCACAGAAAAAAGTCTGGAAAACCTCCAAAAGCATGGAGGTTAAAGAACACCCTACTAACGAATGAGTGGGTCAACCAGGCAATTAGAGAAGAAATTAAAAAATATATGGAAACAAACGAAAATGAAAATACAACAATCCAAACGCTTTGGGATGCAGCGAAGGCAGTCCTGAGAGGAAAATACATTGCAATCCAGGCCTATCTCAAGAAACAAGAAAAATCCCAAATACAAAACCTAACAGCACACCTAAAGGAACTAGAAGCAGAACAGCAAAGGCAGCCTAAACCCAGCAGAAGAAGAGAAATAATAAAGATCAGAGCAGAAATAAACAATATAGAATCTAAAAAAACTGTAGAGCAGATCAACGAAACCAAGAGTTGGTTTTTTGAAAAAATAAACAAAATTGACAAACCTCTAGCCAGGCTTCTCAAAAAGAAAAGGGAGATGACCCAAATAAATAAAATCATGAATGAAAATGGAATTATTACAACCAATCCCTCAGAGATACAAACAATTATCAGGGAATACTATGAAAAATTATATGCCAACAAATTGGACAACCTGGAAGAAATGGACAAATTCCTAAACACCCACACTCTTCCAAAACTCAATCAGGAGGAAATAGAAAGCTTGAACAGACCCATCACCAGCGAAGAAATTGAATCGGTTATCAAAAATCTCCCAACAAATAAGAGTCCAGGACCAGATGGCTTCCCAGGGGAGTTCTACCAGACGTTTAAAGCAGAGATAATACCTATCCTTCTCAAGCTATTCCAAGAAATAGAAAGGGAAGGAAAACTTCCAGACTCATTCTATGAAGCCAGTATTACTTTGATTCCTAAACCAGACAGAGACCCAGTAAAAAAAGAGAACTACAGGCCAATATCCCTGATGAATATGGATGCAAAAATTCTCAATAAGATACTAGCAAATCGAATTCAACGGCATATAAAAAGAATTATTCACCATGATCAAGTGGGATTCATTCCTGGGATACAGGGCTGGTTCAACATTCGCAAATCAATCAACGTGATACATCACATTAACAAAAAAAAAGAGAAAAACCATATGATCCTGTCAATCGATGCAGAAAAGGCCTTCGACAAAATCCAGCACCCTTTCTTAATAAAAACTCTTGAGAAAGTCGGGATAGAAGGAACATACTTAAAGATCATAAAAGCCATTTATGAAAAGCCCACAGCTAACATCATCCTCAATGGGGAAAAACTGAGAGCTTTTTCCCTGAGATCAGGAACACGACAGGGATGCCCACTCTCACCGCTGTTATTTAACATAGTGCTGGAAGTTCTAGCAACAGCAATCAGACAACAAAAGGAAATCAAAGGCGTCAAAATTGGCAAAGATGAAGTCAAGCTTTCGCTCTTTGCAGATGACATGATATTATACATGGAAAATCCGATAGACTCCACCAAAAGTCTGCTAGAACTGATACATGAATTCAGCAAAGTTGCAGGATACAAAATCAATGTACAGAAATCAGTTGCATTCTTATACACTAACAATGAAGCAACAGAAAGACAAATAAAGAAACTGATCCTATTCACAATTGCACCAAGAAGCATAAAATACCTAGGAATAAATCTAACCAAAGATGTAAAGGATCTGTATGCTGAAAACTATAGAAAGCTTATGAAGGTAATTGAAGAAGATTTAAAGAAATGGAAAGACATTCCCTGCTCATGGATTGGAAGAATAAATATTATCAAAATGTCAATACTACCCAAAGCTATCTACACATTCAATGCAATCCCAATCAAAATTGCACCAGCATTCTTCTCGAAACTAGAACAAGCAATCCTAAAATTCATATGGAACCACAAAAGGCCCCGAATAGCCAAAGTAATTTTGAAGAAGAAGACCAAAGCGGGAGGCATCACAATCCCAGACTTTAGCCTCTACTACAAAGCTGTCATCATCAAGACAGCATGGTATTGGCAGAAAAACAGACACATAGACCAATGGAATAGAATAGAAACCCCAGAACTAGACCCACAAACGTATGGCCAACTCATCTTTGACAAAGCAGGAAAGAACATCCAATGGAAAAAAGACAGTCTCTTTAACAAATGGTGCTGGGAGAACTGGACAGCAACATGCAGAAGGTTGAAACTAGACCACTTTCTCACACCATTCACAAAAATAAACTCAAAATGGATAAAGGACCTGAATGTGAGACAGGAAACCATCAAAACCTTAGAGGAGAAAGCAGGAAAAGACCTCTCTGACCTCAGCCGTAGCAATCTCTTACTCGACACATCCCCAAAGGCAAGGGAATTAAAAGCAAAAGTGAATTACTGGGACCTTATGAAGATAAAAAGCTTCTGCACAGCAAAGGAAACAACCAACAAAACTAAAAGGCAACCAACGGAATGGGAAAAGATATTTGCAAATGACATATCGGACAAAGGGCTAGTATCCAAAATCTATAAAGAGCTCACCAAACTCCACACCCGAAAAGCAAATAACCCAGTGAAGAAATGGGCAGAAAACATGAATAGACACTTCTCTAAAGAAGACATCCGGATGGCCAACAGGCACATGAAAAGATGTTCAGCGTCGCTCCTTATCAGGGAAATACAAATCAAAACCACACTCAGATATCACCTCACGCCAGTCAGAGTGGCCAAAATGAACAAATCAGGAGACTATAGATGCTGGAGAGGATGTGGAGAAACGGGAACCCTCTTGCACTGTTGGTGGGAATGCAAATTGGTGCAGCCGCTCTGGAAAGCAGTGTGGAGGTTCCTCAGAAAATTAAAAATAGACCTACCCTATGACCCAGCAATAGCACTGCTAGGAATTTATCCAAGGGACACAGGAGTACTGATGCATAGGGGCACTTGTACCCCAATGTTCATAGCAGCACTCTCAACAATAGCCAAATTATGGAAAGAGCCTAAATGTCCATCAACTGATGAATGGATAAAGAAATTGTGGTTTATATACACAATGGAGTACTACGTGGCAATGAGAAAAAATGAAATATGGCCTTTTGTAGCAACGTGGATGGAACTGGAGAGTGTGATGCTAAGTGAAATAAGCCATACAGAGAAAGACAGATACCATATGGTTTCACTCTTATGTGGATCCTGAGAAACTTAAGAGAAACCCATGGGGGAGGGGAACAAAAAAAAAAAAAAAAAGAGGTTAGAGTGGGAGAGAGCCAAAGCATAAGAGACTGTTGAGAACTGAGAACAAACTAAGGGTTGATGGGGGGTGGGAGGGAGGAGAGGGTGGGTGATGGGTACTGAGGAGGGCACCTTTTGGGATGAGCACTGGGTGTTGTATGGAAACCAATTTGACAATAAATTTCATATATAAAAAAAAAATGCATATCTGACTCTAAATTGTACTAGGTCTTTTCAACCCAACAAAAACAGCAACAATAATAATAAGCTACCATTTATTGAATTCATACTGTGTGCCAGACACTGTGCTGTCTTTTTTGTTATTATTTATAATTTAATTTTTGAATAAACAATAAACTTGAAGTTTCCAAAATTTGGAAGTGTGGTGCATTTTTAGCTAAAATATCCCTGCCCCCACTGTTCTCACTCAGTTTCCTTCCCCATAAATAACTAATTTTGCATGCTCCCAGAGATTTACTATACATGTGCAAGCAGATATATGTGTGTGTAACCTGCACCTGAAATCTCTTAGAAACCATTCCACATTAGTTCATAGAGAGCTTCCTTATTCTTTCCATGGCTATATGGAAATATACGTGATGGCTTCCATTACATGGAAGTACCATAGTTTATTTAAAGATGTACATGCTACTGAACATTTGGGTGGTTTTTAATCTTTTGAATAATCTTGTCCAGTTTTCATTTCATATGCGTGCAAGTATATACGGAGGAAAATTCTTAGCGATGTAATTCTTGGGTCAAAGGGTGAGTCCATTTTAAATTTAAATAAATATTGCAAAATTATCCCCAAAGATATTTTACCAATCCATACTAGCACCAGGAACATAGAAGAGTGTGTATTTCCCCATACATTTTTGTAGAAGACCAAGAGAGAAATTTGTTTTGTTGAGGTGAGGATTTTGTGGCTGAGAAAAGGGAGAGAAGTTTCCTGTGAGACCAAGGAAAGTGGCAGGTGTCAAAGGAAAAAAGAATTCATTCTAAGTGGTAAAGAAAAAATTATTCAATGACATCTGTTAAAGCACAGTAAGGAAGACTTCATTCAAGGTGGGGATGGACTATCATGTTAGGTGTAGAGACCACTGAGGTGGGAGTTTGCAGCAGTAAAGAGAGGTTGGTCTCAACTCTGATTTCAGCATGGGCAATGGGAATTTATATCCAAGGAGCAGGTGGAAGTCAGTGGACAGAAAAAGGAAACATCAGGGGTTGGGGGGATTCTGGTTAAACCTGTTACCAAAGTCAAACTTGCCCATGAACCTGATGTGAAGTAAGCCAGTGGCTGGCACACAGGTTTTGAAGCAAAGAAAGCTTTATTTTCAAAAGGGCAGCCAACAAGAAGACAGAGGATTGTTCCTAAATTTACCTTGCCTTGTTCATCCTAGGGGCAGTTTATACATGATTGGTCAGGGTTTATGGGATTCTTGAAAATTTAGTGGGAAGTCTTGAAACCATTTGAAGATATGCATTCTTCTGGACAGTGAGACACCATCTGGCACCTGGGATCTTTTTAAGACAAATGTCACCTTCTGTTTTCCATCACATTCTTATAATCAATGTGCAAACAAGAGGTAGAGTGAAAAGGGCAAAGCTAATAATTAACCATGCACAGAGCTTAAGGAAACCCAATTAAGTAAAGAACAGAACATGAGGCTAGATTAATAATAAAACTATAACACAGCTTATACTTTCAAAACAGGTCTAAGAACCAAGTGTTTGGCCTTAACCCCACCTAACAGGGTACTTGCTGAAGACAGAGCAAGGTGATCACACCTGATCAGGGATGGTGGGGGTGAGGAACCATATTTGGAGGGTGATCAGACATTAAGGATGGTGGGGGAGGTGGGTTTCTGGTTAAACTGACTTAGCAGGGCTCTTGCTAAAATTGGACAATGCAGAGATGACTATAGAAATCCAAAATTCAGGCCTGGTTGAGGAAAGAGTTAAGGGAAGCCTGAGTGGATTTGGTCAATGGAAGAATCTTTGTAATAGGTTCCATGATGTGTCCCTACCTTGTGATCTTCAAATCTTCAGTAGAATATATTAAATTCATAAAGTGCCTGGTGGAGATGAGTTTATCCTAAAAGTTGATGGAAAGTTTCATTTTGTATCCAGCTGTTATGTGAAGCAGAGGCAGCCCTGGGGATCCAGGCATGAAAGCAGGAAGGACATAAGGACACACACAGAAATTGGACAGAGGGTTCTGGGCTTCCAGATACTGTTGTTTATGGAGCCCAGCAGAGCTGAGCTGCTCTCCAGGGACAGGGGGCTGCAGGGGACATTTAGGACACACACACATACAGCTATAGTTCCTTTGTAAATAAAGCTGGCACTGTCTGGAAAACATATTTGGGAGTGAAGAGACAGAGAGAAATCTGTCCCTCCCACTCACCCTCCCAAGTCCTCTCTAAAAGATAACCCCGCCTTCTTCCTTGGAAATGCTCAGGCCAATGGCCTGATTGAGAAGCAGAAGAAAAGCAGCATAGCGCAATGTAAAAAGTCAGGGCAAGGAAAACTGTTGATCACTCCCTTTGGGAATCTTTAGGTCAAACATGACTTCATCTCTTTATTCCTAACAGCTGCCTTTGCTGGAGCTGCCATGCCATGCTAGCTGCTTTGCATGAGTTGTCACATATAATCCCCACAGCCAAACTCTATTACAGTGATTCCCAAACTTTACTGCATGCCAGAATCACCTGGGGAGCTTTACAAACTCATACTTCATGCCAATTAAATCAGAATGTCTGGGGATGAGAATCAGTATTTTTTAAGACCCCTAGATGATTCATTGTGCAGCCAAATATGGGAACCATTGGTCTATTATTATCCTTCTTTATAGAAGAAGAAACTAAGACTCACTGTGGCTAAGGGCCCACAGCTGGTAGAAGATCCAGAACTAAGCTTTCTAAACCCACACAGTAGCCACCAAGTGGAACTTCTTCAGAGCTTCTACAGGGTAGCATGAGAGATTCTTGGGATAGACAAGACTTCTGAGTTCATCTTGCCATTTTGCCTGTGACATTGCATTAGGGTTCTCCAGAGAAACAGAATCAATGGGATAATTATTTATTTATTTATTTATGTATCTATTTATTTATTTATTATAAAGAATCAGCTCACATGGTTATGGAGGCTGAAATGTCCCAAAATATTTAGTCAGCAAGCAGGAGGCCTGAGAACCAGGAGGGCAGATGGTATGAGATACGGTCCAAGTCTGAGTCTGAAGGCAAGAGAAGACACATGTGCCACCTCAGTCAAGTAGAGAGAGAGAATTCTCTTATCTGCACCTTTGTTCTATTTATACCTCCAACAGATTGGATGAGACCCACCCACATAGAGGAGGGAAATCTGTTTTAAGCAGTCTACGAGTCCAACTGTTAATCTGCTCCAGAAACACCTTCACAGACACACCCAGGATGATGTTTAACCAAATATCTGGGGACCCTGTGGCCCAGACAAGTTGAAACATAAAGTTAACCATAGGAAGACATATCTTTATCCAGCCTTGGCTTACACACACTTCTATTGGAGACATTGCTGCCTCTAGGGAAGCCCATTCCATCACTGGAAAACCCTATCAGAAATCCTATTCTTATATTCAGTGGAAATTTTCTCCCCACTAATCTCTGCTCATCAGTCCTATTTATTGAATTTTCTTCAAATTACACAAATGTATATTATTTCCAGAATCTCCGGCACCAGAGACATGTGTTCCAGAAAATGATGCCTCACCTTAATCCTACAAAGAGCCATCACTCTTTACAAGGCATGGCCAAATTGGAGTTATTGCTAGTAGGTCGTGACATTCCTAATGAAGATCCTACAGAGTGAACACTTAATTTTTGGCTGTGCAGCATCTATTTGCCCCATTTTAACAGTGCCCTGATTTCCTATATGGAAATGATCTCTCCTCCATTATGAGGAGTCTTGGTGAAAGAGTAAATCAAGGGTCCTACCCTCCAGTGAGGGAGGCCAGATCTTTCCCCCTCTCTCCTGGCATAGCTAGGGGTTAGACATGTGGCTTATGCATGGCTTGGCCAACAGGTCCAGAATTCCTACCAACAAATTACCTTTCATTTAGTTCATCTATATTTGGTTTATGTTGCTTGCAGACAAGAAAACTAAAGTAAGGACCTAGTTCTGGGGTAGAGGGTAAGACAGTTTGGAAGTAGGATATATACCTGTGAAGTAAGAGGGTTTGAAGGCAGATTGTAACAGTCTCCAGGATATGCCAAGGTCCACACTGGGCCTGAAGAAATAGGTAGGAACCATTAGCTTCTAGATGTAAAATCCCATCTCCCAAATATTTACAAATCATATATCTGCCTGAAAGACTGAAATCCAGAATATAGAAAGAATACTTGCTACTTAATAAAACAATACAAATTTTTAAATGGGCAAAAGATTTGAATATAAATTTCACCAGAGAAAGTGTACAATAACTAATAAGCACCTGACAAACTACTCAATATCATTAGTCATTAGAAAAATGCAAATTGGAACTATAGTGAGATAGCACATCACACCCACTAGAATGTCTACAATCAAAAAGACAGAAGGTAACAAGTGTTGGGGAGAATGTGGAGAAAATAGAATCCTCATGTAATGTTGGTGCAGCCACTTTGGAAAATAGTTTGGCAGTTTCTTAAAAAGTTAAATATAAAACTTACCATACAGCTCAGAAATTCTCCTTCTAAGTATTTACATAAAAGAAATGAAAACATATGGTTACACAAAGACCTGTATCTAAATGTACTTAGAAGCTTTATTCATAACAACCAAAAAATGAAAGCAATCCATGTAAATAACTTGTGAAATACTACAACATGGATGAAACTCAAAAACATTAAGTTAAGTGAAAGAAGCCACAGACAAAAGACCACATACTGTGTTATTCAATTTATATTAAATGCCCAGAAAAAGCAGATCTATAGATAAATAGTAGATTAATGGTTGCCTAGGGCTGAGACAGGGATTGATTGCAAATGAACACAAGAAATATTTTTGGTTTAATGGAAATGTTCTAATAGTAGATTTTACAACTCTAAATGTGCTAAAAATCTTTGAATTGTACACTTAAAATGGGTTACTTTTATGGTATATAAATTATACATCAATAGCTGTTTTTAAAAAATTTTTTTTTCAACGTTTTTATTTGTTTTTGGGACAGAGAGAGACAGAGCATGAACGGGGGGGGGGGGGGCAGAGAGAGAGGGAGACACAGAATCGGAAACAGGCTCCAGGCTCTGAGCCATCCGCCCAGAGCCTGACGCGGGGCTCGAACCCACGGACCGCGAGATCGTGACCTGGCTGAAGCCGGACGCTTAACCGACTGCACCACCCAGGCGCCCCAATAGCTGTTTTTTAAATCCCATCTTCCATTTCTGAGAAGGCATTAGAGGAATAGCTGCTTTCTAACCCCTGTATCAGCAGATATTAAATGCAATGTTTCTGGTGTGAAGGACCTGTAAATTCCTAAAACAACAGAACTAGAAATGCTCTTACTGGAAGTATTAGAATTCTCATTGTTTCAAATGACAAAAATACAACTCAAAATGGTGTAGTCAAAAAAAAAAAAACCAAACAAACAAACAGTACCAATCGTCTCATATAACTGAAAAGTTCAGGGGCATGTTGTTTTCAGGCAGAGCTGCATCCAGGGGCTCAGTACTTTCTCCATCTCATTATCTCTTTTTCTCTGAATTTAGCTTTCCTCCTATATCAGCTTTTGTATTCCTTTCAAGGGATGGCTCTAGAAAGTTCTCCCAATATAATAATCCCGAAGGAAAAGGAGCTCCCCTTTGCCAATAGTTTCCACAAATATCCAAGGTTGACTTTTACTGACCCAACAAATCACATTTTTATCACTTAATTATCCTAGGAGACATATTCACCCCAACTACATGAACTGAGGGTGAGGAAAATGTAGTTCCCAAAATAAAAGTCAAAGTGTGATTATCAGAAGAGGACTGGATGTTTGGCACAGAAAAAAAGAGATGTTCAGTATAAAAATCATCCAGTTAGACCTAAGGCCAATAAAAACAGAACTGCAAAAGGCAGCAGAGAGGCACAAAGTGTGAGGATCACATGCTTCCCAGTATCCAAGAGACAAAAGCCTGCTTCAGCCTCCAGTGGGCAATGTGGGTCAGCACCATGAAGAGCAGGCTCTCCTACTTAACCTTCTCCCTTCTTGGTGCCCTGGCCTGGGCCATACAGAGCTCGTTGCCAAAACAAAGCTAAATCTCATTCCAGATCCCTTTCTGCTACCTTTTGCAGATTCCTATTCACTCTTCATTTTGTTTCTCAACCATCCTCTGTTGTAAAATGAGTGTGCCCTGATGATTCTCAAAAATAAAGCACTAGGAGGCATGTTGCCAGTTTTCAGGCAAAGTACACTGGACTAGAATTGGTAGTGGCCATGAAATCTGAAAGGAAGGTTGGCCCCAGCCCAGAAGGAGCCCAGAGACCCAGAAAGCAAGAATGGAAGTCGGACATTCACTTCCTTTGGGATTGAAATCAGCCAAGGGACCCACTTTAAGCCCCAACACAGGGAGAGAGGAGTGGGAATGTGGTTCTACTCAGTATTACCACTTCCTCACGACCCACTGACTCAATCCACTAAAATATGACATCCTATCTGGTACTCCACCAAAGAAGTCTCACCAAGATTACCAAAGACCCCCATCTTGCTGAACCAATGAATCTGTGGTTTTCACATTACCTTTCACAGCAGCAGCATTTGACCTTTTGCCCCCTCCCATACACTTAGAGGACCCTCTTCACAGACTCCCATGACACCTTGCTCCCCAGACTTCCTTCTCTCAACTTGATGTCTCATGCTCAGTATGCTGGTAAACCTACTGTTCTCTAGTGGACCATTAAATGATGGAATTCCTCAAGACCCAGTCCTAAAATCTTTCTTAAAACACAAATTTAGGGGCATCTGGGTGGCTCAATTGATTAAGTGTCTGACTCTTGATTTCGGCTTAGGTTGTGATCTCACAGTTTGTGGGTTTGAGCCCCATGTTAGGCTCTGTGCTGACAGTGCAGAGCCTACTTGGGATTCTCTCTCTCTCAAAATAAATAAGTAAAATTAAAAAAAAACAAATTTATTAAGACATATAAAATCCATGAAACAAAATTTTACATTTTTTAGTATATGATTCAATAGCATTAATTACATTCACATTGTTTTACAACCATCACCACAATCTATTTCCAAAGCCTTTTCATCACTCCAAACAGGAACTCTGTAACCATTAAACAACACCTCCCCATTTCCTCCTCCCTCCAGCCTCTGGTAACTTCTCTCTTTTCTGTCTCTATGAAATTGCCTATTTCACCTCAGATAAGTGGAATTATACAAAATTTGTCCTTTTGTGTCTGCCTTATTTCACTTAGCATAATGTTTTCAAGGTTCATTCATGTTGTAACATGTATTGGAACATCTTTCCTTTTTATAACTGAAAAATATCCATTGTATATGTATGCCACATTTGGTTTATCCACTCAATCTCTTGATGGATACTTGAGTTGTTTTCACCTTTCAGCTATTGTAAATAGTGCTGCAATGAACTTTGGCATACAAATATCTGTTGGAGTCCCTACTTTCAATTCCTTTGAGCATACAGCTTATCTTTTTTTTTTTATTTTTTTAAATTTTTTAACGTTTATTTATTTTTGAGAGACAGAGAGATAGAGCATGAGTATGGGAGGGACAGAGAGAGAGGGAAACACAGAATCCAAAGCAGGCTGGAGACTGTTTCTGAGCTGGTTCTGAGCTGTCAGCACAGAGCCCAATGCGTGGCTCCAACCCATGAACCACAAGATCATGAGCTGAGCCAAAGTCAAACCCTTAACCGACTGAGCCACCCAGGTGCCCCAAGCGTATAGTTTATCTAAGAGCGGAATTGTGTCATACACTAAGTTTATGTTTAGCTTTTTGAGGAACTGCCATACTGTTTTCCACAGGGGCTGCACCATTTTATATTCCCACTAGCAATGCACAAGAGTTCCAACTTCTCCACATCCTCACCAACACCTATGTTCCGTGTTTTTCATTATAGCTATACCAATAGGTATGAAGTAGAATCTCATTGTGGTTTTGATCTGCATTTCCATAATGACTAATGATGTTGAACACCTTTTCGTGTGCTTATTGTCCATTTGTATTTCTTCTTTAGAGAAATGTCTATTGAAGTCCTTTGCCCTTTTTTGAAACTCAGTTGTTCTTTTTTGTTGTTGTTGAATTGTAGGAGTTCTTTATATCTTCTGGATATTTAACCTTTATCAAATATATGGTTACCAAAAATTTTCTCCCATCTTGTAGGTTGTCTTTTTACTTTGATAATGCCTTTTGATACACAAGTTTTAATTTTGATGAATTCCATTTTATCTACTTTTTCTTCTGTTGCTCATGTTCTTGATATCATATATAAGAATCCATTGCCACGTCTAAGGTCATAAAGATCCTAAAACCTTGTTTTCTCTAATTTTCTTCTCTTGCCCCAAGAAATCTCATTCATGCCTCTATATGTACAAATGGCACCAAAATGTCTATCTCCACCCTAGTCGTCTCCTCTGTTGATTGCTTAGACCTGGGCTCAGTTGCTTACTTATCTCCCTACTTGGCAATCTCAATGGCACCTCAAAATTCAGCATGTCCAAGATCAAACTCATGATCTCCCCACTCAGAAAGTTAATTGTCTTTCAGTGTACAGCATCTCATTAAACAGCACCTACATCCTCCATTCAAGGATATAAGCCAAAGTTGAGGAGTCATTCTTTTCATCTCCCTTTTCCTAAACCCCAGTATCCAATCCACCTCCTAATCTCCACTATCACTGTCACCTTCCTGGTCCAAGCTGCTGCCATTTCTCACCTGGACTATACCAATAGCCTTCTAACTAGTCTCCCTACATCCACTCCACACCCACCCCAAATCTATTCTTCACAATACAACCATATCATCTTTATAATGTGCAAGTGTGATATTATTACCTCTGCCTAAAATTCTTCAAAAAAATTTTTTTATGATGCTTTTCAGATACAAACTCAAGTCATTTTGTATTTCTCTCCCCTGGTCCTCCTCCACCAACCTGTCCCTCACACATCAGGCCAATGCACAGACTATACTATCCTCTGTGCCTAGAGTACGGTATCAGTCAGAGTTGGACTCTTGGTGGAAACAAGTTCAAAAGGGGTAAACTGTCTATGTCAGTTCAGGCTGCTATAACAGAGCCAGAGACTGGGTGTCCTAGAGGTAAGATAAATGCATTTCTCACAGTTCTAGAGGCTGGAAAGTCCAAGATCAAGGCACTGGCAGATTCTGTGTCCAGTCAGGCCCTGTCTCCTTGTTCATAGACTGCTGTCTTTTCTCTATTATCTTATTTGGCAAGAAGGGTGAGGGATCATTTCTCTGGGGTCTCTTTTACAAAAAATGCACAAACTGCATTTTTGAGGACTCTGCCATCATAACCTAATCACCCCAAAGGCTCCTTCTCCAGGTACCATCACATTGAGGATTAGGTTTCAACATATGAATTTTGGTGGGAAACAAACATTCAGTCTATAGCAGTAACTTCATAGAGTTTAATGGTGGGGTTTTTGAAAAGTTGCAGGCAGGACTAGGGGAAATACCACACAGAGACTAGCAACAGTGAGAATCACAGCCGGGCCTAAAGTAGAAAGAGTAGCTCCTGGGAACCAGTGAGCTTGAGGTTACAGGCAAAGGGCCTCTCAACAAAAGCAAGATGTCCAGAAAGCAGATGCCAAGTTGAGATTAAGCATGCAAAGATTTTATTAGGGAAAATTTTTATGAGAGAAAATAGGTAGGGAACCCAGAAAGGCTGGGAGAGCCATCAGACATGATATAAATCTGACCCCAAATGAAGAATAGAGGGAAAGACGGATGGGTAGGAGCATCTTAAACTGTGCAGACTAAAGGAGTTCTGTAAACATTATCAGGGAGCCCTCAAGACAAAATCAGCCAGCAGAGAAGTCCTGTATCTCCCAGGAATGCTTTAGTACCCCACTGCACAGCCACAGACTGGGAGCAGCACATGCAAAACATGGTCTTGGTGTAATGAGGGAGTGGGTTTCACAGCATAGAAATTAGAGCCCGCAGTTAATTATGCATTCTGCAGAGATCTGTCTTGTGGTTGCCACAGAAGCCACAAGTAGAGGAATGCCATCCCAGGCAGGGAGGGAGCCAGAGAAATAAACACCATGACCTCACTCTGCTTCTTCCCACTCATCTCTTCCTCTGGCCCAAACCTGCTGGAAGCAAGAGCCTGGTGAGGCAATCCCTGGAGGTCATCCACCTGAGCACAGAGCAGGATGGACAAAGATAGAAAGTAGATCCTGAGGGGCAAATACCTTACCTAATCATCTCCTACAAATCTCTCTGACTCCAGGTTATATAACACTTCTTCAGGAATTCTTGCCTGGACCCTTGGGCAGGACAAGTTCCACTGTTGATCCAATCTTTTCCTTAATTGCACTTCCTATAACTATAATTTCATATGTGTCCCTGTATGTGTCATATAATCTGATATATATCCCTGTTTATTCTCTCACCGTAAACTGCAAAGGTGCAGGGGCCACTTCTGATATTTCTCACCATTGTATTCTAAACTTTTCCTACTGTGTCTGGCACAAAGTAGATGCCCAATAAATAGTGCTTGAGTGAAATAATAAACAAATAAGATTCAGAGCCAAAAGTTCCCCAAAACCTCCAAACATGCTCACCATTTATCCACATGTGGAGAAACTGAGATCTGGAAAAGGAAAGTGGTTGCCCAAGATCACCTAGACCAGTGCTTCTCCCACTACATAGGCAGAAGTACCATGGTTCATTTTTATTTCCAATCTGTTGCAGACTGATACTTTTGTAATACACACAAAAAAATGAATTTCTATAAAAATGAAATAACAATGCAAAAACCTACAAAGTACAAACCCATTTTTTTATTATTAGACTTAACAGAAATAAAATTGCTATGTCAAATTTATAATGTTTCTGAAGGTTAACTTAAGTTCTATGCTTATCTCTTCTCGGACCAGTAACATCTGACAGACACTGACAGAAACCATCAATGTGGGACCCTGGGTAACCCTTACCCCAGGCTGCATCCCTGGGCAGTAGTTGACCTCCCGGGCCTTCCACATAGGTGCAGGAGGGACCTTCAGCAAGCCGGTTCTTCTCAGTCCTGGTCTCCCTGGAACTGAGTTTGAAGGAACCCAGCAGTCCCAGATGCAGTGCTCCAGGAGCTATGAGGCACAGAAATGCAATTACAGAGCTGCCATCTGTGTACTGCTGCCTGCCTTTTTCATGCAAATTGCAACCCTCTTTCCCAGATGCAAGTGAGCAAAGGGGCCTCTTCTTGGTCCTGCAGAGACTCTTCTCCAGCCTCCCTTGCCATAGAAATACTGATCTGTTCCCAAGAAAGCAGATGCAGTGATCCCAAACTGGGGTACGAGAGCCTGAGGTGGCCTGACTATACAAACCAAAGTGCTCCTTTCCAATGGGGAGGCCCAGGTCTAGAGAGGGGAAAGCTGCCCACATTTCATGGGAGAGATAGGAGCCAGTGGCCCACTCTTGCTTCTCTCTTCTCAGTGGTCCCATTAGCATCCCTGCTGCAACTGCCATGTACCTTCACCTCCAGAGGTTCCCATACTTTCTTTCTGGCTCTCTTCCAATCTATTCTCACAATGAAGCCAAAAGCATGGCCCCATCTTCCCAAACCCTTTTAAAGTCTTCTCATTGCTCTTAAAATCAGGTACAATTGCCTCACCATAGCCAGCAAAGCTTGCAAACTTAGATTGATCCACTAAACCCACTAACAAAACCCCACTTAGATGTCTCAAATGGACTTCAAGCTCATTATATCATGTTGAACTTGAGCATCTTTATAGGCCTGACCTCTCCAGAGTTCCTCATCTTACCAAGATCACCACCTTTCACATAGCTACAGAATCCAGAATCAAGGAGTTACTTCTGATACCTCCTTTTCCCTCACCCTCTGTAGCCAAATCAGTGCCAAATGGCTTTTCCTCCTATGTATATTTCAAGCCCATCCACCTCTCTCCATCCCTGCCCCACCAGTCTAGTCTCTGTACTGTCACCTATAGCTAATGACTGTGTTAACCTCCTATTCAGAACCACACATCCACTTGGGCTCTGCTCTATCCTTTTTCCTTGTGGCAGCCAAACTACAGGTCTAGTCATATTCCCTCTGCTCTAAGCCTTTCAGAGTTAGGTCTCACAAGCAGGTTCAGCATCCTCACCATGGCCAGCCAGACCCTGTGCATGCTACTTCCTGCCTCCTCCAGCCTATTTCCACTCACTTTTTTCAGGTGCTCAAACATCACACTCTCCCCCATCTCAGAGCCACTGTGCATGCTATTCCCTCTGCCTGATGTGCTACTTTCCCTGTCCTCTCCCTTCAGTTCCAGTAAATGCCTGCTCCATCTGTAGGTCTGGACTAGAATAAAACTTTGACAAGGTAAAATTCCTAGCATATGCATTCCTAACAAAGACAGATGGCCTTACTCTTGATTTCACTGCAGATAAGGAGCCACCTGCCCACACACTTCCCTCCCCGCCACCTCTCAGACACCCCCCCATGCAGAAGCAAAACTCCTCAGTGCAAATACCCACCTCCAGGGGGCTTCTGGCAGGCCGTGGCTCTGACCCTTGGCATAGCAGATGAGGGCAGAGCCTACGCCCATGTATCAGCCAGGGAGGTGACACAGGGATTGTGCTCCCAGCTGGCACACACTGCAGACCCAAGCTCTGAGAACAGGAGTTTAAAATCCCCACATCTCACTGTTGAGACACTACCTCAGAGATGATATCATCCACCTACCTCATCATGGTCAGATAGTATTTGGAGCCCAGCAGGAAGCACAGGCTCATCCAAGGTCATTTTGTCAATGGCAGAGCCCAAATAGGAAGCAAATCTCTCTGCTCCCACTTCAGTGATCTTCTCATATCAACAAGGAAGCACAACAATGAGAAGATATACCATCAAGAGGCTTCACAAGAAGTGCATACAACAAAGGAGATGAAGCAGAAAAACATGGGACTGGCTCTTGAACTCACTTGAGACAGCCCCGTAGACTATGAGAAATAGCTGGATGAGACTTTGTGGTGGATAAAAGGGGGAGGGTGACTACAGAAGGTGCTGCCCCATGCTGGTAGGGACAAGAAATGGTGAAAAACTAATAGTTATTACCATTCGTAGGTCCTCTCCCAGTCTACAGTTGAGTAAGGCCTAGGAAAACCCAGTTTCCATTTTAATAACAGCAACTTGTATGCAGGACTCTCATAAAGAGAATATGCAGGACTCTGAGACAAAATTGGAAATGTCTTTTAAGATACTTTTGGCTATTTCAGGTTTGGCAAGGAACGCTCAACTACAAATGCCTGAAACAAAAAAGGACATTTATTCACCCATTTTCCGAAAAATCTGGAAGAAGTTCAAGAGTTGGTTCAGTGGCTCAACTAGGTCAGGACCTTAATGGTCCAGGCTCTCTTCATCTTTTCATCCTGCTGTCCTCACCAAGATGATGATGTTCCCCCTCATGGTTGCAAAGACAGCCAAAATATCTTCAAAGAATCACATCACCACACAGAGAATTTCTCCTCCCTTACACCTCTATTATCTTGGATTGGATTAAGTTCTTTCCTAGGAGCATCAATTCTCCCCAGGAAACTTCCCTTAGGAAGTCATTGCCCAGATCAGGTCACATACCCATGTTGCAAAGGATATCTAGAAAGCAGTCTCTGGATGTTTCCATCTATAATAGTGGAAGTGAGCTCCGGTGAGTAAAAAAGAATGGGGAGTGGGCTCTTTGGATAATCAACTGACAAGTTCTGCACCACTGGACTAAAGCAAGAACAATCTCACTGCTACGTCATGCCTGGATTCAGAAATTTGCTAGAAAGAACTGATTATCCCCTGACAAGGACTTTCCCAAAGATCAGTGAGTTGAAGACAGCCTTGACCTTGTGGGTTGACTCACCCCATGAGCAACCAGACATCTGTCCAAGATTTTCATCCTCCTCTAGCCCTCCTGCTGCTCATGGGGCTGTTTATGTCAAGTTCGTTAAAAGCAGTCTGTCCAAGACTGCACAAAAAGATGACTAAGCCTCCTTATGTAAAGGACCAACCAGTCATCAGTTTTTCCTTAACACGCACATAGAAAAAAATCCTCACCTTCACCTTAAAGCATAGCATCAAGGAGGCACAATGACCACAGTGAACTGGATATGATGACATATGAGTTCCAGGTCCACATCCACTAGGAATTGATTCTGTAACTTCAAGCAGATTCCTCCACCTCTCTAAGCCTCCTTTCCTTCACTTAGAAAATGAATTTCATAATCCATTCCCTTATTTTACTGAGATTATACAAATTCATGTATATGTAAAAGCTTTGTGAAGCAAAAAGTATTGATCAGTCATTCAACAAATATTAAGTACCTATTATGTGCCAGGTACAACACAGTGATGAATGTCCTTGTTCTGATGGAGCTCTCATTTTAGGTGGGGAAAACCACAATTAAACAACTGAACCAATAAAGAATGTACATCTGGGAAGATACTTGCAAATTATATATCCAATAAATGGTTAATATCCAAAATTACAAAGAAATTATACAACTCAACACCCAGAAAACAAGTAATCCATTTAAAAATGGGCAGAAGACATGAAGAGACACTTTTCCAAAGAAGACACCCACATGGCCAACAGACACATGAAAAGATGTTCAACATAATTCATCATTTGCATTCAAAGAAATGCAAATCAAAACTACAATGAGATGTCACCTCACACCTGTCAGAATGGCTAAAATAAAAAAAAAAAAAAAGAAACAAGTGTTGGGATGTGGAAAAAAAAGAACCCTTTTGCACCGTTAGTGGGAATGCAAACTGGTGCAGCCACTGTGGAAAACAGGATGGAGGTTCCTCAAAAAATTTAAAATAGAACTACCCTATGATCCATTAATCACACTAGTGGGTATTTACCCAAAGAATACAAAAACACCAATTCAAAGGGGTATACACACCCTGATGTTTATAGCAGCATTATCTACACTAGCCAAATTATCAAATGAGCCCAAGCATCCATCAACAGGTGAATAAAGAAGATGTGAGATGTATAGATGTATATATAATTTGTATATATAATTTCCCATATATATGTGTATATATATATGTATATGTATATATATATACATATACATATATATATAATTTCCCATATATATATGGGAAATTATTTAGCCATAAAAAAGAATAAAATCTTGCCATTTGCAACAACATGGATGGAGCTAGAGAGTATAATGTTAAGTGAAATAAGTCAGTCAGAGACAGGCAAATACCATATGATTTCACTCATGTGGAATTTAAGAAACAAACTAGCAAAGGGGAAAAAAAGAGAGAAATCAAGAAAGAGATCCTTAATTATAGAGAACAAACTGCTGGTTACCAGGAGCAGGTTGGGGAGGTGGGTGAGTGAAAGGAGATGATGAGGATTAAGGAAGGCACTTGTCATGATGAGCACTAAGTGATGTATGAAATTATTGAATCACTATATTGTATACCTGAAACTAATATAACACTGTATAACTATATTGGAATTAAAATTTTCAAATACCCTACTAAAAATAAAAAAAAAAAAAAAGAGAAAAGAATGTATATCCAGGTAGTTATAAAGACTATAAAAAATAAATTCTGTGATGTTAGAAAGTGACTAGGTGACAGAGAAAGAGTTGGGCCTTCAACATTTGACTTAAGACCTAAAAGATTTGAAGAGTCAACCATGAACTGATGGGGCAGGGCAGGACAGTACTCCAGGGAGCAGGACAGCAGTTGTGCAAGTTGAGCAGGAGAGCAGTGAGCACAAGGCATAGAAAGAGGAGGTCAGAGGTAGGCAGGCCCAGGGTCATGCACGTTCTTTAAGGCCTAGCTTTCAAACTTTGGGTCACAATCAGTGGAATCATGAAGGGCTTTTCAGCTTCTTTATAGTTTTCTGTGCTTTCTCTTACTTATAATAAGCATATTTAACTTTTATAGTCATAAAAATAAGTTTAAACACTGGAAACTGATGCCCACAGAAACCTAGAGGAGCTGGGAAGGCATGAAGAAAAAGGAATTGTTCAGGAAAAGCCCTCTGCCTTTCCTCCAGCCTGGCCCGCTTAAGGCTCTGCAGGCACCATCAGCCCCTCCCCACTCCCCTGCCCTTGCTTCTTGCCCATCTCCCTCCCTCTCTCCCTTCCACATCTCCTTCTCTCCCTTCCCTTACTTTTCCTTTCTCTCTTCCCTTCTTTCTTCTGATCTTCCTTCCTTGTTTCCTTCCTTCCTTTCTTCCTTCCCTCCCTCCCTTCTTTCCTTTATCCATCAGTAGGATTGTCTTTTCCATCAAATGGAAAGCCGAAAGTTCTTCCTTTACAGATAAGAATTCATGAACCCTACCAACTTTAGCCAGTGGCTAGATGAAGGCATCCAATTCAGTTCCATCTGTGTTTACTAAGTATGGCCCTAATGTGTGTCTTCTATCCACCTCCCAAAATAAGAAGTTATCTTTCATATTCCCAGAACCCTCATTTCCTGGTGAGAGAAGGAAAGGAATTGGCTAGAAACTAGTGTTCAGGGAACAAGGCAGAGGTTGGACTGACAGCCCCTTTCTTCCTGACTCTAAATCTAATTATGGATCTCAAACTCACAGGCCTAAGTCCCTGGCAAATATCATCAGTCAGCAAAGGCCTGCATAAGTGGTGAGGACTGTGGAAATTCTCACTCAGTTTAGTGAGAATATTTATTAATTCATATCCCTTCTTCTGATAAGAGTCAAAGCAGAAAATGTATGGAAGATGGAAAGAAGTAGATCTTGATAGTGTGTTGGAACACTTGGATCCATCCCTGCCTAGACCTAAAATCCCCATGGATATTTATGGATATTTCACTTATGCAAATACACAAATTCCTGTTTTGCTTTAGCTGTGTCAGGGTGGGTTTCTGTCTCCTGGAAGTGAGAGGGCCTAGGCTGATACCTACAGATGCAGTGCTCTGTCCTTCACAATACACTTTCACCTCCATTAATATATCTGAGCACTAGAATGCCCCTGTGATAGGAACACTATTACCACCCTCATTTTATGGACAAACTAAACAGCCTGAGGCGCAGCCTGGTCCAGTGACTGGTATAACTCCCAGCCCAGTGCTCCAAGTCCTTGTACCTCTCTGATAATAAATTCTCTACCAATGCCATGCTAGCCAAGAAGTGACTTACCCCCAAATCCAATTCTTTCACCAAGTTTGTCTAGGGAAGTATGTGAATTGGGTCTATTTTCTAAAACAGATCACTTTGCCCTGATATGTGGCACATTGGATAAATGGGTAATTATGTACCCGCATAATGAATAATATTAATGGGGAAAACTAGAGGAATGTTTTTTTAAAGCAGAGACCACTCTTTATTTACTTTTAATATAATGGGTTCCTGGCAACAAATTTGTAGAAATTGGGACAGCTGACACAGCACCACATACAAATGAGAAAGGCTTCCAGAAAAATGACAGATGGAAATGGTAGAATCCTTAGAGCCATATTCATTTGTCACAAGAACAAATAGGACAGTTTCTCAGAGTGTATTATACAGACCATTAATCTCTTGGGATATTAGGGCAAGGTGGGAAGGGTTTTGATATCAAAAAACAATGAGACAGCTGCATTCACAACCTCTTTTGAAAGGATTTACTGACAAATCCTGAAGTAAGAAAAATATTTCACATAGCGTTTTCCAAACTTATTTTACCAGGAACATCTATGAATAAAACTATCTGGCTACAAACAATAGAAATAAACAATGGCTAACTTGAGGGAAAAAAAAAGGGAATTTATTGGAAGACTATAGGATAGCTTGTAGAATTACAAGGTCTTTGGTTTTTTCTTAATAATTTGTCTCAGCAAGCTTTCCATGTCAGTACACTATGACACATATATTCACCTCATTCTTTCAGATTGCTCCATGGTATTTCATTGTATGGATTAGTATCAGTATCTATTGCTACAAAACAAACCACCCCAAAACCTAGTAGTTTAAAAAGACCAGCTGCACAATTCTTCTGGCTTGATCCAGTTTTATTTCTGATGAGTTTTCTCATGCATCTGTGGTTAGCAGGCAGATCTTTTACAGGCTGGATGGTCTAGGATGGCCTCATCCATATTCTGGAGGGAGGCAGCCAGTGTGCCTGGGTTCTCCACATGGCCTCTCACCCACCAGAAGGCTGGCTCAGGTTCATTCACACAGCGGTGTCAGGGTCCCAAGTGCAGCAAGAGAACAGGCTCCAATATACAAGCACCTATCAAGCCTCTGAGTGCGTCATGTGTACAGTCCCATTAGCCAAGAGAAGTTACATTGCTAAACTAGATTCAAAGAATGGAGAAATAGATTCCCTCTTTTGTCAGGGCCATTGGCAACATTTAAGGGCATAGATGTATTATTTATTCACTTCTTTTTTTTTTTAATTTTTTTATGTTTATTTTTGAGAGAGAGAGAGAGAGAGAGAGAGAGAGAGAGAGAATACGAGCAGGGGAGGAGCAGAGAGAGAGGGAGACAAAGCAGGCTCCAGGCTCCAGGCTCCAAACTGTCAGCACAAAGCCCAACACGGGGGTCAAACTCACAAACGGTGAGATCATGACTTGAGCCAAAGTCGGATACTTAACTGGCTGAGCCACCAGGCACCCCTATTTATTCATTTCTATATCGATGGACATTTAGGTCTCTTCCAACACTTGATCATTACAAGAAGTGTTGCAACAGACATCTTTTTGCATACATCTTTATACATGTGTGATTATTTTTGATAGATTCTAGAAGTGAAATTCCTGGGTTAAAAAGTACAAGAATTTTACCCTTTGACACTAATTTATACTGCCACCCATAAGTGAGTGCCCATTTTCGTGCATATTTGTCAATCACAGCTATTATCAACCATTTTAAATGATTCCAATCATCATGGGCTATAAAAGCTGTCTTGTTCTCATTTGCATTTAATTTGATTGCTAGTGATGGTGACATCATTTTGTATAAGTCATGTGTAGGTCTCCTTTAAATAACTTACTCATATTCTTTGGACATTTGTGTTTGTTTCTTATTGATTTGTAAAAGTGCTCTATATATTCTAGATATTAATTCTTTGAAAAATATTTTTATGACTGCGATTAGCATCTGTCATTTTATAGAAGTTTTGAACTATACAGTTTTGACTAAGGTCAAATTTGTCCATTTGTTTCTTTATAGCTTCTGGATAGGTCTTCCCCCATCTCAAGATGATTTTTTTTTAAGTATTTTAAAGTTTTGTTCATTTTTACATTTAGTTTCTTAATTCATCTGGAATATTTTTCTCCCTTGTATAAGATTCAGGATTTCACATTATTTTTCCTAAATTTCAGCCCTTTGTTTAAAACAAATGTGTTGTATGATCTTTTTTCACTAAGAAATGTCATCTTGATCATAAACTACATTCCATATATACATGCTTCTGAATTCTGCATTTTTGCATTATATTTTTTTATTCTTGAACCATCTTTTCTTTTTTCTTAAAGTTTATTTATTTATTTGGGGGGGGGGGTAGGAGCAGAGCGAGAAAGGGAGAGAGAGAATCCCAAGCAGGCTCCGCACTGTCAGCGCAGAGCCCTACAGGGGGCTCAAACCCTCGAACTGTGAAATCATGACCTGAGCCAAAATCAGGTCAGTCACTTAACTGACTGAGGCACCAAGGTGCCCCATGATTCCTGAACCATCTTAATCACTATAGGGTTATAATATTTTAATATGCACTAGGACAATTTTCTTCTATCTTTTTTTAAAAATGTCTTGGCTATTTTTGTGCATTTTTCTTCCCATGTAAACTTTGCTCAACTAACTTGTTGGGACTTAGTTGGGATTGAAATAAATTTATAGATTAATTGAAGAATATATATTTACACTGTTGGGTCTTAAAAAGGAGGAAACATTTGTCTCTACCTTTATTTGGTGGTTTTTCTAAGTCTTTCAATAAAGTTAACATTTTTCTTCACACTATTGCACAATTACTTGTTAGGTTTATTCATAAGTATTTGTGGCTTGTGTTGCCATGGCAAATGGGATTTTTTTTTGCAACAAAATTCTAAATGGTTATTGCTAGTATATAACAGAGCTATTGATTTCCATTCATATAGTTGAATCTATCCACTCTATTGAGCTCATATTACTATTAATAGATTTTTAAATGAATCACTTGGATTTTCTGGGTCTACAAAAAGAATTTTGTGTTTTATCCTGTAATAAAATTTAAATAACAAACAGTAATAATGCAGGAGAGGGGAGTATAAATTTCAGTTGCCACTGGGGTAGGGATGGTTTTTGATCCATAAATGGCTTGATAATCTTTTTGAGCAAGAAGTATTGGCAGAAACCTAGAAAGTGGAAAAAGATAGCTAGTCTGATAATCATGAGAAAAGGGAAAATATATTTTGCTCTCAGAAAAGGGAGTATAGAGAGGGGAGCCAGGGAAATAGTGTGATGTTGGGACACTGTGGGAGCGAAGAAGTCCAAAAACATCCTGGTGGAGGTAGCTGACAGACATTTTCAGAACAGGAAGGCCTAATGTTCCATTTGAAGCTGCTAAGATTATATTTATGAGACATAAACTCCTCCTGGATCTCCTCCCCAAATCTTGAGGGATGGGGCATTGGGGAAATCAAGACAGGAGTTGAGTTTCATTTTGAGTTGATATGACTCATAAGAGAGATGGCACAGATGTGAGACAACCTCATCAAGAAAAAGGTGAGTTCCAAGCCAGATATGAGTGACCCTTGGAACAAAAGCCTTCTGTGGATTTTCAGGAACATTGGGGAAGTTTTAGATTCCTCCAGGTGTGCTAGGATTCAAGAAATTTTATCTCTAACTCAAGAGGCCTACAGACCTCAGCTAACATCTTGGCTATAAGAGCTACCATTTATGTCATACTTGCTGTGTGCCATGCAATATGTGCCCATTGTCCAATAATCTTTATAACAATGCTACCAGTTACTATTATTGCCATTTGACAGCTGATCAAATGAGACTTAGGGGTTCTAAACTTTGCTTGGGGTCTTCTAACAAGTAAGTGGTAGAGCCATGATTTAAACTCAAGTCTGGTTACTAAAGCCATGATTTCACTCCACTCCCAAGAAAGCATATGTAAGTAGTAACTGGTTTGAAGGCTGAGATGGTGGACAGAGCTGTGCAGGAGCCCAGGGAATGAAGACAGCTCTGCCCCCATGTCAGGTTTCCTCCTCTGCTCTGATTCTACATGCAACAGCCCCACACAGCCTGGCAGACAAGTAAAGTCAGCTCCTTTCACATTGCAAAGCTCAGACACCAAAATAACAATAGCAATAATAAAAATCATTTTACTTCCACTTCAAAAAAGAGCAAATGATTTCCTTTTCTTTTTTGTGCCAGATTTGGTTTCTTAGTTACACCTCCTCGGGGTGTGATTCATCCTGAGACAAAACTCCGGTCCAGTTGTAAGCCTGTGGAACCAGACAAGCTGTGTGCTTCCAAATTACCATGGTGAGACAGGCATAGAATTGACTTTCCTATTCCAAAAGGGAAACATCAGAAAGAAAGGGGTGACAGATTCCAAGCAAGACCAGAGCCTAGCAAGGCAAATTCCGTTGGATCTTAATGCTTGCTATGGACTGAATGTTCATGTGTCCTCCAACCCCCATGCCAAAGTGTATATGTTAAAACACTAATTCCCAGTGTAATAGCATTTAGAAGTGGGGCATTTGGGAGGGAACTATGGTTATATTAGGTCTTAAAGAATTAATGCCCTTATAAAAGAGGAAGAGACACAATATCTTTCTACTCGAAGATATGAGAAGATGGTCATCTGCAAACCAGGAAGTATGTCCTCACCAGATCTGCCAGCAGCTTGATGTTGTTCTTTCCAGCCTCTGGAACTGTCAGAAATATTTGTTGTTGAAGCCACCCAGTCTATGGTATTCTGTTTCGGCAGGCCAAACTGATGAATCCAAGGCTCAGGAACGATTCTCTGCCTGGATACCCTGCCCTCCAGGACCAGTGGGGCAGCAGTGTCAACCCTAAGGCTCTTTGCATGAGTCCCAGCCCCTGAGGCACTGTGAAGGTATAGCCTGGCCCTCTGAAACAAATGTAGCACACATACACAACAAACAGGGATTAACTCTTTAGCATGGTCCCCTAGCTACCCAATACCTGAAGGGGAGGGAGAAGTATATGCCTGCTAGACCCCATTCTCCTGTCTTCTTACAGACAGACAACAGGAGTAGTACTACCTGCATCTTCTACATGACCTGCCATCACTTTTCCTATTTAAACTGGCCTAGATGGATTCTCAGCCCCTGGTTGGTGGGAGAGGGGCCCATCAATCTGCTCCAAGTGTCATTTCCACCAGGCCCAAAGTATCTTTTCAGCAAATGAAGAGGCAATTAGTAGACAAGAAAGGAGATAAATGCTGGCTTGTTTCTTTCTTCCTCAATCATCAGAGTTGTTTCCTGCCTCAAACATCATTGCTGCCACGAGAGGGACAGTCATCTCTCTGCTGGCCATGTCTGTCAACATCAGTCTGGAACCAGCTCTGCTCAACCATAACTCCCTGGATGTCCCCAACTGAGTATCTTCCCATTCTGGCCCATGTTCCCATGTGTAAAATGAGTGGATTCAACTAGATTAGCTAGATGACTGTTTCTCAAATGCAGGCTGACAGCCAGTTGAGGATCACAAAATAAATGCAGTGGGTCAAGACCAGCATTTAAAAACTAATAATAAAACATGGAGTAGAACCAAAAATATCAGAATGCATCATACTAAGGGCAGTCACTGTTTTTGTTTTACTTTTTCCTCACCAATATGTGTGTACATGCACATGTGTACAGTATGTGTACACATTGGGTTATAATGTAAACAGTATATTCTAGGTGGGTTGTGGTTCAAAAAGCTTGAGAGTCATTGCACAAATAATCCCCAAGGGCCCATCCCTGCTCTGTGGCCCAAGAATTTGTATCCGTGACATTGGGTCACTTTTCCCACCACCAGAACAAACTGGTCTGCAAGAGGCAAATAACAGGACAGATAAAGCAGCTGCCATCTGCATAATTTATACACATCCCCTCTTTACACATACCTCTCCCCATGCCCACACACCCCAAACCACAGGGAGGAGCTTCCTGACAGATTCTGCCCCAACCCCGGGGATAAAAGTGTTAAGGTACAGTCTTCCAACCTCTTCCCCCTCTCTAAGAGGCCATTACTCCCAGTCCTAGTAGTCCTGACAGGTAGTCCACTCTGAGCCAATTCACCACAGGGAAGGACTGTCTATGCTGGAGAAACAAAGGGGCTAAGGTGAGAGGGAGCTCTAGGAAGCCAAACTAAGACCCCACACAATCACTACCTACTGTCAACCTTGAAAATAAAAACAACCAGTTACTTTACCAGCGAAATGGGTTTATTCAGAAATGGCAGAGGAATTGCAATTTGGACATGCAAGCCAAAGCAAAATCATAGGCTAGTCCAGAGAACAAAGGAAAGGAACATTATAGGGGAAAGGGAAGTTGGGAGGGGCAGCTTTGGATAAAAGTCCATTAGAGGAAACTGAGAAGAGTGATTACAGTTTCTCATTGGCTAAGTTGTGGCAGTTTCTCATTGGCTAGTCTGCTGTTAAGCAAGGAGAAAAATCTTCCTCCTGCTTGCTGGGGTAATAAAGTAGGTTTCTTCCTGTTGGAAAATGCAAGGCATGGATCTTTCTGTTGGGATCTGCAATTGTCCTAGAGTTGATAAGGGGTGAGATCTCCCCTTCTGGCCTCCTGCCTCTATTTTATTTTTTTTAATTAATTAATTAATTAATTAATTGAGAGAGAGACAGAGAGTGAGCAAGGGAGGGGGGGAGAGAGAGAGGGAGAGAGAATCCCAAGCAGGTATCACACTGTCAGCACAAAGCCTGATGTGGGGCTCACACAAACCTGAGCTGAAATCAAGATGCTTAACAGGTGTCCCTTGTCCTCCTGCCTCTACTGTAATTGAAGTTTCCTGTATTCAGTGTCACACCACTGTGAAAAAAAATTTTAAATGGCTTTTTCAATGGTAAATTAGAACAACTTTTCTACCAACCTGGCAACCTGGCAACATGTTGTAAAATAGTATTTTATACTATTGCATTCCTTTTGTCCCAGCAATTCTGTTTCCATTAATTTCCCCTGAGGAAATTATGTAGATAAGTGAACAAGGATACACAAGCAAAATCAAACAAAACAGAAACAATTGATAGTTGTCTATCAACAAATTGGGGAAATATGCTCATCCATATAATGGAAAAATGATATCATTAAAGATAATAATGGTTACCTGTATTCCGTATGGATGTGGGGAAATGTCCAGATTTATTATTTCATGGGGAGAAAAAGCAGATTATAAATCAAAATAGCCAAACCCCATTCCACCCCCACCCCAAATCTATGCGTTTTGGGTTTTTTGCATGTTTGTTTTGTCTGTCTAGTTATGTGGAGGAGGGAAGAGTTGGGGGGTAAAAAGGGGGGGGGGGGGCATGAAGCCTGGAAGGATTTAAACCCAAATGTTCAAAGTGGGTATCTCAGGGAGGAGATAACGGTAGAAATTTTGCTTCCACTTGATGCCCTTCTGTATTGCTTGTTTTATAAGTGCACATACTACTTTTACGATAAAACATAATGAAAGAAAACTATTCCTGTTCGGGAAAATAGTAGTAACAACTTGCTTGGAAGACTCAACCTCCCTGCATTCGCCGAGGGGAGCTAGACCGCGGCGCAGCGCGAACCCTCCACCTCCCCCCGCTCCCCGCCCCGCAGGGTCCCCTGCCCCCACCGCCAGCGGTCCCCGACTCCTCCCACCCCAGTCCCCTGGCAACTCCCCGCTCAGCTGCTCCCCAGCCAGCTGGCTGTCCCCAACTAGGCACCCCGACTCCGGCCCCGCCCCAGGTGTTCCGGACCCAGCCCACTGGTGGTCCCTACCCTACAGGCCAGGGGCCCGGTCCCCAGCGTCCCAGCCCTGTCCTGGCTGCAGGCAGCCGTCTCTCCGCCCCACTTCCTCCCGCTGCGCCCCCTAGATCCCCACCGGCCAGGCGCCGGCTCCAGCCGCGCGCCCCCTGCCCACGGGCTCCCTTCGCCAGCCCCCGGCATCCCTGCCACCTACAGCATGGAGCCGAACTCATCGGGCAACGCGTGCGTTACCGGGCTGGGGCTCCAGTCAGGGCTACACTCCGGACGGCACGCCGGCCACTTCTCGGCGCCGGTGGCCGCGCTGCTGGCGGCGCTCAGGGCGCTGCTGGCGCTGGCCACGGTGCTGGGCAACTCACTGATCGTGGTGGTCTTTGCCGTGGACCGCAGCCTGCGCTCCAGCGACAACTTCCTCCTCAATTTGGCTGTCGCCGACCTCCTGGTGGGTGAGTGCGGTCTAGGGACCGGCGGCATACAAGTAGCCCTGCAGAGGAGAACCCTGCGCTCGAAAGTCTCCCTCGAGAGTTGGGGCGCCTTGGGGCACCCCAGGCCAGGCTGGAGCTGGCAGCCCGGCGGCCGGGCCACCGCTCCCCTGTGTCCGCAGGCGGCTTCTGCATCCCACTGTACATCCCCTACGTCCTGACCGGGAAGTGGAAGTTCGGGAAGGAGCTGTGTAAATTGTGACTAGCGATGGATTACCTGGTGAGCACCTCCTCGGCCTTCAATATTGTCCTCATCAGCTATGACAGGTTCACCTCTGTCACCAGGGCGGAAAGAAGGCCAGAGGTTCTACACAAACCCGCTGGCGTGGAGGACTGCCAGGGACACAGTCGGTTTGGAGTTGCTGGGCTAGTGGCGGAGAGAAACCACCATACGATTTCCATATATTTTCAGAACCCCAGATATTCAAAGGGAAAAGAAAAGGAGATGCTAAAACTAGGTTACAAATACTGATATCCGTTTTAAATACATTTAACAAATTAAAGAGTTAAAATGCAATATAAACTGTGCCTTTCACATGATTTATTTTTATCCGTATGAAGTGTACCCTAGGTGTTATGGTCATGAGTATGGTCAGGAAGGATGCAAACGTGAAGTCCTATTAAGGCATCTTTCTCTTTCCATCCATTGTTCTCACCCTGAGTCCACGCCTCTGCTCAACTGTCACCTCCTCAGAGACTTCCTTGGTCATCTGTGTCAAATAACAGCCCTCACCTTCTCCAGTTCTCCTTCCCTGCTATACTCATGCTTATCACGGCTGGACACTGTATTCGAGGTCTGTCTTCTTCACTAGAACCCAAGCTCTAAGGGGGCAGGGGTCTTGCTACCTGATGTTTTCCCAGTGCTTGCTTGTAACAGTGCTAGGCATAGGTACTGATTTAATGAAAGCATAACCTCATCTGGAGGCATGATCCAAAGTCCACATTCAAGGCCTGGTGTAAAGGTAATATGGGTGCCAAGTGGCTTTTTGTCCTCCCTGGTAAGTATTCATGGCTGCCTCCCCAGGAACAGTGCTGGGTGGGAAGGGAAAATACTTCAGTATTTCCAGAGCAGATAGCAAAGGGAAGGGTTTGCATGAGCAATCACAAGTATATTGCACTCACAGTGGTGCTTTTTAGGCTGGTCCAGGAGTCAGGAGACCTAGGGTCCACTCTTGATTTACGACACAACACATTGTGTGCCTTTGGCACATCACAGCCCCTCTGTGTACTTGTTTGCCATTAGGAAAGTGAGGGGTTAAAAGCCCTTTGGCTCTAACCTCTATGATGGCTAATTCTTTTGGTCCTCACCTCCCTGTAAGGTAGAAACTAAAGATTTTTATCCCTATTTTGCACACAGGGATGATAAGACCCAAAGAAATTAATCATCTGGGGCAAAACTGAACCTTAAATGAGACAGAAGAGGAAAAAAAAAAGCATTTTTATTGCATTTAAAGCATTTTCCTTTGGGGCTTTTATGAAAATTCCTTTTATCTTTTGTTCAAGTAATCTATGTTCACTATAGGAAAATTAGAAGCTTTGGCAGATAGAGCCATCCATTGCTAAGTCCACTCTGTGGCACTCAGGCAATTTGCTTTTTCCAGCTGCAATTTCCAACCCATTTGGGAAGCACTTTTTTTTTTATTATTATTATTACATATTTAGACTTAATGGGTTTAGAGGTGGGGGGCAAGCTTGGCATTTTTAAAAAGGCCATCAGGTGATTATAAGGTATTAGAAGGTACAACCAAGAATGAGATTCATTGCCTTTCCTCACTGCTCTAGACCAGCTCATCCCTGTCTCTCATCTCTGATACTCTTTATTACATTTTCACTGTATTTGACCAAAATAATTTCCTAAGTACCAACATCATTTAAAGTGGCATTTTCTAAATGAGCCCAAAGTAAACATTACTTGGGCTCACTCTCCTGTAATCCATTGGTGATTAGGTTTCCTTTGCTATGAATGAAAGGCTTTGGGGTACACTGAGGGCATACAGAGTAAGATGGCCTAATTAGTAGTATTAAATGTTCTGCATTGAACCATGTAGAGGGCTGGGTCTTCTGCTTCAGTGACACACATTCCCAAAGGGTCTTCAATATGGCAGCCCAGTTGGGGGAAAATGCCCATCTCTCCAATCTTCAAAGAACCTTTCATTTTCACAGTTATCTCTCACCATCTCAGAACTTTTTCTGCACACCAAAGATACAGGGGAGAAAAAACCAAGAACATTTATTTCATGCTTCTGCCCTTACAGATATTTTTATGCTCAGTAAGAATGATACGTAATATTTGATGGCCTATTTTAAGTCAGATACTATTTAAAGAACTTTATATGGATTATATCCAAGAGCTGATATACATAGGGTCATGACAACCCTGTGGTCCAGGTAAAGGTGTCCCATCTTATACATGAAGAAACTGAGGCACACAGAGGTTAACTAAGTTGCCTAGGACAAACAGCTAGCCAAGTGATAGTGGGCATTTAAATTCAAGCCACCTGACTCCAGAGCCTCTACTCTTGGTCACTGAGACCTTGTGCCACCTACAGGAACAGTAGGTGGGACTGGACTGATCAAAAATAAAAATACAGAGTGAGCACATAAAGTTAACAGCAGGATGTACTTAAAGTTGGAAGAAGAAGCACGGTGCAACACAGTGCTATTCCATTTGTGGATGTTGAGCGAATTATGTATATAATGTATACATGTTCTCAGAGGTGTTGAAAATGTATGCTTTCATACGTGGAGGAATACCACTAACATCCAAATGGGCAGACTTTGAGTTGTGTCCGCAAGAGGGCGGCTTTTCACCCATTGCACGGAGGCCCCTTGGAGTGGCAGAGTAGAGCTAGGGAAGAGTTGGCTGATAGGGAAGTAGAACCTCTCCCAGCCCCCAGACACTGGCTAGCTCAACCACTAATATCCGACCTCACCATTGGCACCATGCTGTACCAGGCTGAGTGAGTGAAGGTGCCTCAACTTCCCCTCTTACCGGCCTCTGCTGTTTCCTTTTAGGTGACTTACAGAGCTCAGAAGGGCATGACCAGGAATATTGTTTTCGAGTTGGTGGGTGGTGGCATTCCTCGTCTATGGACCTGCCATCATTGGTTGGGCATATGTGGCCAAAAGGAGCATCCTGCCTCGGGGGGAGTGCTATGCTGAGTTCTTCTACAACTGGTAGTTCCTGATGACGACCTCCATCATCGAATTCTTCACTCCCTTTATCAGCGTCACTTACTTCAACTTGAGCATCTACATCAACATTCAGAAGCGCACCTCCCTAAGGAGGAACAACATTGCCCAGAGCCAAGACAACTCGGAGATGAACTTCCAGGGGAGAAAAAACACATTATACTTTTTGTTAAACTAGTTGAGATGAGGAGCAGGAAGAAGAGAGACCAGGTACTCTTCCCCAGACACAAGGGTCTTTCCTTGGATGTCCCTGGGACTCAAGATTTACCACCTCTGCAGGTAGACATCCAAGCCAAAGCAGCACACTGGCAACAGAACAACTACAGGGCCAGCAAGAGTGTCTGCATTGCCCAAAGACAGCCAGACCTCTCCAGCTCACTGGCCAGCCGCCTGCAGCTCTTCCAGATTAAGCAAGTGGCCAGGTGGCTAGCCATCATCATGTGTGTTTGGCCTGTGCTGGGCACCCTACACATTGCTCATGATCATCCGAGCTGCCTGCCATGGGATATGCATCCAGCACTCCCTCCATGAGATGTCTTTCTGGCTCCTCTGGCTGAATTCGGCTATCAACCCTGTTCTGTACCCTTTATGCCACATGAGTTTCAGAAGAGTTTCATCAAACTGCTATGCCCTGGAAAAGCCAAGATCCACCCTCATATGTACATAGGACAGAAATGCCTCCTGGAGCAGATTGCCTAAACCCCTTATTCTGTCCAAAGGAAAGATGTTTACAAACACTTCCCTAGGCCACTGCCACACATTTCTCCTTAGTCTTTACCACAAGGAAATGTAAGAACCATCTTACATTATAAGAAACAAGTGAAACAATTTACTGCAAGTACTATTAAAAATGTGTCTATGGAATTGTTATCTAGGGCTTCTTACTCAAAAGTATGGTCCCTGGACCAACAGCATTATATGGGGGCATATTAGAAACATGGAATCTTTGGCCCTACCACAGACCTGCTGAATTCCAGAATCTGCATTTTAACAAGATCCCAGGTGATCTGTATGTTTAATAAAGCTTGAGAATCTGGTCCAAGGGATGTGTAAAAGGATAAAAGTAGTTGACAGGCATGGTTTTGTGATAGCCCATATCCTGAGAGACATCCTATTTAAGGCTTAAAATCATTGTGGTTCAAATTTATATTAATTTTACTGAATCTGCACACTATCCTGTCAACCCATTTTATTCTTTGATAAGGATCACCAGTTTAGATTTTAACTTTTCTTTTAGTAGGCTCCATACCCAACATTGAGTTTGAACTCACAACCCTGAGATCAAGAGTTGCGTGCTCTACCAGCTGAGCCAGCCAGATGCCCCAATATTAACCCTTTTGATTGGAGTTTTGAGTACTCCATTGCCTTTGTATATAGACAGTAAGCCTGATAAAAAATGGTAGAACCCAGGGGCACATGGGTGGCTCACTCGGTGAAATGCAGAGCTCGATCTCAACAACCATGAGGTCATGACCTGAGCCAAAATCAAGAGTAGAATGCTTTACCAACTGAGCCACCCAGGCACCCCCAAATGTGCTCCTTTCTAACATTATATCTAATGGTCATGAAGCCATTTGTATTTACACTTAGCTCTGCCTTGTAAAAATAGATTAAAGTCACAGCTTAAGATTTTACTTCGTCTTAGGAAGATATTTCTAACCTAAGACTAATCACTGTGATGAGTGGTTAAAATATACAGTACATCTCCAGAGATTTTGGAGGCTTGGACCTAGTTTCGTTGGCACACTGCAGTGTGATGTAGAGGAGTGAACAGCAGTATGAGGTCCTTCCCTACCCATTCCCAACTGACTTATTTTGAATTACCACAAGCCAGAAAACCTAAGTCTTTAATCAAACCTAGGGCAGGTCACTCAAGTATACAACAAATGAGTAGATATTGGCTAGCTGACTCAGTGTCTGCTGTCCAATTCCAGGACACCCCCAATCATAGCAAACAGGAAGGCTCCTTGAGAGATTTCCTCACCCCATCACTTTTCATTTATAGTATGTAGTCTGGAATTCCCATCATCAAAGACAATGCCATTGAGAAATCCTTTCAATTCCATTCTGCTTGAACTTTTTTCTTTGAATTCTTATGAAAGCAATGTAATGGAAGAGCCCTCTGAAATCTAGACTTTGTATTTAAATCCCCTCTCAGTGTCTATGGTGGTATACTTATTCCTTGTGGTCTGTTCTATTTCTCAATGGCTCTGAGAGATGTACATGAACTGTACTACAACCATTCTTCCTTTTCTTCAAAGCACTCTATGATGCCTGATCAAGTCCAACACCTCCCTCTTTTAAGCTACACTAACAGATAAAACAGCCTGCAAACTAACCGGGACCCCTAGTGGACAAGGTAGTATCAGAGCTCCTTTATCTGATGGCTCCCAATGTCATGGCTAAAGGACCAGTCAGAAGCATGAGTTTCTAGGTGAAAAAGCAATCATCTGGACTCCAAGAATCACTTCAGACAAGTGGAGATAGGAAAGGGAGGGCAGAAATGTCCTAAAACAGCATCTCAGAATGAGAAAGGGTCATCCACTCACATCACCTCTTAGATATGTCCTCCTAACTGTCCCCTAGTCTTGGAATTCTCCATGCAACATTAGGCCTGACCTAGGCTCAGTGCTTCTCTCCACCTACGAAGGGTTTTTTTCCCCCTGGTCTATCAAGAACCAGTACTTTTTATGTAAGACACAATAAAAATTACTAGAAAAAAGGAGGCCAGGGAAGCAGGCATACAAAGCACAAGCCCTAATTCATTAGATTCAACAGACATAAAATCGCCAAACTGGTTTAAGTGTGTCAATTCTTAGTCCTTTTTTCTTTTTTAACTTTTTTAAAATTTCTCATTATAGACAGGTAAGAGTTTAACTTGCTTCAGTCCATGGATCACTCTTGGATAGCCTGGCTCCATCTATAAAATATGGGACTGCAGGTCAAGCATTAGCCTCACAAGGCTAAAAAGACAGACTTGAAGTCACATGAGGATTCATAAAACCTCCTCCAGGCTTTACCCCAACACCTTCAGCCCCCACTTCTATGCTCTCCTGGGCATACCCTTATCACATTACTGTTGGTCTTCACACCAGATGAAAATTCTCAAAGCTAGGGACCCTATCTTGTTCACCTTTATACCCAGTGCCTGTACGTGGCATATAGTAGGTACCCAATTTTTGTTCAGTAAAGGAATGTGTGAATTAAGATTAGCAGAGCTTTGGTTTATTTCCTAAATCTGTTCTCTTCACCTCACCAAAACAATGGGAAATACTTTATACCCTGTACTGACATTTTACCTCTGAACCTTCCTGAGCTCAAATTCAAGTATTCTCCTTGAGTCACGTCTTTATTTCTCCAGCTGTATTTCACAAAATATGTGAATAGAATGAACATGTTGACTTCTATTCCACAATCAAGTTTATATACTGAGTAAAGTGGCACCTGCAAAGTACAGAAAGGATTTGCTAGACTTAAAAGGGTCTACAGAGAAGCTTAGGATACTTGGTAGATTTTAATGGTACCAATTCTATAACTTTATTCTTTAAAACCTGATGTCTTAGTCCATTCATGCTGCTATAACAAAATACCATAGGCTGGGTAACTTATAAACAGAAGTTTATTTCTCATAGTTCTGGAAGGTGTTAAGTCCAAGATCAAGGCACCAGCATGGCTGAGTGAGGGCCCTTCCCCAGGTTGCATACTGCCAACCTGTGTTTTCACAAAGTGGAAAGGAGCAAGCAAGCTCTCTGGGCTTCTTTTATAAAGGCACTAATGCCATTCGTGAGACTCCACCCTCACGACCTAAGCACATTCCAAAGGCCCCACCACTTAACATCTTTGGAGGCTAGGATTTCAACATATAAATTGCAGGGGTGGTGGGGAGAGGGGGATACAAACATTCAGACCATAGCACCTAAGAAGTGCTAGACGTCTATCAATGTGGGTGAAGGGGCAGATGGTAAGGTATTAAGTGAGGTGATCATTTGAAAATGTCCATACATTTGCAAAGTCTCCCTTCAAGAGGTGGAGCTTAATGTAATTCCTCTTACTCTTGAGTATGAGTTAGTCTTAGTGACTCCTTTCTAACAAACAGAAGAAGGCAAAAACAACAGTATGTCACTTCTAAGTTCAGGTCATAAAAAGGCATGTGGTTTCCTCTTTGCCCTCTCTCACATGGGTCACTTTGGAAAAGCCAGCTGCTGTCATGAAGACTTTCTAGCTGCCCTTGTAAAGGCCCACAAAGAAAGGAATAGAGGCCTTTAAATAATGGTCATGTAAATAAGCTTGGAAGCCAGTCCCAACCAAACCTTTAGATGGTTGCAGCTCCAGGCAAAATCTTGAGACACCCTAAGCCAGAACCACTGGCTAAGCTGCTCCCAAATTCCTAAGCCAGAACACCATGAGATAAATGTCTGTTGTTTCAACACACTAAGTTTTGGAATAATTTGTTACATGACAGATAAAGGTGGTGAGCCTTCTGGGAATTAATGTGGAAGTACCATGCCTAAGGAGAAGAGAATAAGGCCAAGGAAAGCAAATGGGTATAAACAGAAGAACAGACGGTGCCTTGCTCAAGAAGTGCTTAAAATGAAAGCTTAAAATGAACAAGCAAGTGTTGTACATAAGATTGTCTATTAACCACAGGCATTCTACTAGCTCCTTCTATAAATCTAGCATGAAAGGGTAAAAAGTCCAAAATTGTTAATAGCAACTTTATTGTTTCACTGGTGGAAAAAAAAAAAAAAATCATGGTAATTGTACGATGCATTTCCCCTTAAATATACAATGAAGGTTATACATAAATTATACTGATCACGAATTTTCTATTTTATGCTATTTAGAACAAAATTATTTTGATAAATATGCCCAGAGTAAAACATAGGTTCTTAATGAATGACGGAGTCCAAATATGCAAAATATAGCTTTTGGTTTTGACCATGGTGCTTTAAAATTCTCAAACATGCATTAATATGTTCTAGTTTTAGGGAAAATATTACACATGGCCTTATCTTGCATTTAGGGAAAAACCCAAGCTGAATTTCACATACAGTATCCCTTTCCTCTAAATTAATCTCAAATTGGACTAGAGAACAAAGAGACAGACACTTTCAGGTTAGTACTCCCAAGTAACGAAAGAAATTACACAACCAACAAAACGAAATAAAGGAAGAAGGGCTTCATTAGTAGCTGAGATAAGTGGTGGTTTGCTGTTTTTTTTGTTGTTGGTGGGTTTTGTTTTTTTGTTTTGTTTTGTTTACAGATCACAGGAGTTTTAAATAGCAGATCAATCATGCTACCTGGGGTGATCAGACAGATTGAGCACTTATGAAGTGAATAGTTTCATTAAGGTCCTGAAGGTGAGTGTCCGGAGGTGCTGGGTAAAACACATCACAGGTAAGAAACGGGAAACCTACCTCAGCATTTCTGAAAGGCACAATCTATGGAGGGGAAACCTAGTATAATAAAACCCTTACTGGATGTACATGGAAAGAAGTATGGTGAGCCAGTTTCCTTTTTAAAGGATGAGACCTTCATAAATTGGCCCCTCAGATTCTGGTGACTCCCGCCTCAAACGCAAATGCTCCAGTGTGTTATGAAAATGTTTGTTAATCTGCTCTGTTTCTTCACTGGACTCAAGATTTGGGAGGTCTTCTCGTATCTTTTGGATAAGCTGGTTCAAAACCTGAATTGTGACCTACAAAAGAACACGCACAGTTTCATAACCAAGCATGTACGATAAAAAAGATAATTCAATAAAAACGTTTTAAAGATTGTCTTACTCGCACCAATCACCAGAGTAATCAATCATAAAAAAAGACATATGAAAACATGATCCCTGCTTTGAGCAACAACTATTGGCAATTCACCAAAACAACCAACAAAACAAAATGAAAAAAAAATCAATAAAAATTAGAGCATCACAAACCAATAAAAGAATAGCAAAATTTTACTTAACCTACAAATCTTCAACACTGTACTGCTAAAAGGATAATTCATTTAGGAATTATTCTAAACTTGTATGTGATGACCAATCAGTATACTATATTTGTAAATTATTTTGTGTTTTTCAAACAGACAGGGGCTATTTTTTTTATAAAATATTCATAACAAAAGAGATGAGAATTTCTTGTACATGATGAGTTCTTCTGTTAGAGAGATGCATCTATAGACAGAAAAGGATACTAGAGAATAAAAGAGACTACTAGGTGAATTCTCTAAACTCTGACCCTCTTAAACAAAAAAAAAGTTATCAAGATCATAAACTTTAATATGTATCAGATCTCTGAAGAGCAGGAAGGGAAGTATTAATTCACTAACAATATTTTATTATAGTTTACTTACCGCATCATTTTCCTTTTCATAAAAATAGATATATCTGTTCAGAATTTCTATAAAAAGTTGCACTTGTAAAGAGGGGTCCATGCACTGATTTGCTATTTTCAGAGCTTTCTTTAAGCATTCCATTACCCTCTTGCCTCCATGAAGCTAGAATAAAAGTGAGGGGATTGGGGGTAAGGGGAGAGTATTAAAGAGATTAATGAATCACAAATATCCCATTTCACACAAAGATATAAACAGAACCCTACCCTACACTGGCTCTTTTTTAAGGTACACAACAAATTTAAAACCTCTTCATTTTTTTTAAAGACACAGCTATATTTTAAAACATGTATTTGTTTTACATATTCACTTTTTTGAAGAGTATCCATTTCTTTAAATGTTTATTTAATTTGAGAGAGAAAATAAAGGAGAGAGAGAATCCCAAGCAGGCTTCACACTGTCAGTGCAAAGCTTGAAGTGGGGCTCAAACTCACAATGAGACCATGACCTGAGCCGTAATCAACAGTGGGATGCTTAACCAACTGAGTCACCCAGATGTCCCTGTTTTACATATTTGTATCTTAAATGTTTTATATTTATTATGTATACCTTTTTTCTTTTTTTTTTTAGAGAAAATGTGAGCAGGAGAGAGGCAGATAATTTTCTTTTTTAATGTTTATTTACTTTTGAGAGAGAGAGAGAGAGAGAGAGAGAGACAGACAGACAGACAGACAGACTACGAGCAGGGGAGGGGCAGACAGAGGGGGACACAAAATCTGAAGCAGGCTCCAGGCTCTGAGCTGTCAGCACAGAGCCCAACGTGGGGCTCAAACTCACAAACTGCAGAGATCATGACCTGAGCTGAAGTCGGACGCTTAGCCAATTGAGCCACCCAGGCGCCCCAGCAGAGAGAATCTTAAGCAGGCTCCATGCCCCATGTGGAGCCTGACATAGGGCTTGATCTCACAACCATGAGATCATGACCTGAGATGAAATCAGGAGTAGGACGCTTAACCAACTGAGCCACCCAGGCATCCCTGTTATGTATACTTTTTAAAGGTAGTAGTATATACTTGCTATGTTACAATATCCTTAAAGTGGGTCTTCACCACAGTATGTTAACTCTGTACAGTATACTTTACCATCCATTTCATTTATTTTAATAAACAAGGCAATTTTCTTTGTCAAGTTTCCAAGCACTCCAAATGCTTCACTTCCAGCACACAAGGACCCGGCAGCTACTTCCAGCAAACAATCCCCTCTTCTATGACCAGGAATGACCTCCCTCCTTACCTCTTCCCCATTTTTGTCTGTGTTTCTGCCAGACCAGAAGAGATGTGCACAGGTGCTCACAGCTCGGCCCTGATCTGGTTTCTTCAGAAGTTTTGATGCAGCAAGTGCACACTGAGTCCTCAAAGGTTCATGATTCTCTTCACTGAAGCACTTCATCCTCTCAAAAGTACCAATGATCAAGGTGATGGCAGCAAGCTGTGCTTTGGAATCACTGATTTCATCTTCATACAGAGAAAATGCCTGGTGAACAAGAAGCAGAAGAGACCTTTACTACTATCTACTCAAGTATTTTCTAAAGTACTTCCCAACAAACCCCCATCGTGTGAGACACTTGTAGCCCCTTCAGATCACAAGATGCTGACCCCTCCCTTGGAGAAGCACAAGACACAGCTGATATGGAAAGATACTGACAACTTCCAACAAAGAAACTTGTTTAAACTACTGTTTAACCCAGAGTTCCCAAGCTGAATAAAGGTACTTTTTACCCCATGAAACACTTTTACCTAGGCTTACCTAGAAATCTTAAATCTCATTAGCACCCAGTAACTGATCCATTTTCCTGTTCCAAATCAATCAATATGACTACAGTATTAAGGAGTTCCAAGATGGTGGGAAAGGGATAATTACAAATTCAGTTAAGAGACAATCCATGTGCACTAACCGCCATAACTACAGACAGGTGGCTGAACACAGCAAAACTGTAACATTAAACACAGAAAGGAGAACAGACCATCACCTGGGACATAAATTCATATGCTACTGTTTCGTGATTTTCAAAACCAATTTCTCCAGCAGCTAGAGCCCCTTGAAGAAAAAGTCTTAAGGGTAATTCTGCCAGCTCTGCTTTGATCAAAGCACTGATAGTCTGGTGAGCAAATGAAAAAATCTTCTGGCATTTTTTTTCCCATTTGTCATCCTAAAAGGAAAAAAAAAATAGTTTAAATTACCTTACTTTCAAGATTAACTTGCTCAAGAATATTCATTTTATGTGAAACGTCTTTAGAACAGGGAAAGCAGGAAAGCTGAGCTCAAGGTTCTCCTGGTATCCTTCTTCTGTTTCATTTATAAAGCACACAAATGAATCAAGCACAATGTCTTCTCAAAACATCAATTTGTAGTTACTGACTTGACCATTTTTGTATATTTGGCATTTGTTTTTTCTCATCAGAAAATCAACACATACCCCAATTGGACAGAATTAAGAAAATAAACCAAAGAATTTTAAAAATTGAAATCATCCCTAAATCTACCATCCAGCAATAATCAGTAATAACATTCTGATATTAAGGTCTTCTTTTTTGTCTACGCAAATCATAACTAACTAGGATCTCTGTTCTGGTTTTGTTTTCTACTTTAACTCACCAGAAGAGTAAAACTGGGTTCGTGCTGCATATACTTGCACCCTTCACTTATTTTGTCATAACTTTTCCTCATGATACGAAGTTACTGGAAATCATTTTAATGACTAGAAACTTTTCACAAACTGAATGTAGGGTAACTTACTTAACTACTCCCTTTGGAAATAATCTGCAATATGACAATGAATGCTCTGTATACAAAAAGATTTATTGAATCCTTAATTATTTCCTTAGTATAAATTCTTAGAAGTGGACTTTATTAGCTCTTTTAAGGCTCTACTTACATAATGCCAGAGTTTTCTAGAAAGACTGTACTATTTCACATACCCACCATTACCAGATGAGAATTATCATCACACCATTGCCACTGCTGAACCTTATTTTTCTTTCCTTTTTACCAGTTTTATTTCTAAAACAGAGGTTCATTGTTGTAATTACTAGTGAGGTTAGATATTTTATCCATGTTTAACCATCAAAATTTCTTATTAAAGCAATCAATTCTTTTCATTTTTAAAATCAGATAATAGTCAAGGATTAAATGCAATAATCCAAGTATATACACAGTCCTCGGCATAGTATACGGCACGTAGTGAATGCTGGCTGCTATTTCTATTATTGCTTTCGCCAAAATCTATACATAGAATGCTGGAAAAGGGTCTAAATGAGTGGCTGGCATGATAAAAACTGGCCAAAAGCTGCTATGTCATGCTGGCATATCCACTAAATAAATCTGCTTCTCCACTATTAGAAAAGTAAGTTTACCGAGGCTTACTCCTTAACACTAACTGACTGTCCAACTATCAGGTATGCTATATTTAAGTATTTTCTATAAAACTGTATTATCGAAGACTTAAGTCATGATTCTACTTAAGGAATAAGTGTGTAAAAAAATGTACACAATTCATAAAATAATTCAATTTTAGGCTTTTGGAGAGAGGTTATTATGCAATGTCAGGCCCTTTCATTAGGCAAAGCTACCTTGAATCAGACCTTACCTGTTATGTACTTGCAACCTCTACATGAGATTACTTATCACTTTAGAATTGGTAAAGACCCTAAGAAAGTAAAATCATTCCTAAACTAAAGCACTCTGAGCCAATTCTCTAATAAACTTATCAATGTCTCACAAGTAATCTTTAAATACAGGAAAAACTCTTAGCATAAATTTATACTGTTTTAATCTTTCATTTCTAAGTGTTTTTATGTGATCCCTCAGCTACTATGCAATCTACCAACACCACTGTTAGGAACACTTAATACAGGATGCATAATGAATTGACTTATTGAAACTGGAATTTTATTATACCATTGTCTATTTTTTTATATGTCTCAATTTCTATAACACATACAGATGAAGAAAAAAAGAAAAAAAAGTAATGACATACTTAAAAGTCAACCCACCACTTTAGAATTCTCTTTGTAGCGAAACGCCAGCTGGTAAGCTGCAAATACCAAAGGTGGCAGTGTGAAGCGAATCCGTTGATTTCCACCAGCTCCAAAATGTTTTCGTGCCGTGTTTAAAATCTGACCCCCCCCCAAAAAAACAAAACCCAAAACATTAATCTTTCCTGAACTATGATTAATCATTTATAAAATTAAATGAGGGCTCTAATCATTGTCATTGCTACCATTTTTGACTGTATCTAATATGCAGCAGGCTTTACAGTAGATGCTTTACATTTCTTATCTCACTGGGTCAATACAATCAACATCGCAACCAAGACAGATAGTAACCCCATTTCACAAATGAAGAAACCCGAGGTTCAAAGGTAATCTGCCCAAGGTTATACCAGCAGAGACAATGACAGATGTACACATATTTTCATATACATATGTACATAGTGTACTGTGTTTATAAAAACTGCAGGCTCTGGGGGAACCTGGGTGGCTCAGTCGATTAAGTGTCCAACTCTTGACTTCGGCTCAGGTCATAATCTCACAGTTCATGGGTTCAAGCCCCACATAGGGCTCTGTGCTGACAGTGGAGAGCCTGCTTGGGATTCTCTCCACCACCACAACCCCCCCAACACTCCTCCCCCGCTGGCGCACGCACTCTGCCTCTCTCTTTCAAGATAAAATAAACTAAAAAAATAAATAAGACTAAAATTAGGGGCACCTGGGTGGCTCAGTCGGTTAAGTGTCCAATTTCAGTTCAGTCATGTATTCACTGCTCACGGCTCAGAGCCTAGAACCTGTTTTGGATTCTGTGTCTCCCTCTCTCTCTGCCCCTCCTCTGCTCCTGCTCTCTCTTTCTCTCTCTCTCTCAAAAATAAACATTAAAAAAAATTTTTTTAATAAATAATTAAAAAATAAATTAAAAAATATAAAAAGACTGCAGGCTCTGAACACAGACTTACATTTAAAAGTAGTTTCTAGGGGTACCTGGGTGGCTCAGTCAGTTAAGCATCTGACTTCAGCTCAGGTCACGATCTTGCAGTTCGTGGGTCCGAGCCCCACATCAGGCTCTGTACTAAGAGCTCAGAGCCTGGAACCTGCTTCGGGTTCTGTGTCTCCTCTCTCTCTGCCCCTCCCTTGCTTATACTCTGCCCCTCTTTCTCTCAAAAATAAACATTAAAAAAAATTTTTAATAAAAAATAAAAAAATAAAAGTAGTTTCTAACACTTACTATCTGAGTGACCCTGAGTAAAGTATTTACCTTCTCTTAGCTATAAAAGTTTCATTTGAAAAATGGGGTAGTATATTTCTCCTAGGGTTGTTGGGAAGATCAAGTAATACATGTGAAGTGTTACCAGTTCCTGACACAAGGCAAGTGCTTAGAAAATGTTGGCTATTAGTAGGATGCAAAAACAGTTATATGCACATTGCTGGTATGTCATACCTCCTAATTCAGAAAAAAAAAAAATACCATTACAGTCAAAAGAAATGACAATATACTTTAAAAAAAGCCATTGTGAAACATCAGGTTTTTCAGAAAAAACACAAATATTCATGAAATATTTTTTAATATGTGTGACACACTGTGTGACATATTCAGATTCTGTATTCACAAAATATCCTCTGATATAATAGACAGATAAGAGAATGCATTCCCCCTTGGGGAGTCAGAGCTAATAATCCTTGTCTTAATTCTTAGTACATAGGCAAAATCAATTGGCTAGATGTGGAAGGCATACTTCCTACCACTACATTTGGTATGCAACAAAAAGTGAAAACCAACGTAGCATAAGGGGATCACTTAAAACATCTGAACAATCAGCCAGTCATCGTACACAGATCACACACAGTGCACAGAATGTGACTCTGGAGTGCCCAGAATGTTTATCATTAAGCCAAGTCAAAGACTATCATCTTGCCAATAGAAATCAGCTTCTTTTTCACACTGCTTATGAAGGAGTACAAGAGTGTCAACTATAACAAAAGAAATCAATAGAAGGAGAAAGTCAGGACTCAACCTCAAATAAAAATGTTCCTCATTTTAGCAGTCTAACTATAGAGCTTCATGTATCTAACAACAGTTAAACTACACCTTGCCCAAACAATAATTAAACAGCCATCTGTGCTACCTTTCATTAAAACAAATCATCTGGTATCAGTCACCAATATTCCTACTCAGGCAACATGTTATTCATTTCACAAAGATTTACTGAGGACTAATGATAAACAAAGGGAAAACCTCAACTGATCGTTCTTTACCAAGAAAAAGAGGTTAAGAAAAAAAGACAATTTCAATTCTAAAGTGTTTTCATAAATTTTCAATGTGGCAAACACATACAACTTATATTTTCAAACCTTTGAAACATAAATACAACTGAATATGAGGACTGCTGTTTATACTTTAAATTTTACTATAGTAAACAGTGGACAATTCTAAAAACAGCACAGTTGAAAAAGAAAATGAACATGGAATGAGTACTGAACACCCAACTAAAGGAGGATGGGCTTTCTGCAATTCTTAAGAAGTCTTCAATGAAACTAGAGCAACCAACTTATTCCCAATAAGCTCACAATTATGCATTTATATATAAAGTGAAAGTCCATGGATGTCACTTAATCTTATTTGGTTGCAATTTTTTTTAAACTTTCTAAGGCCACAGCTGCATCAGACCATTCAAGTCACATCTACATGTGATTTCACTAGGAGCTGATGAAGCTGTGTAACTGAGTTAACTCATACCAAGTACTGCTGGTCAGGGTCCTCAGACCGTAGAAGATGAATGAATCTGCCCACAAGGCTCTGCTCATCAGCAAAGTCTTCTGGATCAGGGTCTTCTATGGGCTGATCTGGCTGATCCTGAATCAATGTGGATACCAAATTCATTATGGAATCCACCTATAACACAAGAGACACAGAAACCCATTGAAGTGAAACTATCAGCATATAAAATCAGTCAAAAGTGTTTCTAGTTGTATAAAGTTATCAAATAGTATTAACAATATAATTCCTTTTGTTATAAGAAAGTTTACATATGTTGATACAGATATAGACAAGAGTCTGGAAGAGATGCACCCAATTTTTTTTTGGCATTTTATTTTATTTTTTTAAAATAATTTATTAATTTACATCCAAGTTAGTTAGCAAATAGTATAACAATCATTTCAGGAGTAGATTCCTTAATGCCCCTTACCCATTTAGCCCATCCCCCTCCCACAACCCTTCCAGCAACCCTCTGTTTGTTCTCCATACTTAAGGGTCTGTTATGTTTTGTCCCCCTCTGTGTTTTTATATTATTTTTGCTTCCCTTCCCTTATGTTCACCTGTTCTGTGTCTTAAAGTCTTCATATGAGTGAAATCATATGATATTTGTCTTTCTCTGACTAATTTCACTTAGCATAATACCGTTTAGTTCCATCCAAAAGATGCACCAAATATTAATTAACAGTATTATTCTCTTACTGGTGAGATTATAATTTCTTCTTTATACATATATATATTTTTTTCTAATTTCTGATTTATATAATGAGTAGCTAATTATAACCTTTTTTAGCATTACTCTCTCCTCCCATTTCATGTGTCTTTCTCAAGATCTAAAATCCTAACTACATTGTTTGTTTTCCTAATATAGCATGTTGGTATTCTCTTACCTGGTCTTGAGAGACAATTTCTGTGTTATAATCCAGAACATTACTAAGCACATAACAACTCATGCTCTTTCTGGACTCATAGTCAAAATACTCAAAAAGTGGGTGAAAATGTTTTAATTTCAAGACTGTTAAAATATTGTTGTAAGTGTCAACAGGTATCTTCAAAAGTCTGGTGAGCTCCTTTGAAACTGCACTACTGGTAGCAATACTACAAAAAGAAAAACAACAGCCCTTTAATGAATAAAATTAGCTTTCTATATATATGAAAAACTCATTGCATAAAAATTTTTCATTTATACATTAAAGGAAATAGGTCAAGTGAATCATGCCATCTCAAAATACTCCAATGACCTTCTTCAAGAAGATAGAGATGTCTATCTAAACACAAACACGTATTCACCTCTTAATTTTCCATTAATACAAATAAGATGTAACACTCTCCAACTCAACGACCAGGTTGTACAGCTTGAGGTAAAATAACTATCTAGAATTTGACATTTCTAAGAAAAGTATTTTAAGTGGTAGTTAAGTTCCTGGGTAGCCAATAAATACTGTATATTCATGATGAAAATCGGTAGTAAGAAAAACCCATGCAAAACTAGCACCTCTACAAAACAGTTTCTTCTGCATCAGATGTTGGTGATTAAGGAAAAGCAGGCTAAATTCAAGGTAGTAGCTCATAGCAGCATTCTGTTGAGATGAGGCATATCCGGGCATTTATAAGACCTTTAGAGGTTGGGATTTCTAATTCCTTATTGTGTCTAATTTTACTTTAAAACTTACTTGGTGGGGGAATGTAGATACATAATTTAATTTTCTCTCATATTTAACATTCAAGATCTGGAATGTTTTTCAGTTCAAAAAAAAATGGAAATAACCAAAAAAAGGGAGGTGGAGTGCCAAATAAAAGGAGGTAAAAGGAAAATGAGAAATCTTCCTGATGTAGCTAAACCACCAGAAAGGAGATGGAAAGGAAAAAGATGGTATGAAGTAAAATTATGAATAATTTTATTATTAAAAATATACTTTTTAATTATTAAAAAATAATTGACCCCATGTTCAGATGCAATGCAGGATGGGACAGGAGGACTGCTGGTGAAAAGGTAAAGGGACCAGAATTGCCCACGGTGGCCACTAGAGGATGCCACAGACTAGGACAGCATAGTTGAGGAAGCTCCCAAGTAGGTAACAAAATCAACTTTCCTTGATGGTATCAAAATCAAAGCTCAAAATAGAAAAATATTTCAAACCAATTTAATTTTCACACCTTAAATATATAGGTTTCTAATTTTTCAAAACTTATTCATCTGCAGGAAATCACTTCTTATGGAAACACTGCTTAACATAAACAGTTGACCCATGAACCACACAGATTTGAATTGTGCAGGCCCACTTATACATGATGTTTTTCTACAAATACAGTACAGTACTATGAAATGTTATTTTCTCTTCCTGTAATATTCTTATAATTTTCTCTTTTCTCTGGCTTACTTGATTGTAAGAATACAGTATATAATACATAGAACGTAGAAAATACGTGTTCATAGCTGTTTTTTGTTGTTAAGGCTTCTGGTCAACAGTAGGCTATCAGTAGTTAAGTTTTGGGGGAGTAAAAAGTTCTAAGCAATTTTTCAATTGTATACAAGGTCAGTGCTCCTAATCCCAACATTGTTCAAAGATGAACTGTTAATTTTCTTACCAGTTTGAAAACTCATTCATATTCTGAAATGGAAAGACTGCTTATACTCCATGAGTGCCACTACTTTATCAATGTACATAATCAAGGAATTGGTTGGCACTTTCTGCCCTGTAACACCAAGCAAGTCAACCTAACAAATGCTTCAGACAAATGCTAACATTTCCAAAAGCAATTAAGAATAACAAATCTGGGATTAAAAAAGTGTTTTATGAGGGTTTTTACAAAAATGTAACTTTGACTTACTGTTCAAGGTTGAGCTTATTAAATATCTCCACTGTAGTTTCTAGAACTTTATCAACATAGTCCACACGATCAGGGTAACACTTCATAGCAAGATTAATGAGAGAGACTTGTAAAGACACAACGTCCTCAGAAGGCATGTCTTGTCTAGACTGAAATGTTTAGAAAACCACAGAATTTAAACAATCACAAAAGGATATACCAGCTGAGAAGTTTCCAAGTTTTGAGAATTTAGAAAAGCCATTCAAACCTGTATTACTGTAGCCACCTGCTGTGAAAATATGTCAAAAAGTTTAATATCTGCTGGGATTCCAGGTCCATCTTCACGGTGAGCAAATAAAGCTAATCTGAAAAAGAAAACAATCTTTATTTTAACAAATACAGGGATTTGACTGGTGGGATCATGGGTGACATTTTATTCTTTATACCTTACTGTATTTTCTACAAGGTATTTCTCCTAGAACATTAAAAAAGATTTTAAAAAAGAACGTGGAATTGAGCCATTCCCTCCATTCATTTTTTAATTAAGTTTTTATTTTAATTCTAGTATAACAGCATTCTATCAGTTTCAGTGTACAGTATAGTGATTAAATTATTCCATACATCACCCCATCCTCATGACGAGTGAGTGCCCTCCTTAATCCCCATCACCTATTTCACCTATTCCCCACCCCCGACCTCCTCTCTGGTAACCACCAGTTTATTCTTTACAGTTAAGAATCTGTTTCTTGGGACGTGTCTTTTCTTTCCTTTGCTCATTTGTTTCTTAAATTCTACATGAGTGAAATCATATGGTATTTGTCTTTCTCTGACTTATTTCAGTTAGCATAACACTCTCTAGCAAATACATTGTCATTGCAAATGGCAAGATTTCATTCTTTTTTTATGACTAAACATATGTATATATATAACACATCTTCTTTATCCATTCATCTATCCATGGGCATGGGCACTTGGGCTGCTTACATAATTTGGCTATTGCAAATAATGTGCTAAACACAGGGGTGTATGTATCCCTTTGAATTAGTGTTTTTGTATTTTGGGGGTAGATACGCAGTAGTGCGATTATTGGATTGTAGGGTAGATTTGTTTTTAAGTTTTTGAGGAACCTCCATACTGTCTTCCACAGTAGCTATTCCAGTCTGACTTCCAATCAACAGTGCAAGAGGGTTCTTTTCTCTCCATATCCTCACCAACACTATTGTTTCTTAGATTTTTGATTTTAGCCATTCTGAGAGGTGTGAGGTATCAATCATCTCATTGTAGTTTTGATTTGTATTTCCCTGATGATGAGTGACATTGAGCACCTTTTCACATGCCTGTCGGCCATCTGTAGGTCTTTGGAGAAATGTCTGTTCATGTCTTTGGCCCATTTTTTTAATTGGATTGTTTTCTGGGTGTTCAGTTTTATCAGTTCTTTATATATTTTGGAAACTAACCCTTTATTGGATACGTCATCTGCAAATACCTTTTCCCATTCAGTAGGCTACATTTTAGTTTTGTTAACTGTTTCCTTCACTATGCAGACACTTTTTTTTTTAATTTATTTATTTTGAGAAAGAGAGTAAGCAAGCAGGGAAGGGACAAAGAAAGAGGGAGAGAGAATACCAAGCAGGCTCTGCACTAGCACCAAGCCTGACATGGGGCTCAATCCTATGAACTTTGAGATCATGACAGGAGCTGAAATCAAGAGTCAGACAAGTAACCAACTGAGCCATCCAGGTGCCCCAGAAACTTTTTATTTTGATATAGTCCCAATAGTTTATTTTTGCTTTTATTTCCCTTGCCTCAGGAGACATATCTAAAAAAATGTTCCTATGGCCAATATCAGAGAAATTATTGCCTGTACTCTCTTCTAGGATTTTTATGGCTTCCAGTCTCACATTTAGGTCTTTAATCCATTTTGCGTTTATTTTTGTCTAGTAAGAAAGTGGTCAATTCATTTTTAACTGAACAGTTTTGTCAGTGATGTCTCATTTCACTGAACTCTTACTATATATACATATTTTATACTATACATAGATCTTCAATAGGCCAATTTTGCCATATGCTTTGAAGTCTAATCAAATAGATATGGATAAAAATGCATTAAAGTGACAAATGTATTCAACAACCATGATTTTAAAGAGCAATCTTTAAAAGATAAATTCCATGGGAATGCAAGCTGGTGCAGCCACTCTGGAAAACAGTATGAAGGTTCCTCAAAAAACTAAAAATAGAGCTACCCTACAATCCAGCAATTGCACTACTAGGCATTTATCCAAGGGATACAGGTATGCTGTTTCAAAGGGACACATGCACCCCCATGTTTATAGCAGCACTATCAAAATTGACAAAGTATGGAAAGAGCCCAAATGTCCATCGATGGATGAATGGATAAAGAAGATGTGGTATATATATACAATGGAGTATTACTCGGCAATCAAAAAGAATGAAATCTTGCCATTTGCAAGTATGTGGATGGAACTGGAGGTTATTATGCTAAGTGAAATTGGTCAGTCAGAGAAAGACAAAAATCATGACTTCACTCATATGAAGACTTTAAGAGACAAAACAGATGAACATAAGGGAAAGGAAACAAAAATAATATAAAAACAGGGAGAGGGACAAAACAGAAGAGACTCATAAATATGGAGAACAAACTGAGGGTTACTGGAGGGCTTGTGGGAGGGGGGAGGGGCGAAATGGGTAAGAGACACTAAGGAATCTACTCCTGAAATCATTGTTGCACTGTATGCTAACTAATTTGGATGTTAATTTTAAAAAATAAAAAATAAAATAAAAAATAAAATAAAATAAAATAAAAGATAAATTCCATTATCAGCTTCCCTTAAGAGTATGCCCAATTTGCATGTACTTCTTGCTGCCCAGGTTTGAAGAGATAATTTGGAGAATTTGCTATATAAATTCTCAGACTTTAATAACTTAGGTATTTAAAATATAACAAAATGTATTTGCAGAAATAAATCTTCACTTGGGTTTCTGGTTTCATTACGTCACTGATGTGTAAGCTCACAAGCAGGACACCTATTATATCCTGGCACTCAGCATAGTTGCCAAGCAGGCACTCATTAAAACCATTATCAAAGGCAAAGTTTTATACTTTCACCCAAGACCACTGGCTAAAGTAAAATTTAAACCTAAAAGGAATTTACTAAACATATTTAATATTTCAAAATTCTTCTTTAAAAAAATGCGATAGAGTGATTACCTAAACATTCTTAATCATCTCTATTTAATGAATACTTGATAAAAAAAAAAAAAAAAAAAAAAGACTCCCAAATCAAATCAGTTCCCACTAAAAGGTAACTTTCATTATTGTAAAAAACAAATTTTGTTCTTTGGATTTGTAAGATTTAAGTAATGAATCTGTATAACATTGCCAATTTAAATGCCCATTAAATGTCTAGATTAAGAGTATTCATGGGGCACCTGGGTGACTCAGTCAGTCGAGATCCAACTTCGGCTCAGGTCATGATCTCACGGCTCATGAGTTCGAGCCCCACATTGGGCTCTGTGCTGACAGCTGAGAGCCTGAAGCCTGCATTGGATTCTGTGTCTCACTCTCTCTCTGCCTGCCCCTCCCGTGCTTGCACACATGCTCTCTCTCCCAAAACAAAAAACATTAAAAAAAATTTTTTAAAACAAAACAAAAGAACAAGAGTATTCATTATCTCCATGCCTGCTGCTAAGCCTCTTCTCATGCCTAAGCTAGGCAAGCACCTGGTAGGTACTCATACTTACATAACTAAATGTTCATAATGTAATTACATTAAAATCATTAATAAAGATGTAAGAGAAATAAGTAATTCACAGAAATGTTTTAAGTTCATTAGTTCCAAGTCAAAACACTGCCCTGCAGTGTTGGAAATGCTTACCTATCAATTAAAGCAATGATTATGTTTTTCACATTTACATTTTGGTGTAACTCAGCACAGGCCCGGAGAAAAGGATTCAAAGTTTGAAGGTGGAATTCATCAGGGAAAACCTGAAAATCAAATAATAATTGAGTGATACAAGTAAAAGTATTTCACATTATATTCTGGATTTACGGCAAAGGTCATATTTGTGGAAACAATCGTTTAATCTTACACAACTAAATTCAAATACATTACTTTTGAGCCTCTTTAAACATAAGGCCAGACAGAAATATTCCAATAACCAAAGTACATCTACAATTAAACTAAAACAAATGAGAACTAGAAAACATGAAAACTACTCTTCCCTACATTTTGGGGAGAAAAAACACATCAATACAAAGATGAAGTTATCATTAAGAGAAAATCCTTTACTGAGGCCAGCTGATATTCTATCAAGATTTTTTTTCAAAACAATGAAAATTAATGAAAGACAAAATGAGTCCTTTTAAAAAGTGAAATGTTCTCACTTACCTGAATAATACACTCCATGAGATATTCTTGAGCCAAAGCATCCCTACAATTCACAACTTGTTCCAATATCCCAGTCAAAACAATCTAAAAGAGTTAAAAAAAATTATTTTTAAATCCTAAACCACTCCTCTAATAACATAAACTATTAATTTGAAAATCTTACTTTAGATTTTTCTTACCCCTATTTCATTTTTAAACTTTAACATTTTACAGAAGAATTTTTAAATAAAAATTTAAGTAAAAAATTCTGGGCTTCTATTTAGTAAGTCATTTAGGACGAAGTTCATTTTATCAATTTTTTCTTTTATAATTTGTGCCTTTTGTGCCCTAAGAAATCTTTGTCTAATTCAATATTATAAAGATTTCCTTTGTGTTTTCTTCTAAAAGTTTTATAGGTGCCTGAGTGCTCAGTCGGTTAAGTGTTCGACTTTGGCTCAGGTTATGATCTGGCGGTTTGTGAGTTTGAGTCCCATGTTGGGCTCTGAGCTGACAGCTCAGAGCCTGGAGCCTGCTTCTATGTTTCTGCTGTCTCTGCCCCTCCCCCACTCTCTCACATGCTCTCTCTCAAAAATAAACATTAAAAAAAAAAAACTTAAAAGTTTTATGGTTTTAGGTTTTATATTTACACCCCTGATCCATTTTTGACTTTTTCTACATGGTATGAGAATGGGTCACAGTTCAAGGGTTTTGTTTGCACACAGATGTCCAATTGTTCCAGAACCATTTGTTGAAAAGTAATGGTTCTTTTATCAAAAGTAATTTATCATATATGACAGGGCCCATTCTGGATTCTCTTTTCCAGGGCTCAGCAAATCTAGCTCAATTATCTGTTTTTGTACATTACTTCTATATTGTCTGTGGTTGTTTTTCACTATACCTGCAGAGTTTAGTGTTGTAGACAACATGGCTTGTAAAATAAAAAAATATATTACTATTTTTCCTTTCTAGAAAAAGCTTGTCAATCTCTGCTTTATTCCTCCCACTGATTTATGTGTTTATCCCTTCCACCAATATCACATTATCTTACTGTAGTTTTAGAGTAAAATCTATAGTAATATGCAGTTAATCTCAATTTCAGAAAAATTGGTATCTTAATATTGAGTTTTCCAATCCACAAACACAAACTGAAAATCAATTTACTTAAATCTTCTTTAGTTTTAAAATGGTTTTCAATGTAGTATTATTTAATAAAAATATTTGTAAAAATCAGACCTCAATTTATATACCTCATGACGTAAGAAAAAGTGACAAGTAAAAGGATATAAACCTGTTTGTAACGTTCCACATTTACACCTTCCAACTGACTGAGGCGCACCAAATTTGTTCCCACTAAAATTCTGAGTTCTTGTCTTTCTCGTTCTCTTTTTTCCCTATCTCGGCTATGTCCCTGATGTTGCATTCGCACCCAGAGCTTGTTCATCTCTGCAAAGTTGAGTAGTACAAAATCCATGGAATCACTGATATCACCAGTTGTTTCTTCACTGCAAAAAGACAGTTGAAAAATTCTTTATATACACTATTTATGCCATAGGACCAGCTTTACTGTTATCCCTCTCCTTTGTGCATTTCCTTATTGCATTAATATGTCAATGTTTTCTATTAGAAATTTTAACTTCATTGGCTTAGTGTTCAATTTCAAGGAAAACAGACTCGAGAAAAAAAATACCAGGGAGAGAACACAGTACAAGTACAAAGGGACAAAAAACTTTCCCCCACTCTCTATCCCGGGCCAACTTGTTCTTACAGCAACTCCATTAATTCAAAAAGCCTAAAAAACTTGATACTAATAACATACTAACTACATCATTTTATAGAACTTTTTATGGTTCCAATTGGAATATAAGCTTTGAGAGGGAAGAGACTATGTTATTTCCTGCTTATTTTTCATCTTCTAGGATAGGAAACACAGTTTTCAAAATTTTTTAACGACTGCCTAATTAAATGCTCAAAACTGGGGTGCCTGGGTGGCTCAATCACTTAAGCGTCCAACTCTTGACTATGGCTGAGATCATGACCTCACAGTTCATGAGTTCAAGCCCTACATCTATTTTCTTGGGATTCTCTCACTCAAAAAATACATAAATACACTTTAAAAAAATAAAAAATAAATGCTCAAAAGTGACAGTCAAATCATAATAAAACAAATAACCTCGCCATATCCTCAGCACTGTTAAGTTTTTATCTCTTCTATACTGTTTAACTTTGTCACATGCATGGTAAATTTTTATTATATTCTTTTTCCCTTAAAAAGGAACTGATGTAGATATACTAAAAACTATCGAATTGTGCACCTTAGAAATAAATGAATAAATAAATAAGGGGTGCCTGGCTGGCTCAGTTGGTAGAGCATGTGACTCCTGATCTCAGGGTCACGGGTTCAAGCCCCATGTTGGGTGTAGAGATTACCTAAAAAAATAATAATAATAAAAAAATAATAAAAATGAATAAATGAATAAATAAAATTAAACAAAAAGAAATTAAGTTCCTCAATCTACAGAATCTTCACATAAATAGTTCATCTAGTTGGTTGAAGACCACAGCTGGCTGACTATCTACACTTGTAGAATAAAAGTGCAATGGATGTGGGTACTAGAATACTGGTCACACAAGAGATGGGGCTCTCACTGAAAGGCTTTTGTTTTTTCAGTTTTGGAGTTAATATGTAATTTGTGTACACAGATAACTTAAGTCTCTTATATCCAGGTTATCCAGTCCATAAATTATAAAACTGATAAGATACTCAAGAAACAATATGAAAATTAGCCTCACTTGTGGAAAAAGTTAATCATACCTCATGAATTCATCATAAATGTAATTTAAAAGGTCACAGTTTCAAAGAATACTTAACATAATGGAAAAATGCTCCCAATTGTGTTAAATGAAAAAAGCAGGTTCTAATAATCCACAGACATAAATTTCATAATAGTACATTTTACATCACACCACACATGCTCAAGAGTTCTGTATCACAAGGGAAATACATACATGAAATGCTACAAGTCGCTAGTTGGGTGTGGAGAGGAGAATTACTGAGATTTATTTTCTTACAAACACTTTTCTATACTTCTTGCATATTCTACAACAAAAAAATCTTACAACTAAATCAAGAAAGAAAATCACTTACTCTGTTGGCTCTCCCTCATCAGGTAAGATATTTCTGGTACACTGAAGAAGATAGTTCCGAAGAAATAAACCTCTCAAGGGATGTTGCACACCACGACACATTTCTACCAAATCTTTCAAAATATCTTTCCTGGACTGAGGAAACGATTTGACGTATACAACTCCAACTGTGATCAATAGATAACTAGGGGAATTATGAGAAAATATTTGATTAAAAATAAAATATTCAAAAATAAATAAATAAGTAAAATATTCAAGTCAAGAATTTGATGATGTCCAAACATACTGACTACAAACCTATTAAGACAGGAACCATGTTTTTCTTCTGCACAATGAAAAAATATCTAATTTATAATATAACCACAGTGCCTGAGTGGGTCAGTAAGTTAAACATCTGACTTCAGCTCAGGTCATGATCTCGTGGTTTGTGGGTTCAAGCCCCGCATCGGACTTTCTGCTGTCAGCACAGAGCCCACTTCAGATCCTCTGTCTCCCTCTCTCTACCCCTTCCCCACTCACTTGAATGCTCTGTCTCAAAAATAAACTTAAAGAGAGAGAACTTATAAAGAGAGAAAACCACTCATTGACCCTCCCCCCAACTTACATATACATTTACATACAGGTATATATATATATATATACACACACACACGAGTATCATCATCACCTTTACACATTAGGAAGAGAATAAACATCATTAATTTTTCTAGTAGTCACGACATTAAACAAAACAGTAAGTCCACTTTTCTATTTCAAAAATTCCTCAACTATCTATATAAAAAGTAAAATTAATCATACCCTAAAACCTTAAAAGAAAACACAGAGTACTGGGGTGCCTGGGTATCTCAGTTGCTTAAATGTCCAACTTTGACTCAGGTCATGATCTCACAGTTCATGAGTTCGAGCCCCACATCAGGCTCTGCGCTGACAGATCAGAGCCTGCTTCAGACTCTGTCTCCCTCTCTCTCTGCCCTTGCCCACATTTGTGTGTGTGCATGTGTGTGTGCTCTCTCTCTCAAAAATAAATATTAAAAAAATAAAAGGCGGGGGGTACACCTGGGTGGCTCAGTCGGGTAAGCATCCGACTTCAGCTAAGGTCATGATCTTGCAGTCTGTGAGTTCGAGCCCCGCGTCAGGCTCTGTGCTGACAGCTCAGAGCCTGGAGCCTGCTTTGGATTCTGTGTCTCCCTCCCTCTCTGCACATCCCCAACTCGTATTCTGTAATTCTGTACTTAAAAATAAGTAAAAACATTAAAAAAAAAAGAAAAAAGAAAACCTAGACTTTCTACCAAAATGCTAATCTCAATTTGTTAAGAAATTAAGTAACCTTAAAAATGATTTTTAAAAATCAAAGTTTAAAGGCTATAACATAAAGTGGAAAATGCAGTTATAAAAGCCCTCAAATTCTCAATTACTTACAGTCTTGGGATAATGTTTCCAGCATACTGTACAAGTTCATAGAGATCTGCCACTTTTCTTCCTTTAGCAAATTCATCTGTCAGGTAGACCTCCAAATAGTGTAGTTCATCAGAAATAGCCATATCTTTTCATTACAATTAAGGACTCAAATAAAGCTAAGCCAGCCTAAGCAATACAACACTTGATCTTAGCCAAAAGGCCGAGAAACGATGCCAGCCTAAGCAATACAATGGAACTTGTTGGAGTCATTAAACTACTGGGCAGATATTTTAAACATTAGTCCTTCAAAAAAGTATGTGTTTAAGTGAAGACAATTTCAGTGGGCTTTCCTTATTTTAAAATAAAGGTTTTATGGGGTGCCTGGGTGGCTCAGTTGGTTAAGCATCCAACTTCAGCTCAGGTCATGACCTCACAGTTCATGAGTTCGAGCCCACATCAGGCTCTGTGCTAAGAGCTCAGAGCCTGTGTCTCCCTTTCTCTCTGTCCCTCCCCTGCTCGTGGTCCGTCTCTCCCTTTCTCAAAAATAAAGACACATTTAAAAAAAAAATTTTTTTTTTTTATTAAATTTTTTTTTTTTCAACGTTTATTTATTTTTGGGACAGAGAGAGACAGAGCATGAACGGGGGAGGGTCAGAGAGAGAGGGAGACACAGAATCGGAACCAGGCTCCAGGCTCTGAGCCATCAGCCCAGAGCCTGACGCGGGGCTCGAACTCACGGACCGCGAGATCGTGACCTGGCTGAAGTCGGACGCTTAACCGACTGCGCCACCCAGGCGCCCCTAAAAAAATTTTTTAATAAAGTTTCTGTTTACTCATATGTGGAATTTAAGAAACAAAACAAATGAACAAAGAGAAAAAAAAGAGAGACAAACCAATAAAGAGACCCTTAACTATAGAGAACAAACTGATGGTTACCAGAGGGGACAGGAGTTGGAGGATGGGTAAAACAGGTGATGAGGATTAAGGAGGGCACTTGTCACAATGAGCACCAGGTGATTAAAAACTTAAAAAATAAATGGAATAAAATGTTAAAGAAAAAAAATAAAATAAGGGTTTTTAAAGATAGTCTGGTAAAGCAAAGGGGTATAAACAAGGATTGCCTAACATACTACTAGAGGGTTTTAAAATGGCAAAGCATTGAATTCATTTCCACTTCAGAATACTGCATAACAAAATCTAAGCATTAAAGAACCAACTGCCTAATAGCTTCAATATCCTTCATGAAGGGACTGGAAACTGCAACAACCTATTTAAAGAAGTTTAGGCATAGAAAAAGGGTTTCTGATATTCAGTTTTTCTTTTTCTCACAAAATTTCCATGGAGTACTATTTGGTTAAGACAATGAAAAATAATGTAAAACCAGAAAAACATAATAAGGAACAAACAAAATATGGCCTTATCAAGAAAAAAAGTATGATGAAAATGTTCAATCTTCAACATTCAAAAGATACAAAGTTCATAGTAGCTCTTTGGTGATAACATAGAAGTCCGGAGTTCACCAAGCATATTAGAAGCATGTTTCAGAGCATCCATAAGCTTGTTTTTGTCCTACAGAAATACCAAGAGAACTGATGAGAAAGCTTTCATTTAACTTGGATTTGTTATACAGTATGTAGTACTTAAATTATTTTAATCACATGCAAATCAGGTTAGTTTCACTTTACATTCTCTCTACTGAAAGAAAAAGATTCATGGTTCATCAGGACTGCAAAGCTTATTAGCAAGTCATCTGTAACTAGGACTGCAAACTTCCTGGCATAACTCTAATCTTTTCAACCCCTAGTGACTATGAAACTAGCTCCATTAATTCACATTTCCTACAATCAAAAGGGCTGGCATACTAATTCTTTTAAAGCAAGATATTATCCTGATAATGGCTTTGCCACAAGTAAAGACTCTAGAGATATGTATGAAATGACTATCCTTTTAAGTATGTTTTCCTCCTTACAATGCCCATGTGTCCACTGAACACATAAATACAAAAAATGCCTGCAGATACAGAAAGCAATATTCAGACTCAGAAAAAAACAGAAGCAAGCAATACCAAGTTCCATACCCACCCGTCTTCTCCATTCCAACACACTTTTTTGTAAGAAAAAAATACAGTAGGTATAATTGGTTAAAATGGCATATTGCTAAGCTTTAGAAACTATAAGACACTTTACAAAGATAAGGTATTATCATCATCATCATCATCAGAGCAACTTATAACTTGAAGTATCGGCCTCTTTGGTTCCATTTCATAAATTTTAATGCAGAGAATCCATAGTTTCTATACAGATTACCTCCTACCCTGTCTTTTAGAATATGAAAACACAGAAACTGGTGTAAGGATAATTTTCAAGTTGGTTGCTGCAAAAAATATGTATCTATTCAGGATAGAAACAAAAAGTCTTCAAGATAGAAAAAAAGCTGAATAATCCAAACTGAAAGCTTTTAAATATATTTGCTCAACAAATATTTATTAAGCACCCATTATATGTCAAGTACTCCTCAGATTTGAGATATAGAATCAATGAGGCTAGTAACTAAGGTCAGATATTGGTATGTAGATCAACACTATGTGTAAATAGATGATAGGGTTTCTTGTCCTCCTGGAGCTTACATTCTGGTAGAGAAGAGACAATTCCAAATCATAAATGCAAATGCAAGTAAACAGGGCTCTCTGTTGGAATTGCTCCACACAGTGCTTGAGGGACGTGGGATAAAGACAGAAGAAGTGATGCTATAGGACTTAAGAAAACCCAGATTGAAATTCTGCTTTCATATTGACATTCTTACCAGGCATCTCTTCATCTGGAATGACTGGACCTTCACAGCCTGGATGGCTTCATCCAAGAGCTTTTCCTGCTCATCCTGAGGTGACTGCTGTGTTGTAGGCTGAAAAATAAAAAGTATTTCCATTAATGTCCCATTAGCACTCTCCTCTAAAAAATCTGTTATTTCTGGGGTGCCTGGGTGGCTCAGTGGGTTAAGCGTCCGACACTTGATTTCCACTCAGGTCATGATCTTGCAGTTCATGGGATCCAGCCCCACATGGGTGGAGCCTGCATAGGATTCATATTCATTCTCTCTCTCTCTCTCTCCCCCCAACCCGCCCTCCCCTCCTCCTCCCCCCCCCCACACCCATGTGCTTGTGCACTTCTCTCCCTCTCTCTAAATAAACTTTTAAAAATAAATAAAATTAAAATAAAAAAATAAAAATCTGTTATTTCCATAGCTCTAGCCATAGCCCTTTTCCAAAGCTTTCATATAAGCTCATTCCAGTTCTAGATCTCAAGCCCATTTATCTATTTTTGACAACTATTGAACCCAGTCATCTAAGTTAACAGCAAAATAATGCCAAAGGGGAACAGTAATGTATACAGAATTTCTTCTCTCTCAGAAACTGATTCAACATACTTGTTAGCAGGTTGGCCTCAAAAAAATGTGGTGTTAGTTTAAATCCAACCCGAACACAGCCATCCAATCAATCTAGTCTTTGTGATAGGTATAGTGTAACCCAAATCTCTAAAAGCCTCTTTTTTTTCTCCATACTACTTTTCATCTGCATTTTAGTCTATTCTTAGATCAAGAAGCCAGTTTATGGAACACTGACCTTTTCAGGCAATATAGAACAAGGAACTAAAAAGCTTAGAAATAAAATAACTGAAACTAATATTAGTGACTGATGTAGAAGACCATAGGAGTACTCTCAAGTACCTACCTTACCATTTCAAATAGAAAAATCTATAGTTATAATGGACAAAATATTATGTACTCTTCAGTTTGTTACCAGCAAAACCTTATTTGCAAAATTAACTAGATTTACCTGTCAAGCAGAATTAACTACACCCTCCTTTATGCTGTGTAAACGTGTTTACACCTCTACACTCTATAAATGCACTGTACTGCAATTATAAATGATGGTCATTTTTATATTAGGTTATGTGATATTCACAAATGTTCACTGTAGGAAAGAATGAGTTGGTTTTAGAATGTTCAGGTTACGTGTTTAATTAAAAAAATGACTAAAGAATCAATAGATGAATAGTTAAGTTCTGGTATACACATATACATAAACATGTAAACTGGAATATTATTCAGTCATGAAAAGGAACAAAGTAGTGATATATGTGACACGAATGAAACTAAAAAACATCTTGCTAAGCGAAAGAAGCCAGACAAAAAAGAGACCACATATTGTATGAGTCCATTCATATAAAATATCCAGAATAGGCAAATCATCCATAGAAACAGAAAGTAGAGGGGCGCCTGGGAGGCTCAGTTGGTTAAGCTTCCAACTTTGGCTCAGGTCATTATCTCATGGTTCGTGAGTTCAAGCCCTGCGTAGGGCTCCCTGCACCACTTCCGAGCCTCTGTCTGCCTCCCTCTGTCCCTCTCCCACTCAGGCGCACACACGTGCATCTGTGCTCACTGGTAAAAAATAAACATTAAAAAAAAAAAAAAAGTACACTGGTGGTTACCAGAAGAGAGACTCAGGGAATAACTGCTTAATGAGTCTATAGGGTTTCCTTTCGGAGTGATAAAAATGTTTTGGAACTGGACAGAAATAGTTGCACAATACTGCAAATGTACTAAATGTCACTAACTTGTTCACTTTAAAATGGCTAATCTTATGTTATATAAATTTCACCTTAATAAAAAAAAATAACCAAAGATAAAATCTCTCTTACACAATAAGATGGAAAGGAAGGCAGCAAAGACTTACACATAAACGTGAAAGTTTAATCTGGTTTGTTCCAATATCTGACAATCAAAACAACAATGAATTTGAGAGTAACAAAAACCACATAAAACCCATTTCTGAATTATAATCACTTATAAAAGTGGAAAGTTTTCTCTTGGTCTAATTTTGTAAAGAGGGGAAAGCTAATAACAAGAAATGCTAAGTGTCTCTATCTTTTTCCCATGGCAAACTCTAGTAACCTGTGCTTCCCTATGACCACACTTCTTCACAAGCATACACAAATTTCAAAGAAAAAGTTATGTCTTTTAAACTAAACTTAAAGGGAACATTAATTTACACAGCAGAACTATTAGTGTTAAATGTTGGTCTCAGAGGCAAAGACAACACCAGCATCTGAGGATTCTGACTTAATGAAATTCGCTATTCATCCTGGGCTAGTCCTCTGAGAACTTCAGTGACATCAAACTATAGTTTGGATTTTTTTTTTTTTTGGCTCTTTATCTCTAGATGGAATAGATTTAACAATTATTAGAATCAACAGATTTCATTACATTCAGATGATCAACTTAGAGATAAATATTTATACATCAAGAAATTTTTATAATTATTTTTTATTGTGGTAAAATACTTACAAAATTTGCCATGTTAACCATTTTTAAGTGTACAGTTCAGTGGCATTAAGTACATTCACACTGTTGCACAGTCATCACCAACCATCCATCTCCAACAGCCTTTTATCTTTCCCAAGGGGAACTCTCTACCCATAAAATTATCCCCCATTCTCCACTCCATGCCAGGAAACCACCATTTTACTTTCTCTTGAGTCTGACTTCTCTAGGTACCTCATATAAGTAGAATCATACACTTTTGTATCTGACCATTTCAACTTAGCATGTTTTCAAGGTTCAACCATGTTGTAGCATGTGTCAGAATTTCCTTTCCTTTCAAGGCTGAATAATATTCCATCATATGTATATACCACATTTTGTTTATCTATTCATCTATTGATGGGACACTTGGGTTACTTCCACCTTTTGGCTATTCTGTATAAAATTACTTTAATATAGCAAATATAACTGGTTACAAAGAGACTACAATTGTAGAAATATTTGTATAGAACTAAATAGATTCAGTGATTTATAAATAAAACTTTAGCAAAATTCTTCTATTTTGTATCAACTGGGTTTAAAATAGAAACATAAATACAAAATGTAGAAAATTACACCCTTATTACAAAGTAGGCTACAAATGAAAAACTAAAGCTATAATAAAGAAATGTATTTTTAGATATTACTCCCAGGACAATGTAGTTATTATACAAATGTAGCCATAATATGGCTATTCTAAGGGAGTGTCTTGATGCCCTCCCTGGGAAGTGTCACATACAGCAAGAACAGTAAGAACTGTTACGAACATGCTCTCATTAAACATGAGCCAGGTAATCAATGTCTCCTCACTTATAGAAGTGGTTCCTCATTTACAAATGACTCTATACTTAGCAGTTACATGGGTCAGAGAAAAATGGAAACACTAAAGAATCAAGATCAAATTAACATTTGTGACTAGGCTCACTTTAGCTTGAGACCCAGGCCAAACAGTCCTCCTAAGTCTATACAATTACACGGTTCAGAGAAAGGCAGAGAAAGTGATCCATTATGAACGGATCACTTATAAAATTACTCTCCATTCAAACAATGTGCATTCATTTCCTCTTCTATCAAACAGGAACAGTAAGAGTACTTATACTATTATGAGGAATAAATGAAATGACACAGAGCTCAGAACATGCCTAGCACTTAGTAATAAGCACTTTTTAAGTGTTATTATTATTATACCCCCATCAGATACAAGCAATTATCTCCACCCATCCTAGCCACTTATTTACTGGCCCATTTTTTCACTGATATGCTGTAGATGTAATCCTAACACAATGCAAATCAACTGTAAAGTGAAAATAACCACTCTCACAAAGATACAGAATTTCATCATATTTAGTGAAAGCACTATTTTATTTTTCTCAAAATCAGAAATTTTGTATTTTCTTTTGTTTTCCTTTGCTTTCTTTCCTTCCCTTCCCTTTCTTTTCCTTTCATAACATTACAACTGAAGTACAGAGCATTAAGGATGATGAGGGCTTGGGAACTTCAAAATACAATTTGAACACTAAACTGGCTCCAACTTCATTTACCAATAAATTTCTCCAGGAATTCTATGTTGGTACACACCATGAGCATTCACTTCTCTCAGCTTCACCTATTGGCAATGCTCTTTCTCCTCCACCTGGAGAATTTCTGCTTACCTTACTCACTGTCTCAGTTCATATGTCACTTTCTATAGTCTTTTTCAGGCTCCTGAAGCAGAACTCTCTCCCTCTATGACCCCACAACACTGAGTTGACAGTGCTAATAAAGACTGTAAAGACTATATTACATTAAGTTCCATAAGCATATCTTCCCTGTTAGACACTCTTAAGCTCTTGGACAGTAAGGACCATGTTTGTTTCCAGTGCCTAGCACTGACATTAGAAGGCATACAATATGCTTGAATTGAATTGTATCCCAGAATTTTAGGACGGGGAAGAGCCAAAGAAGCCAACAGTTGTTTTCAGTGAGACTCAAAGAAGAATGAATGACTCGCCCAATTCATAGAAACACTGACTGTGACAAGACTAACAGCCAAGTTTCCTTTCCCAAAAATGTCCATGAGGATAGGACCGTGTGTCCAGCTCACTGCTTCAAACTGGTTCACCCAGTACAGAACTGAGGTGTACAGCAGATCCTTAATTAAGGGCTTTCCATTACAAAACACTGTACATATCAATCCATAAATGTTGAGAAACTGACACATCCTCGCTAAATTTTTACATCGTCCTTACATCAGTTCTCTATTGTAAAAATTCTGAGAAATAAACAAAATCATCTTGTACGGCAATATATTATATGAAAGTAGTATGTCAAACATTTAATCCTGCTTTCTGGCATTAACACATTTAAAGTGAAGTCTGTTTCCAGGCTTAGAGGTTTATAAAAGCCTGTCTACATGAACTGAATAATGAGATCATTAAAATTACATAGAATACACCAACACCCCCAAAACATGGTTTATACACTGCAGATTATGTCAAAAGCTAATAAAATGCAAGTGACAACTTGCCTTTGTGGAAACTAGGCACATGGATTTACATTTTGAGGAAGTTCAAGTTTACAGGCCAACAGCCACATGACGATTTGCTGCCACCACGAAGAGGAGCTAACAAGAATGAATGCCTACTTCCAGCAAATAAAATACTTAGATTTCATCAATGAGAAGACATGTAATATAGCCAAGGTACCGGATAAACAAACATTAAAGGAAACAAGAAGTCTCCTTTCTGTCCTACTTAATGGATATCAGATAGCAAGAGTCCTTCCAGGAAATTCACGTGAGTCCCTAGAAATCGCTGACAAACACAGCAGTGGAAGGGGGCTATGAGGCCGAAAAAGGCCAAGACACCACTTGGCCCCTCCGGTAGGTATTTCTTGTACAAGAAAAGGGCGTGGGGACAACAGAGCACTACCAGGCACAAAGGTGGAAACGCACGCCAGCGACAGAGCAATCTCTGGGCGGATCCCTACGCCACCTCGGAGTCTCAGGCCCACTGCACGCCCCCGACTCAGCCTGACGCTTAGACCCGGTATTCCCCTCAAGGCGCGGCGGTGGCCGACTCCACTCAAGAGGTGGCAGCAGGCCTTCATGGACCTCAGAGCCTACAGGCCGAGACACCCCCTCGAAAAGGCTACCCCATTCCAGAGCAACCGTCGCGACCAGGAGCCGCCGCCCACCCCGATCTCGGATCTGCCCGCCTGCGGCCTTCCCCGGCCTGTCCTCATCCCGCAGGCCAAGCCGGGCTGGTCTTAGCCCCGATCAGGCTGCAGAGCCCCAACTCCGCCCGCAAGGCTCCAGAGCGGTGGGAGAGCGCAGAGGTTGAAAGAAGGGTCCGCCCGGGGCCCGCCGCCCCTCAACACTTACCATGGCGACTCCCCAAAGCCTGCAGCAAGCAGCACCCACCCCGCGCGAAGCCTCCTGCGGTCAGGTGACGCTGCGGCCTCTCCAAACCCCGCCCTCCTTAGCCCCGCCCTCGGACCCTGCAGGCGGCTCCTCGATTGGCCCGCTTCTAGGAACTCAAGTCTCGCGTGTTTATTGGCTCCTGCCACTTATCCAGGGACTGACGGACCTGGGTTCTAGCCTGTCCCTCCACAGTGTGTGAAAGAGGGCGGGGAGGTGCACTGTAGCGAGGAATCTCTCGGCGGCTCCTGCCGCCGAGACAGCAGGAAGTAAAGGTGTCGTTTGAGTAGTTTGTCAAGACGGAAGGAATGGAAGAAGTGGGAGCTGCCGGTCCAAGTTCACCTGTCCAGGGTCGTGCAGTCACGTTGCGCATGCGCAAAAGGAAGACTAGGCTTGATTTGTGGAACGGTCTCAACTTCTTGTCCCAGCCAATCCAGATGCAGTTAGAGGGGTGGGGCCTGGCCGTCACTGGCTGGCGCGGCGTTTGCGCGCGGGTTTCATCGTGTAGCAGCTGTTCGCGAGATTAGTTCGCGCCATGGAATCGGGGCTGATCCGGCGTTTAGCACCGCGCTTGGGTATCGCCGAGCCAGATGTGCTAAGGTGGGTTTGGCGGTGCACGCCTCAGCGGGCCTTAGACTTCCCTCAGGCGAGGTCCGAGTCATTCCCGCGCGTCAGGCAGTGCTGGAGTGAGGGGGGAACGCCGGAAGTGGGTGGGATTAGGCCCTGTCTCCGGAAAAACTTGCCAGCAGAGTGGGCTTTTATGAGCCGGCGAGAAGGGACAATTGCAGATGTCTTTAGGAACAGCTGTCTCGGTGGGAAGGGAAAAGTCGGAGAACTTAGGTCGTTCCACAGATGCTTATTGAGGGTCTCTTTACAGTGGTGAGCCACACAGACCTCCATTGAGGTTACTGTCTATGACAGAACTAGGGAGAAAACTAAACTGGGTGATGTGCCGGAAGCGGGGGAGGGAGGAGCACAGCGCGCCCTGGCGTTTGCTTTTCATTAAAAAAACAAATCCTAGAAAGGCCTTGGAGGGGCTGCCACTTTTGCTGAGACCAGATTGATAGAAGGTGCCAGCTATCGGAAGATGTGGGAAGAGCGGCACAAAAAATCACTTTGCATAATCCAGGGTTAGAAATAAAGCTGTTGTGGCTGAAGCGTGGAGAGCAAGACAAGGTCCGATGCTTTGGCGCTCAATTGAGGGAGAGAAAGGAAAGCACTTCTTAAGAGTTGAAGTAAGACCTCTTGAATTCAGTAATCGTTTAGAACAGCCATTCTCAAAGTGTGGTTCCTGGACCAGCAACATCAGTATCATCTTGGCACTCCTTAGAAATGCAAATTCTCGGGTCCCATTTCAGGCCTACTGATCAGAAACCCCGAGGATGGGACCCAGCAATCTGTTTTCACAAGCTCAAGGTGATTGTCTTGTACATTAAAATTTGAGAATCACTGATTTAGAGGAAGGGGTAAAAAGAAGGAACCCTGGTATAACTGCCAGCCTCTGCAGTAGTTCATGTTTGTCCCAGTAATGGAAGGATGAAAGAAGTTGGGGTTTTTTGTATGTTTGTTTGTTTGTTTGTTTTTAAGAAATTGAAGAACTTACTTTTGCTTAGAAGTACTTAAGCACAGTGGTGTCTGAGGTCAGGGCTGATTCTGTCTTACAGAACCTTGTCTCCCACCCCCACATAAACTTGCACAGGAGTTAGGCCCAGAACGAAGTCCACCAGGCTGTATTTATTGTTTACCAAAGTGTTGGGCAAACTTCTGGAAAAGAGTCTTAGTGAGCATGTTGCCTTTATAACCAGGAAAGCAGAGGAGTACTTGCGACTGTCCCAGGTGAACTGTAATGGCCTGTCTGCACATACCACAGAAACCAGCAATGCAGTCATGTGCCTGGATCTTGCAGCTTCCTGTATGAAGTGCCCCTTGGACAGGGTAAGTAGGTCCCACTGAATGTCTAAATAATCCTCTGCAACACTGAAACTTAATCATGTTTTAATTTCTGATTGGAAAGAGTAGACTGTAACTAAACTCTTGTTTTTTAGAATTTTCCTGGCTATTAGATAAGATTATTCAAGACCATTTTTGTCAAGTTGAAGAAAATTCCCTTTACTCTTTACCATCTAGTTTCCTTGGCTGCCTCTTTCTTTACTCAAGACTATCTTTCATGCAGCTGCTAGCATCCTCCTAAAGCGCATGCTTTAAAACCCATGTGTATTTTTCTTCCAGTATCACAGTGGTTGAGAGCACAAGCTAGGAGTCAGGAAGAGTTAGATGTTGAGACCAAATCTCAGTACCACCAGTTACTAGCTCTGTGAGCTTGCAGTTTCCTCATTCATGAAGTGGGGATAAGAATATCCATTTTGCTGGATTATTGTGAGGATTAAACCATATACTGTATGTAACACACTTAACACAGTATATATCACATAATGATATACTCATCAAATGGTGACATTGGCTCCCCATTACTGTCAAACTCTCCAGCCTGTCTTAAATACTAACCTCAAGCTACACTATTTACTTAACAGACTATGCACTTTAATGACTTACATCTTTGTAAAGCAACAACCTTTTTTTTTTTTTTTAACATGCATTTCTTTTCTGGCAAGGTCTTCCATGACCCTGCCTTGCTGTTACATCCTTCATGAAACTTTCCTTGACTTTCCCAGGTGTAGTTGGTTTCCCTCAGTTGTTGATCCTCCTGTTTCCCAGTTAGCCTCTCCTCTCCCTCCTCCACACAATCATCCTTCCCACCCCCACTCCCACTACTTCCCTCCATCCTTTTCCCACTAAATTGCACATTGTGACTTTTGTTGAAAAAACGGGTGTCTCCTTTGTTTTTTTATTCACAGCATGGCTGTAGTAACACTATGTTGTTTTTAAAAATTACCTGTGCTTATGCATGACTGTCTTTCTAAAGTGTGAGCTCCTTGAAAGCAGTACTCAATTCTGCCTGACATGATTACTGACTTTTGACTAAATGAAGCTAAATGTTTAGATAGAGTCAGTTGTCACAGAATTAATTAATTTTGAAAAGGTGACCTATTAAACAAACGTTTAAGGGCACCAATATAGAATGATTATGATTATAATTTTTATGATTCATGCATTTTTTTTCTTTTAAAGGTTTATTTAATTAAACTTTCTGGTTTGAACAAGAAGATGTATCAGAGCCGTCTTAAATCTTTTGAGTGTTTACTGGGCCTGAATTCAAATATTGGAATAAGAGACCTAGCTGTACAATTTAGCTGTACAGAAGCAGTGAACATGGCTTCAAAGATATTGCAAAGGTAAGAAGCATAAAGAGTCTTAACTGAAAATTTATACTGATACAAAAGGCAGAATTATTTAATGTCCTATTTTTAGTCTTAAAAAATAACTAATATGGTAAGGTGACATGATGTAGAGCTCATGCATTTAAATGGCTTAGTAAGTTCTCATATGCATTTTCAGTCCCTTTGAAATAGTATTTTTTAACAAATAATTCTGCAAACACTGCTTTCCCTTAGCTATGAGTCCAGTCTTCCACAAACACAGCAGTTGGATCTCGACTTATCCAGGCCACTTTTCACCACTGCTGCACTACTTTCAGCATGCAAGTAAGTGTGCCTTTTAATATTGAGAAAAGTCCACAGTTCACAAAGAGATTTCTCATTCCCAAAGAAGACTTCTAATTCAGTTTATTTCAACACAGAGCATATTTTCCCATATAAATGATATTAGGAATAGTGGCCAAGTGACCAGATTCTGTTTAGCCTACAATATATCTGACAATTTGGATCACTATTGCCAGTAGTCTGCTTGCCAAGGGTCCATGTTTTATTTATTTTCTTTTTCTTTTTTTAAGGGTTTTTTTTTTAAGTTTTTTATTTTCTTTTGTAATCTGTACACCTGATGTGGGGCTCAAACTCACAACCCCAAGATCAAGAGTCATATGTTCTTCTGACTTAGCCAGCCAGGCACCCCCAGGGTCTACCTTTAAGAGTAATGAAATCTGTCATTAAAACTGGTTTATGATTATTCCAGTCCTATCTTTTTTAAGTACCAATTGCAGCTGTTTTTCAAATAATTTAGAAAACACCAGTGATGAATTTTTACATCTGAATTTTAAAATTTGGGGTTATTTTTGTGCATACTGAAATGGTACCTTGGAAATACTCCTGTTATCTTTGTCTAAAGTTGTCTTATTTTATCTTGCTGGGAAACTCCTTATAAAACAAAATATAGTTGTCCTGTAAAGATGGTTTCTTACTACCCAGCCTCTAATTTGGTTGTTTAGCTCTATTAGCTACACACCTAGAACGATTAATTGGCATTCATAGAAAATGTCCTTTTATTTCAACAAAGGTATGTGTATGTGGAGAAAGAGTATGGCGGCTGTTACAAAAAACAATATTAACAACTAACCCTACTTTTGAAACCAAATGACACTGAGCAAACAAAGGTTTGACTAGATTTATCCTAAACAAGAAGTCTCTTGTATATTTCATTAGTAGTTGTTGTGGACTGGTAATTAGGAAGGTGATTGGTAATTGGGGAGGTGAAAGTGATTTATCTTCCTATAGTATAAACATAAGTATCGTGGGTTAAAGTGAGTTGAACACTTAAAAATGCTATGATTGTCATTCAGCAAATTAGTAACATCTGAGATTCACTGAGAGTTCTTCAAGGCATGAAGCACTATACAGATGTCTTCTGTGTGCCCCCTTTTTTTAAATTTTTTTATTTTTGAGAGAGAGAGGGGGGAGGGACAGAGAGAAACTGTGACAGAATCCGAAGAAGGTTCCAGGCTCTGACCTGTCAGCACAGAGCCTGATGCAGGGCTTGAACCCATGAGCTGTGAGATCATGACCTGAGCCAAAGTCGTATGCCCAACCAACTGAGCCACCCAGGTGCCCCTGTGTGCCCCTTTTGTTGCATAACAGATCCCATTATATTTTAACTGTCAGTCCAACAAACAACTAAATAAGTAGTTTTAAAAGGCAAATTTACATGATTATAGCTAATAATGTATGTTTGGAATAAAAGGAAAACTAAACATAAAGCATGAGTGGAAAGGAAATAAGTTGATAATATGGTTGGCCAGAGATAGCTATACTGGTCTTAAAAATAGTAATTTATTAAACTCTTTTATAGGGTGTTAAAGCTAAAGGTGGATAAAAATAAAATGGTAGCCACATCTGGTGTGAAAAAAGCCATATTTGATCGACTGTGTAAACAATTAGAGAAGATTGGGCGGCAGGCTGACAGTGAGTATTCATTCTATATTTCAAGAATGTGTTATTTGAAAATGTAAACTTACTGGTAAAAGCCTAATATTTTCAAACTTGCAAAATGGCTGCTTTCTGAATTCTGTATTTAATGTGGACCAGGTAAGTTTTTAGTGAGAAATTATTTGGTTTTTCAAATAAAGTAGCATAATGACCTTTAAAACACCTGTGATTATATGACTCCATGCCTGAAAAATAGATTTTCTGTTAACATGCTCCAATGTTAAATGCTAGCCTCCATATACATAAGCTAGAATAGAAAAGATTCTCAAGTCTGACAAGAGAAACTAAAGAAAAGAGAAGGGCAAGATCATTTGCCTTCTCCTTATCCTAGTATTTGGTCAAAGTATCTAATTTTTATTTGTAATCCAAAATGTGCCCAACTAGTAAAATTAAGAATAGGAGAAAATTTAGTTAGTAGGTAACACGTTTTTTCCCTTAAAGGAGAAGCTGGAGATTCAGCTACTCCACCACAGAAGAAAAAGAAGACAATGGTTGAACCTCCAGCAAAAGGTAAGTTGTATTAACACTGGACAAGCTTTGAAATTAGTGCAGTGGGATTAGTGTACAGTGAGTTTAATGCAGTGAATAGTCCTGTGCTGCTTTAGCTGCTTGCCTGATAAGAGTCAGGTTTTAAATAAATTCTAACAATCATTTATTTGATAAGACCACTTTTCCAAGTAGTCATTTAAAGAAGTTAATAGAAGTATTATGTAAGAACCTATCTGAAGCCAAACGGCTTAGGTTCACATCCTGCTTTAATAGCCACTGACTCTAGAACTTTAGGAAAGTCACTTATTTCTGTAAGCCTGAATTTTCTAATCTTTTGCGGTTAATATTAGCACCCACTTCATACAATTATGGTGAGGGTTGAATGAGATAATGCCATTGAAGTTCTTGGTTCAGTGTCTTGAAGCACAAGATAGGTGCTTGATAAATGTTAACTATTTTAAGGATGTTGTGAGGTGCATGGAGTAAAAGAGCAAAAAACTAATGTGTTAGCTACTGTTTCCAGTTTTCAGCATTATATTCCATATTTTTTAATTAATAAGATATTTGAAACAAGGTTACTTTTTTTTTACTTGTAAAAATTTTGAAACACTTTTGAAAATTTTCTTTCATAGAAACAGAGAAGGTAGTAGACAGACCACATAAACTGCAGAAAGATGAAGATCTGACACAGGATTATGAAGAATGGAAAAGGAAAATTTTGGAAAATGCTGCCAAAGCACAAAAGGTTATAGCAGAGTGATTTCAGCTTCCAGACTGCCATTGGCTGCAAATTAATAGTACATCTGCCACCTCAATGAAGATGTGAGGGCTTTGGAATTTTATTTGAACTCTTATAACAAGGATCCGAAGACTATTGCCTTAAAAGCAAAGAAGTCAGTACTGGGGCTGAGTTCTTGGAAGCAAACTGGCCGGTGACATGGGCGACAAATTCATTAGGTCAGGCACAGTGCCTGGTTGGCATGGCTTTGGCTCCCCACAGGTCTGCATTCCTACAAAATGGAATTGGAGCCATTTTGCTCTTTTGTTTTAAGCAAAAGACATTCTCCTGTCCTATCAATATAAAATTCAGGTCTGAATGGAGTACTATGGATTTTACTTAGGTTTTTGTGTTAATTTCTTGTTTGACTAAATCAGTATATGGTACAGCCTGAGTTAATAAATATTTCTTTTTATATGCATTCAGGTTGCCCTTGTCATCAGTTTGGGGGAGTCATTGCTATGCTAAAAACTGTCTACTCTAGAAGAAAAAGGCCATATGCTGAACCATAATAATGCTCACTAGACAACAAACTCTTGAATCAGACTCCCTGAGTTTACAGCCACTTAACTACCTATGGAACCTTGAGAAAATTAATTAACTTCTTCATGCCTCATCTATAAGTAGGACTAAAAATGGTGTCTACTTCATAGAATAATTTGGAGGTGTATCTGAGCTGATACATATAAAACATTTAGCACAGTACCTGGTATAAGTAAGTATTTAGCAAATGTTAGAATATAGAGAGAACTTCACATATAAAGGTCTCATGTAATGAATTACACATTAACAGCATATTAAAAAGTCAGATGGACTGAGGGCTATTTTCTTTCACACCCACATAGTGAAGAATGTAACCTTACTAAAAATACTCCTTATTTTATAACTATAAGAAAGGACCTTTATGGAAGATACATTGCTAGGGGCTCAGAGGCATTGTGCCAGGTATGATTTTAATTAAATCAAGTATAGCCATGAAGAATATCCAAATTTTAAAATCTATTCAGAATAGTATCAATAGGGGTTGTATTTTATTTGCTATAAGTAAGATGTAATACCTGCTGTATAGACCTGGAGTGCTAAAAGAGGGATTTCTTGGGATGCCTGGGTGGCTCAGTCAGTTAAATGTCTGACTGACTCTTGGTTTCAGCTCAGGTCATGATCTCCTGGTTCATAAGATTGAGCCCAGCCTCCAGCTCTGCGCTAACAGTGCGGAGCCTGCTTGGGATTCTCTGTCTCTCCCTCTGCTCCTCCCCAACTAGCATGCACGTGCTCTCTCCTTTCTGTCTGTGTGTCTGTCTGTCTCTCTCTCTCTCTCTCTCTCTGTCAAAATAAATACATAAACATTAAAGAAGAAAAAAAAAGCAGACTAACATTTAAAAGAGTAATTTCTTCCCCTACCCTTTTTAATTCCAGATCCTTCCAAGATCTGGAAATCTAAAAGAAAAGCCACGGTCAAATGATCCTAACTCAGGCATAATGTCTAGCAAGCCCTGTGATAGAGGGAAATGAACATGAGCCTTTGGAAGCACATACATTTGTATTTAAATTGTGACCCTGCCACTTCCACCGTAAGGAAATTTCAGAACCTTAAAAGAGCTTCAGTTTCCTTTTTATAAAGTAGAGATATTCTCTGCCTTGTGAGAACTGAAGGTAATATTTCTATAAAGTGCATAGTACTTAGAAGGCATTCCTTAAATAGTAGCTCATTGCTTTCATCTAAAATGAATAAGTTAGTCTTTTCCTAGTTTATTTTAAGAAAGTATATAATTTGTTTTTATTTGATGCCAAGATTTAGATTTCTGGCTTTGAGTGAAAAGCAGTCTATTCATCACCAAGTAAAATTAGGCATATTCACTTTTTTTTTAATTGTAAAATGTACCTAGCATAAAACATAGCTTCTTAATCATTTTTTAAATACATAGTTCAGTAGTGAGTGTTACATTCACACTGTTAGCAACCAATCTCCAGAGCTCTTTTCATCTTGTGTAGCTGATTATACCCATTAAGCAACTTATTCGTCCCTCTCCTAATTGCCTCCCTGGCAATTACCATATGTTTATATCTGAATTTGGCTACTCTAGGTCGGTACAAGAGTGTCTTTTTGTGAGTGGCTTATTTCACTTAAAATTATGTCCTTGAGGTTCATTCTCATGGCATGTGTCAGAATTTCTTTCCATTTTAAGGTATTATAGTAGTCCATGGTATAGATATACCACATTTTGTTGATCCATTCATCTATAAATGGACACTTGGGTTGCTTCCACCTTTTGGCTGTTGTATATAATGCTGCTATGAACATGGGGGTACAATATCTCTTTGAGACCCTGCTTTCAGTTCTTTTTGGATATATACACAGAAATGGGATTGCTAGATCATGTGAATGCTATTTTTAAATTTTTGAGGAACTGTTTAGTAGCTGCACTATATGATGTTCCCACCAACAGTACACAAGGGTTCAATTACTCTACATCCTTGCCAACACTTTTTTTTTTCACTTTTTAAAAATTTAAATCCAAGTTAGTTAATATATAGTGTAATAATGATTTCAGGAATAGATTTAGTGATTCATCACTTACATGTAACACCCAGTGCTCATCCCAACAAGTGTCCTTAATGCCCCTCTCCCATTTAGCCCATTCCCCCACCTAACAACCAGCTAGCGACCCTCAATTTTTGTTCATTGTATTTAATAGTCTTTTATGGTTTGTCTCCCTCTCTGATTTTATATTATTTTTACTTCCCTTATATTCATTTTATGTTGTTTCTTAAATTCCATATGTAAGGGAAATGTATTTGTTTTTCTCTGATTGACTTATTTCGCTTAGCATAATACAGTCTAGTTCCATCCATGTTGTTGCAAATGGCAATATTTCATTCTTTTTGATTACTGAGTAATATTCCATTACATATAAATACCACATCTTCTTTATCCATTCATCAGTTGATGGACATTTGAGCTCTTTCCATACTTTGGCTATTGTCAATAGTGCTGCTATAAACATTGGGGTGCATGTGCCCCTTCAAAACAGCACTCCTGTATCCTTTGGACAAGTACCTAACAGTACAATTGCTGGGTCATAGGGTAATTCTATTTTTAATTTTTTGAGGAATCTCTGTGCTGTTTTCCAGAGTGGCTGCACCAATTTGCATTCCCACTACCAGTGCAAAAGAATTCCTCTTTCTCCACATCCTGACCAACATCTGTTGTTGCCTGGGTTGTTAATTTTAGCCATTCTGACAGGCATGAGGTGGTATCTCATTGTGGTTTTGATTTGTATTTCCCTGATGATGAGTGATGTTGAGCATCTTTTCATGTGGTTATTAGCCATCTGGGTGTCTTCTTTGGAAAACTGTTCATGATTTTTGCCCATTTCTTCACTGGATGTTTTTTGGGTGTTGAGTTTGTTAAGTTCTTTATAGATTTTGGATACTAATGCTTTATCTGATATGTCATTTGCAAATATCTTCTCCCATTCTGTCGGTTGCCTTTTAGTTTTGCTGATTGTTTCCTTTGCTGTGCAGGAGATTTTTATCTTGATGGGTCCCAATAGTTCATTTTTGCCTTTGTTTCCCTTGCCTCTAGAGACATATCAAGTAAGAAGTTGCTGCAGCCATGGTCAAAGAGGTTGTTGCCTGTTTTCTCTTGCAGGATTTTAATGGCTTCCTGTCTTACGTTTAGGTCTTTCATCCATGTTGAGTTTTTTTGTGTACGGTGTAAGAAGTGGTCCAGGTTCATCCTTCTGCATGTCCCTGTCCAGTTTTCCCAACACCATTTGCTGAAGACACCATCTTTTTTCCACTGGATTTTCTTTCCTGCCTTGTTAAAGATTGGTTGGCCATACGTTTGTGAGTCTATTTCTAGGTTCTCTATTCTGTTCCATTGATGTATGTGTCTGTTTTTTGTGCCAGTACCAAACTGTCTTGATTATAGCTTTGTAATACATCTGGAAGTCCAGAATTGTGACGCCTCCAGCTTTGGTTTTCTTTTTGAGGATTAGGCTCAATTCCTAGCTTTGGCTATTCATGGTCTTTTCTGGTTCCATACAAATTTTAGGATTGTTTATCCTAGCTCTGTAAAGAATGCTGGTGTTATTTTAATAGGTATTGCATTGAATACATAGATTGCTTTGGGTAGTACTGACATTTTAACAATATTTGTTCTTTTTTTTAATTAAATTTTTTTTTTTTAATGTTCATTTTTGGAGAGAGGGAGAGTGAGAGTGGGGAGGGGCAGATAGAGAAGGAGACACAGAATCCGAAGCAGGCTCCAGGCTCTGAGCTATCAGCGCAGCCTGACACATGGCTCAGACCCACGAACTGTGAGATCATGACCTGAGCTGAAGTCGGACGCTTTAACTGACTGAGACCACCCGAGCGCCCCAATATTTGTTCTTCCAACCTGTAAGCATGGAATGTTTTTCCTTTTTTTGTATGTGTCTTCAATTTCTTTCATAAGCTTTCTATAGTTTCCAGTATGTAGATTTTTCACCTCTTTGGTTAGATTTATTCCTAGGTATTTTATGGTTTTTGGTGCAATTGTAAATAGGATTCCTTGATTTCTCTTTCTAGTACTTCATTATTGATGTATAAAAATGCAACTGATGTCTGTACATTGACTTTATATCCTGTGACTTTGCTGAATTCATAGATCAGTTCTAGCAGTTTTTTGGTGGAGTTTTTTGGGTTTTCCACATAGAGTATAATGTCATCTGCAAAGTGAAAGTTTGACTTCCTTCTTGCCAATTTGCATACCTTTTATTTCTTTGTATTGTCTGATTGCTGAGTCCCAGACTTCCAATACTGTGTTGAACAGCAGTGGTGAGAGTGGACATCCTTGTGTTCCTGAACTTAGGGGGAAAGCTCTCAGTTTTTCCCCATTAAGAATGATATTAGCAGTGGGTCTTTCATATATGGCCTTTATGATCTTGAGGTATGATCCTTCTGTCCCTACTTTCTTGAGGGTTTTAAGAAAGGATGCTGTATTTTGTCAGATGCTTTTTCTGTGTCTATTGAGAGGATTATGAGTTATTAATCTTATCTTTTATTAATTTGATTTATCATGTTGATCAATTTGCAGATATTGAACCAGCCATGCAGCCCAGGGATAAATCCCACTTGATTGTGGTGAATAGTTCTTTTAATGTATTGTTGGATCCGGTTGGCTAGTATCTTGCTGAAAATTTTTGCATCCATCTTCATTAGGGAAATTGGTCTGGAGGTCTTCTTTTCAGGGGGTCTTTGTATGGTTTTGGGAATCAAGGCAATGCTGGCCTTGTAGAATAAGTTTGGAAGTTTCCCTACCATTTCTATTTTTTGGAACAACTTCAAAAGAATAGGTGTTAACTCTTCTTTAAATGTTAGTAGAATTCCCCTGGAGAGTCATCCAGCCCTGGACTCTTGTTTGTTGGGAGATTTTTGGTTACTGATTCAATTTCTTTACTGGTTATGGGTCTGTTCAAATTTTCTGTTTTTTCCTGTTTCAGTTTTGGTAGTTTATGTTTCTTGGAATTTATCCATTTCTTTCAGATTACCTAATTTGTTGACATGTAAATGCTCATAATATTCTCTTATTATTGTTTGTATTTCTGTTGTGTTGGTTGTGATCTCTCCTCTTTATTTGGGTCCTTTCCTTTTTCTTTGTGATCAGCCTGGCTAGGGATTTTATCAACTTTGTTAATTCTTTCAAAGAACCAGCTCCTGGTTTCGTTGATCTGTTCTGTTTGTTTGATTTCGATATCATTAATTTCTTCTCTAATCTTTATTATTTACCTGCTGGTTTTGGGCCTTATTTGCTATTCTTTTTTCCAGCTCTTTTAGGTGTAAGGTTAGGTGGTGTATATGAGACCTTTCTTCCTTCTTCAGGAAGTCCTGGTTGCTATATACTTCCCTCTTATGACAGCCTTTGCTGCATCCCAGAGGTATTGGGCTGTCGTGTTTTCATTTTCATTGATTTCCATGTACTTTTTAAATTTCCTCTTTAATTTCTTTGTTAACCCATTCATTCTTTAGTAGGATGTTCTTTAGTGTCCAAGTATTTGTTACCTTTCCAAATTTTTTCTTGTGGTTGATTTCAAGTTTTGTAGCATTGTGGTCTAAAAATATGCAAGGTATCATCTCAACCTTTTTGTACTTGTTGAGGGCTGATTTGTGATCTCTTCTGGAGAATGTTACATACGCACTCGTAAAGAATGCGTATTCTGCTTTTGGATGAAATGTTCTGAATATATCTGTTAAGTCCATCTGGTCCAGTGTGTCATTCAAAGCCATTGTTTCCTTGTTGATTTTCTGCTTACATGATCTGTCCATTGTTGTAAGTGTGGTGTTCAAATCCCCTACTATTATGGTATTATTATCAACAAGCTTTTTTATGTTTGTGGTTAATTGAATTATATATTTGGGTGCTGCCACATTGGGGGCATAAATATTTACAATTGTTAGATCCTTTTACTAGATATACCCCTTAATTATGATATAATCCTTTCATCTCTTGTTATAGTCTTTATTTTTAAATGTAGTTCATCTATTATAAGTATGGCTACTCCAGCTACTTAGCATGATTGATTGTTCTCCATCCCCTTACTTCCAATCTGCAGGTGTCTTTAGGTCGAAAATGAGTCTTGTAAGCAGCATATAGATGGGTCTTCTTTTCTAATCCATTCTGATACCCTGAATCTTTAGATGGGAACATTTAGTCCATTGACATTTAGAGTGAGTACTGAAAGATATGAATTTAGTACAATTGTGTTGCCTATAGAGTTAGTATTTCTGGTGATGTCCTCTGGGCCTTTTTAGTCTTTGTTGCTTTTGGTCTTTTTTGTTTTCTCTTTTCTACACTCAAAACCCTCCCTTAAAATTTCTTGCAGGGCTGGTTTAGTGGTCATGAACTCCTTTAGTTTTTGTTTGGGAAACTCTTTATCTCTCTTTCTACTTTGAATGACAGCCTTGCTGGACAAAAAATTCTTGGCTGCTTATTTTCCCCATTCATCACATTGACTATATCCTGTCACTCCTTTCTGGCCTCCAAGTTTCTGTGGATATGTCTGCTGTGAACCTGATCTGTCTTACATAGGTTAAGAACTTTTTTCCCTTGCTGCTTTCATAAATCTTTTCTTGTCTGTGTATTTTGTGAATTTGACTATGATATGCCTTGGTGGTGGTCGGTTTTTGTTGAATCTAATGGGAATTCTCTGTACTTCTTGAATTTTGATGTCTGTGTCCTTCCCCAGATTAGGAAAGTTTTCCACTATAATTTGCTACCATAAATCTTCTGCCCCTTTTTCTCTCTCTTCATCTGAGACTCCTATGATTCAGATGTTATTCCTTTTCAATATATCACTGAGTTCTGTAAGTCTTGTATTGTGATTTTTTTGCCTTTGTTTCTCTCCTTTTTCCTGCTTCATTATTCTCCATAATTTTATCTTCTGTATCACTGATTTACTGCTCTGTTTTGTCCATCCTTGCCATCGTGGCATCCATTTGAGATTGCATCTCAGTTAAAGCATTTTTAATTTTGTCCTGATTAGATTTTATTTCTTTTATCTCTGCAGGAAGGGGTTCTGTGCTTTTTTCAACCCCACCTAGTATTCATATTATTATGGTTCTAAATTCTAGTTCAGACATATTGCTTATATCTGTGTTGATTAAGCCCCTGGCTGTTATTTCTTCCTGTTCTTTCTTTTGAGGTGCATTCCTTTGTTTTGTCATTTTGGAGGAAGAAAAAATAATAATAAAATTAAAAGTTAAAATTAAAAACAAAACACAAAATCAAATAATGAAAGCCAGACCATAGTTGTGTTTTGATCTGCTTGTTGTGAGAAGCTTGATAGGATAGAGAAAAAAGGGAAAGAAAAGAAAAGGTAAGAAAACTTTAATAATAATATATATATGTATATATATGTATAAAATATTGTATAAAATAAAATGAAATAGAATAAAAAATCTTTAAAAATTAAAAAGTAAATAATAATAATAATGATGAATTTTTCTCTTTCTGCTGAGTTCTGTGGCTCAAGTTATACAAATTGTTGTGTTAATCCTCAGATTAATTTCCCAGGTGTTCAAAATGGTTTGGTGCTGATCTAGCTGCATTTCAGGTAAGAAACAAGCTTAGTGTCTCTGTGCTGCTCCATCATCTTAACTCTTTTGCCAACACTTATTTTCTGAACACTTGTTACTCTGTTGTTTTTGTTTTTGTTTTTCTATTCTAATGGGTATGAGGTGGTATCTCATTGTCCTTATTTGCATTTCTGTAATGATTAATGAGCATTTTTTTTCATGTGCTACTGGCCATTTGTTTATCATCTATGAAACACATCTGTCCAAGTCTTTTGCCCATTTTTGAATCAGGTTATTTTTTGTTGCTGAGTTTTAGGAATTATTTTCATAGTCTAGATATTAACCTCTTAGCAGATAAATGATTTGCAAATATTTCTTCCCACTTCTTAGATTGCCTTTTCACTGTTGATTCCATGAAAGTAAATAGAAGTTCTGTTGGTGACATTTTTCCCCTTTATGCCTTAAAGCAGATGATGGTCATTTATTTTGATTATCTGGAACATAGTTATTTCTTACTTGGTTATTTCCTTAATTAATTGGGGTGGGGAGGTGAGGATTGCCTTAAGGCAATATATCCAAATGCCCTCCTAGTGCACGAATTCTTTCTACAACGTGTTTCCCACACATTCACATTCCCAGTGATAGATGCTTACTACGTAGTGACGCTCTTTCAGAACTGTTGTAAAGATTTTATGGAAGCTCAGTTCTTTTCTTTTTATTCTTTATTTTCTATTTTTTCTTTTCATATTTTCATTTAAATTCCAGTTAGTTAACATAGAGTACAATATTGGTTTCAGAAGTAGAATTCAGTGATTCATCACTTACATACAACACCCCAGTGCTCATCACAAGTACCCTCCTTAATATGCATCACCCATCTAGCCCCATTCCCCACCCTTTTCCCTCCATCAACCCTCAGTCTGTTCCCTATTGTCAAAGAGCCTCTTGTGATTTCTTTCCCTTTCTCTTTTTTCTTTTTTTTACCCCCTCTTCATGTGTTTGTATTTTTGTTTCTTAAATCCCACATATGAGTGAAATCGTATGGTGTTTGTCTTTTTCTGAATGACTTATTTCACTTAGCATAATCCACTCTAGCTCCAGCCATGCCATTGCAAATGGCAAAATTTCATTCTTTTTGATTGCTGAGTAATATTCCATTATGTATATAAACCACATCTTTCCCCTACCACACCTTTTTTTTTTTTTTTTTTTTTTAATTTAAATTTTAGTTGGTTAACATAAAAGTGCAATGTTGGTTTCAGGAGTAGAATTCAGTGATTCATCACTTACATACAACACCTAGAGCTCATCACAAGTTCCCTCCTTAGTACCCAACACCCTCCTAGGCCATCTCCTACCCATCAACCCATGTTTGTCATTAAGAGTTTCTTGGGATACCTGGGTGGCTCAGTCAGTTAAGCAGTTGACTTTGGCTCAGGTCATGATCTCATGGCTCGTGAGTTCAAGTCCCGCATCAGGCTCTGTGCTGTCAACACAAAGCCAGTTTCAGATCCTCTGTCACCACCTCTCTCTGTCCCTCTCTGGCTTATGCTCATACTGTCTCAAAAATAAATATTTAAAAAAAAATTTTTTTAAGTTTCTTTTGGTTTGTTTCCCTCTATTCTCTTTTTACCACCTTCCCATATATTCATCTGTTTTCTTTATTAAATTCCACATATAAGTGAAATCATATGGTATGTCTTTCTCTGATTGACTTAATTTTGCTTAGCATAATACATCTTAGCTCCATTCACATTGCAAATGGCAAGATTTCATTCTTTTTGATGACTAATACTCCATTGTGTGTGTGTGTGGGGGGGTATACACTACCTCTTCATCTCTTTTTTTTTTTTTTGTAATATTTATTTACTTTTGGGAGAGAAAGAGAACACAAGTGGGGGAGGGGCAGAGAGAGATAGGGAGACACAGAATCTAAAGCAGGCTCCAGGCTCCAAACTCAGCACAAAGTCCAACACAGGGCCCAAACCCATGAACTGTGAGACCCTGACCTGAGTCAAAGTTGGATGCTTAACCGACTGAGCAACCCCGGCACCCCCACCACCTCTTCTTTATCCATGCATCAGTCTATGGACATTTGGGCTCTCTCCATAGTTTGGCTATTGTTGATAATGTTGCTGTGAACATTGGGGAGCACGTACCCCTTCAAATCTGTATTTTTGTATCCTTTGGATAAATATCTCATAATGCAATTGCTGGGTTGTAGGGTAGTTCAATTTTTAACTTTTCGAGGAATTTTTAACTTTTTGAGGAACCTCCATACTGTTCTTAAGAGTGGCTGCACTAGTTTGCATTCCCACCAACAGTGCAAGAGGGTTCCCCTTCCTCTGAACCAACACCAACACCTATTGTTTCTTGTCTTGCTAATTTTAGCCATTCTGAAAGGTGTGAGGGGGTATCTCATCATGGTTTTTATCTGTATTTCCTTGATGATGAGTGACATTAACCATCTTTTCATGTCTGTTAGCCATCTGGATGTCTTCTTTGGAAAACTATTTCTCTCTTCTGCTTATTTCTTAAATATGTGTAATATTTATTTTGATAACTCTTTATCAGATGTGTCATTTACAAATCTCTTCTGCCATTCCATAGGCTGCCTTATAGTTTTGTTGATTGATTCCTTTGCTGTGCAGAAGATTTTTACTTTGATGAAGTCCCAGTAGTTCATGTTTGTCTTTGTTTCCCTTGATTCTGGCGATGTGTCTAGTAAGAAGTTAGGGCTAAAGTTAAAGAGGTTGCTGTCTGTGTTCTCCTCTAAGATTTTGATGTCTCAAAATTTAGGTCTTATCACCCATTTTGAATTTATTTTTGTGTATGGTGTAAGAAAGAGGTCCAGTTTCGTTCTTCTGCATGTTGCTGTCCAGGTTTGCTAACACCATTTGTTAAAGAGACTGTCTTTTTTCCATTGGATATTCTTTCCTGCTTTGTTGAAGTTGAATTGATCATATAGTTGTGGGTCCATTTCTGGGTTTTTTATTCTATTCCATTGGTCTATGTGTCTCTTTTTGTACAGTACCATACTGTCTTGATGACTACAGCTTTGTAGTATAACTTGAAGTCTGGAATCGTGATGCCTCTAGCTTTGCTTTTTCAGGGTTACTTTGGCTATTTGGGGTCTTTTGTGGTTCCATACAAATTTTGGGTTTCTTCTAGCTCTGTGAAAAATGCTGGTGGTATTTTGATAGGGATTCCATTAAATATGTAGATTACTTGGGTAGTTAGATATTTTAACAATGTTTTTTCTTCCAGTCTATGAGCATGGGATGTTTTTCCACTTCTTTGTGTCTTCAATTTCTTTTTTTTTTTTCAATATATGAAGTTTATTGTCAAATTGGTTTCCATACAACACCCAGTGCTCATCCCAAAAGGTGCCCTCCTCAATACCCATCACCCACCCTCCCCTCTCTCCCACACCCCATCAACCCTCAGTTTGTTCTCAGTTTTTAAGAGTCTCTTATGCTTTGGCTCTCTCTCACTCTAACCTCCTTTGTTTTCTTTTTTTTTCCTTCCCCTACCCATGGGTTTCTGTTAAATTTCTCAGGATCCACATAAGAGTGAAACGATATTGTATCTGCCTTTCACTGTATGGTTTATTTCACTTAGCATAACACTGTCCAGTTCCATCCACGTTGCTACAAAGGGCCATATTTCATTCTTTCTCATTGCCACGTAGTACTCCATTGTGTATATAAACCACATTTTTTTTTCTCCATTCATCAGTTGATGGACATTTAGGCTCTTTCCATAATTTGGCTATTGTTGAGAGTGCTGCTATAAACATTGGGGTACAAGTGCCCCTATGCATCAGTACTCCTGTATCCCTTGGGTAAATTCCTAGCAGTGATACTGCTGGGTCATAGGGTAGGTCTATTTTTAATTTTCTGAGGAACCTCCACACTGTTTTCCAGAGTGGCTGCACCAGTTTGCATTCCCACCAACAGTGCAAGAGGGTTCCTGTTTCTTCACATCCTCTCCAGCATCTATAGTCTCCTGATTTGTTCCTTTTGCCCACTCTGACTGGCGTGAGGTGATATCTGAGTGTGGTTTTGATTTGTATTTCCCTGCTGAGGAGCGACGTTGAGCATCTTTTCATGTGCCTGTTGGCCATCCGGATGTCTTCTTTAGAGAAGTGTCTATTCATGTTTTCTGCCCATTTCTTCACTGGGTTATTTGCTTTTCGGGTGTGGAGTTTGGTGAGCTCTTTAGAGATTTTGGATACTAGCCCTTTGTCCGATATGTCATTTGCAAATATCTTTTCCCATTCTGTTGGTTGCCGTTTAGTTTTGTTGGTGGTTTCCTTTGCTGTGCAGAAGCTTTTTATCTTCATAAGGTCCCAGTAGTTCATTTTTGCTTTTAATTCCCTTGCCTTTGGGGATGTGTCGAGTAAGAAATTGCTACAGCTGAGGTCAGAGAGGTCTTTTTCTGCTTTCTCCCCTAGGATTTTGATGGTTTCCTGTCTCACATTCAGGTCCTTTATCCATTTTGAGTTTATTTTTGTGAATGGTGTGAGAAAGTGGTCTAGTTTCAGTCTTCTGCATGTTGCTGTCCAGTTCTCCCAGCACCATTTGTTAAAGAGACTGTCTTTTTTCCATTGGATGTTCTTTCCTGCTTTGTCAAAGATGAGTTGGCCATACGTTTGTGGGTCTAGTTCTGGGGTTTCTATTCTATTCCATTGGTCTATGTGTCTGTTTTTGTGCCAACACCATGCTGTCTTGATGATGACAGCTTTGTAGTAGAGGCTAAAGTCTGGGATTGTGATGCTTCCTGCTTTGGTCTTCTTCTTCAAAATTACTTTGGCTATTCGGGGCCTTTTGTGGTTCCATATGAATTTTAGGATTGCTTGTTCTAGTTTTGAGAAGAATGCTGGTGCAATTTTGATTGGGATTGCATTGAATGTGTAGATAGCTTTGGGTAGTATTGACATTTTGACAATATTTATTCTTCCAATCCATGAGCACGGAATGTTTTTCCATTTCTTTATATCTTCTTCAATTTCCTTCATAAGCTTTCTATACTTTTCAGCATACAGATCTTTTACATCTTTGGTTAGGTTTATTCCTAGGTATTTTATGCTTCTTGGTGCAATTGTGAATGGGATCAGTTTCTTTATTTGTCTTTCTGTTGCTTCATTATTAGTGTATAAGAATGCAACTGATTTCTGTACATTGATATTGTATCCTGCAACTTTGCTGAATTCATGTATCAGTTCTAGCAGACTTTTGGTGGAGTCTATCGGATTTTCCATGTATAATATGTCATCTGCAAAAAGTGAAAGCTTGACTTCATCTTTGCCAATTTTTATGGCTTTGATTTCCTTTTGTTGTCTGATTGCTGATGCTAGAACTTCCAACACTATGTTAAACAACAGCGGTGAGAGGGGACATCCCTCTCGTGTTCCTGATCTCAGGGAAAGAGCTCTCAGTTTTTCCCATTGAGGATGATGTTAGCTGTGGGCTGTTCATAAATGTCTTTTATGGTCTTTAAGTATGTTCCTTCTATCCCGACTTTCTCAAGGGTTTTTATTAAGAAAGGGTGCTGAATTTTGTCAAATGGCTTTTCTGCATCGATTGACAGGATCATATGTTTCTTATCTTTTCTTTTATTAATGTGATGTATCACATTGATTGATTTGCGAATGTTGAACCAGCCCTGCATCCCAGGAATGAATCCCACTTGATCATGGTGAATAATTCTTTTTATATGCTGTTGAATTCGATTTACTAGTATCTTATTGAGAATTTTTGCATCCATATTCATCAGGGATATTGGCCTGTAGTTCGCTTTTTTTTACTGGGTCTCTGTCTGGTTTACGAATCAAAGTAATACTGGCTTCATAGAATGAGTCTGGAAGTTTTCCTTCCCTTTTTATTTCTTGGAATAGCTTGAGAAGGATAGGTATTATCTCTGCTTTAAACGTCTGGTAGAACTCCCCTGGGAAGCCATATGGTCCTGGACTCTTCTTTGTTGGGAGATTTTTGATGACTGATTCAATTTCTTCGCTGGTTATGGGTCTGTTCAAGCTTTCTATTTCCTCCTGATTGAGTTTTGGAAGCGTGTGGGTGTTTAGGAATTTGTCCATTTCTTCCAGGTTGTCCAGTTTGTTGGCATATAATTTTTCATAGTATTCCCTGATAATTGCTTGTATCTCTGAGGGATTGGTTGTAATAATTCCATTTTGATTAATGATTTTATCTATTTGGGTCATCTCCCCTTTCTCTTTGAGAAGCCTGGCTAGAGGTTTATCAATTTTGTTTATTTTTTTCAAAAAACCAACTCTTGGTTTCATATATCTGCTCTACAGTTTTTTTAGATTCTATATTTATTTCTGCTCTTATCTTTATTATTTCTCTTCTTCTGCTGGGTTTAGGCTGTCTTTGCTGTTCTGCTTCTATTTCCTTTAGGTGTGCTGTTAGATTTTGTATTTGGGATTTTTCTTGTTTCTTGAGATAGGCCTGGATTGCAATGTATGTTCCTCTCAGGACTGCCTTCGCTGCGTCCCAAAGCGTTTGGATTGTTGTATTTTCATTTTCGTTTGTTTCCATATATTTTTAAATTTCTTCTCTAATTGCCTGTTTGACCCACTCATTTATTAGTAGGGTGTTCTTTAACCTCCATGCTTTTGGAGGTTTTCCCGACTTTTTCCTGTGGTTGATTTCAAGCTTCGTAGCATTGTGGTCTGAAAGTATGCAAGGTATGATTTCAATTCTTGTATACTTATGAAGGGCTGTTTTGTGACCCAGTATGTGATCTATCTTGGAGAATGTTCCATGTGCACTCGAGAAGAAAGTATATTCTGGTGCTTTGGGATGCAGAGTTCTAAATATATCTGTCAAGTCCATCTGATCCAATGTATCATTCAGGGCCCTTGTTTCTTTATTGACCGTGTGTCTAGATGATCTATCCATTTTTGTAAGTGGGGTGTTAAAGTCCCCTGCAATTACCACATTCTTATCAATAAGGTTGCTTACGTTTGTGAGTAATCGTTTTATATGTTTGGGGGCTCCTGAATTCGGCACATAGACATTTATAATTGTTAGCTCTTCCTGGTGGATAGACCCTGTGATTATTACATAATGTCCTTCTTCATCTCTTGTTACAGCCTTTAATTTAAAGTCTAGTTTGTCTGATATAAGTATGGCTACTCCAGCTTTCTTTTGACTTCCAGTGGCATGATAAATAGTTCTCCATCCCCTCACTCTCAATCTGAAGGTGTCCTCAGGTCTTAAATGAGTCTCTTGTAGACAGCAAATAGATGGGTCTTGTTTTTTTATCCATTCTGATACCCTATGTCTTTTTGTTGGCACATTTAGTCCATTTGCCTTCAGTGTTATTATAGAAAGATATGGGTTTAGAGTCATTGTGATGTCCGTAGGTTTCATGCTTGTAGCGATGTCTCTGGTACTTTGTCTCACTGGATCCCCCTTAGGATCTCTTGTAGGGCTGGTTTAGTGGTGAGGAATTCCTTCAGTTTTTGTTTGTTTGGGAAGACCTTTGTCTCTCCTTCTATTCTAAATGACAGACTTGCTGGATAAAGGATTCTCGGCTGCATATTTTTTCTGTTCATCACATTGAAGATTTCCTGCCATTCCTTTCTGGCCTGCCAAGTTTCAGTAGAGAGATTGGTCACATGTCTTATAGGTCTCCCTTTATATGTTAGAGCACGTTTATCTCTAGCTGCCTTCAGAATTTTCTCTTTATCCTTGTATTTTGCCAGTTTCACTATGATATGTCGTGCAGAAGATCGATTCAAGTTCCGTCTGAAGGGAGTTCTCTGTGCCTCTTGGATTTCAATGCTTTTTCCTTCCCCAGATCAGGGAAGTTCTCAGCTATTATTTCTTCAAGTACACCTTCAGCACCTTTCCCTCTCTCTTCCTCCTCTGGAATACCAATTATGCGTAGATTACTTCTCTTTAGTGCATCACTTAGTTCTCTAATTTTCCCCTTATACTCCTGGATTTTTTTTATCTCTTTTTCTCAGCTTCTTCTTTTTCCATAATTTTATCATCTAGTTCCCCTATTCTCTCCTCTGCCTCTTCAATCCGAGCCGTGGTTGTCTCCATTTTATTTTGCAGCTCATTGATAGCATTTTTTAGCTCCTCCTGGCTGTTCCTTAGTCCCTTGATCTCTGTAGCAAGAGATTCTCTGCTGTCCTTTATACTGTTTTCAAGCCCAGCGATTAATTTTATGACTATTATTCTAAATTCACTTTCTGTTATATTGTTTAAATCGTTTTTGATCAGTTCGTTAGCTGTTGTTATTTCCTGGACTTTTTTTGAGGGGAATTCTTCCGTTTCGTCATTTTGGATAGTCCCTGGAGTGGTGTGGAACTGCGTGGCACTTCCCCTGTGCTGTCTTGAATAATTTGCATCGTGGGCAGGACCGCAGTCAGACCTGATGTCTGCTCCCAACCCACCGCTGGGGCCACAGTCAGACTGGTGTGTGCCTTCTCTTTCCCTCTCCTAGGAGCAGGATTCACTGTGGGGTGGCGTGGCCCGTCTGGGCTACTTGCACACTGCCAGGCTTGTGGTGTTGGGGATCTGGCGTATTAGCTGGGGTGAATCAGCAAGGTGCACGTGGGCAGGAGGGGTAGGCTCAGCTCGCTTTTCCTTCGGAGATCCGCTTCCGGAGGGGCCCTGCGGCACCAGGAGGGAGTCAGACCCGCCGAGGGATGGATGGATGGATCCGCAGAAGCACAGTGTTGGGTGTTTGCGCGGTGCAAGCAAGTTCCCTGGCAGGAACCGGTTCCCTTTGGGATTTTGGCTGGGGGATGGGCGAGGGAGATGGCGCTGGTGAGCCCCTTTTTTCCCCCCCAAGCAGTGCTCTGTTGTCCGGGGCTCAACAGCTCTCCCTCCCGTTGTCCTCCAGCCCTCCCGTTCTCCATGCAGAGCTGTTAGTTTATAACCTTCCAGATGTCAAGTCCCGCTTGCTGTCAGAACACACTCCATCTGGCCCCTTCGCTTTTGCAAGCCAAACTCGGGGGCTCTGCTGGGCCGCCCCTCCGCCCCAGCTCCCTCCCGCCAGTCCATGTAGCGTGCACCACCTAGCCACCCTTCCTACCCTCTTCCATGGGCCCTCCTCTGCGCTTGGCTCTGGAGAATCCATTCTGCTAGTCTTCTGGCGGTTTTCTGGGTTATTTAGGCAGGTGTAGGTGGAATCTAAGTGATCAGCAGGATGCAGGGTGAGCCCAGCGTCCCCTACACCGCCATCTTCCCAGGATCCTTCAATTTCTTTCATAAGTGTTCTATAGTTTTCAGAGTATAAGTTTTTTTTTGTTTGTTTTGTTTTGTTTTGTTTTTTAATCTCTTTGGTTAGGTTTATTGTTAGGTATCTAATGTTTTTGGTGCAATTGTTAATGGAATCGATTCTTTGATTTCTTTTTCTACTGCTTCATTATCGGTGTATAGAAATGCAACAGATTTCTGTATTCCTTACATTGATTTTATATCCTGCAACTTTGCTGAATTCATGTATTCTAGGAATGTTTTGGTGGAGTCGTTTGGGTTTTCTACATAAAGTATCATGTCAATTGCAAATAGTGGAAGTTTGACTTCTTTCTTGCTGACTTGGATCCCTTTTGTTTCTTTTTGTTGTCTGACTGCTGGGGCTATGTTGACATATGTCAACACTATGTTGAACAACAGTGGTGAGAATGGACATCCTTGTCTTGCTCCTGACTGTAGAGGAAAAGCTGTGGGTCTTTCATACATGTCCTTTATGATATTGAAGTATGTTCATCTATCCCTACTTTGTTGAGTGTTTTTATCAAGAATGGATGTGTATTTTGTCAAATGCTTTTTCTGCATCTATTGAGAGGATCGTGTGGTTCTTATCCTTTCTTTTATGAACGTGGTGTATTGATTTGCAAATATTGAACCACCCCTGCAGCCCAGGAATAAATCTCACTTGATGATGGTGACCAATTATTTTAATGTACCGTTGGATTCAATTTCCTAGTATCTTGTTGAGAATTTTTGCATCCATGTTTATTAGGGATATTGGCCTGTAATTCTCCTTTTTAGGGGTGGGTCTTTGGTTTTAGAATCAAGATAATGTTGGCCTCGTAGAAGGAGTTTGGAAGTTTTCCTTCTATTTCTATTTTTGGAACAATTTGAGAAGAGTAGGTATCAACTCTTCTTTATGTGTCTGGTAGAATTCCTCTGGGAATCCATCTGGCCCGAGGCACTTGTTTGTTGGAGACTTTTTATTACTGATTCAATTTCTTTGCTGGTTATGAGTTTGTTCAAATTTTACATTTCTTCCTGTTTCAGTTTTGGTAATGTGTATTATTTTTACGAATTTATCCATTTCTTCTAGATTGCCCAGTTTGTTGGCATATAATTTTTCAAAATATTCTCATAATTATTTGTATTTCTGTGGTAGTAGTTTTGATCTCTCCTTTTTCATTCATGATTTTATTTATTTGGGTCCTTTCTCTTTTTGACATGTCTGGCAAGTGGTTTATCAATTTTATTAATTCTTTCCAAGAAAGAGCTCTTAGTTTCATTGATCTGTTCTACTATTTTGTTTGTTTGTTTGTTTCTATAATCAGTTATTTCTGTTGTATCTTTATTATTTCCCCTCTTCTGGCCTTATGCTTTATTTGCTATTACTTTTCTAGCCCCTTTAGATGTAAGATCAGGTTGTGTATTTGAGACTTTTCTTGCTTCTTGAGCTAGGCTTGTATCGCAATATTCTTCACTCGTAGAACTGTCTTTGCTGCATCCCAAATGTTTTGGACTGTCATGTT